>NC_041388.1:215891601-215957365 GCF_002162155.2 Triticum dicoccoides
GAGATCATCCCCCTTCTCCCCACCAAGGATGGCTGCCGCACAGAAGTCCTCGCATCTCAGTGGTGCACTCTCTGGTGCACCGTGCCTCTTAATCTCGACTGTCGTCAGATATCTGTTGTTCATGAATTTGAACTCCTCAGAGCCATCACCTCCTCCCACCAGGGCCCCATTCAACACCTCTGCATCCCGACACGCTACCTGATGTCCATACCCTGCCTGGTGGACGCATGGCTGACATCCACTAGATTCGAAAAACTGCAATAGCTTGAGTTCTACCATTAATATGAAAAATACATACTACGACCCGAACGCCATGTATTTGTGCCCACACCACTGTTGTCCATCTCATGGTTTTCCTCCTCTCTCCACACCCTCACCATAGCCCGGTGCCATCTACCAGACAATCTGGTACTAATGGTTCGACTCCCACTGCTAAAAAGGCTTTCGCTTGTGGTGGTTGATCTGTCTGAGGCCTCACTACACAGCATCATCCACTCCGGTTGCCCTGCCCTGGAGCGCTTGCTGCTTGTTTTCAGATTATAAATTCTTATCCATTGTCTCCAAATAAAGTTGCCTCACCTTAAAAGCATTGGAATTTGTTTTGAAGGACAATAGCTCATCATTAAAGACGCCCCTTCACTTCAAAGGTTGCTCCTTGATAATTGTTATAAACCTTCGCAAATAATTATCATCTTTGTGCCTATACTTGAAACCTTGGGTGTAACTTGTGATCCGTTTAAACATCACGACATGGTGTTTGGCTCCACACTTATTCAGGTATTGTATATTATCATCTACACTTTTGTAATCACAAGCTGCATTTTTCATTTGTGCGCATGAGTTTTATACCATCTTGGAGTACACTTTGGATACTATTATTATGTTATATGCTCAATGAAGAGTCCGTCCATCGATAGCCTATCTATGGTGCTGGATTCTGTCAAGATCTTATATAATTTTTAGTATTGATCTGAACAAAATTATTGGCTTACTGCAATGTTATCCATGTCTGGAGAATTTGTACATAAAGATGATTATTTCATGCACATTGAAAGCCCATATATATTGTACTAGAATTACCGTTCAGTTGTCGCTCTTTCAACACTCTCTTTTTTTAGACCTTAACTATTTTCAATCTTCATCCCTACGTAGGCACTAACACATGGAGAAAAACATACAACCAATCGGTGGCGTAATAAGCACCAAGATTTTCTCAGTTCTCATGACATTCGTTTGAGGACAATAACGATGGAAGGATATGCATCCAACCAGGCAAACAGAAGCTTGGTCACATTCTTCCTGTTGAATGTGAGGTTACTGTTGTCAATGAGGCTTAATTTTTTCAACAAGAAATTTCTCACGGATGGATATGTTGAACGGAAAAAAAGAAGTTTCAGGTGGACAAATGGGCTTTTGAATGCGCTCGACTTCTATTTACAACAACTTGTGGTCATATTCCAGTAAACTTTTTGGCACAGGATGTTGATTTTATGGATCAGACTGATCCATTTGTTTGTGACTGCCAAAAATAGTGGCTGGGTTAGATATTATTGCCATGGTCAGTCTGGGTTTTGTCTAAACCTGATGAACAATTAATCCTTGGGCTTCTGTATTGTTTGTAAGCTTGAGTTAGATGTTGTTTCCCTTTTCAACTCGGCTGTGACTGTCATATTTTCTTTGAAACAAGGCAAATGGCTTGCCATTTCCTTTATTAAAGAGAGAAATATTGTAACAACAGGGACCCAGTAGCTCGCCCAGTTGTAGAGACAGAGCAGGGTATTAACTACGCTGTGTGGGGGCTGTGGCCCGTCTAGCCCAGGCTTTTTTTCATTTAAGCACATGATGAGCCGACTTGATATCTTTTTTCTTTCTTAAAATGACTAGCTCAGTTCTATTTTTTTGGACAATACCCAACCCAGGCCTACTTGCTTTTCTCAGCCCTGTTGGGCTGCAAATCTTTAAAGACGAGGAGGGATGTATTCGGATTCCCTAGAAAATGGGCTATAAGTAGTAAGAAATGGGTTGTAAATTTTAAAAACACAAAAAAGCGACAACAAGATTCAAATTTTATTTTTTTAGGATTTCAAGATTTTAAATTTCATTGTTTTTGCGAGGGAAATTTCGTTGTATTTTAGTTTGAAATAAAATTATTTTTAATGTGACTCAAAATTTCGTGATTAAAAGAGTTCGGGCCCCACCGAAATATGCAAAATTTTGTTGAATTTTTTAGAAGTGGCCAGAATATGGTCTGTAATGCTAACAAAAATAATATGGGCTTCAAAATATCCTTAATAATTAGCAAATGGGCTGTAAATTATTAAAAATAAGGGCAAATGGGTTGTATGTGTTTTCCACATATTTGGAGGCTGACTTGTGGGCCTACTAGGTTGACGGTGACGTTGTCCTAAAACATAATTTGACGTATGCAAGGCTTTGTCAACTTAGTCAACAAAGAGTAGTGACTGTTGGATGTCCAGCCAACCGCCGTCGTGCTTCTTCAATCTCTCTCCAGCCGCCCAAACCAGCGCCGGTGGGACTGCCTACTCCCTCCTTTCATGGTCGGCTGTGCTGCCGCGCATGCCTCACCGGCCCACCCTACTCCCACTGTTGGCCAGGCCATCCCTCTACCCACCCGCACCTCTTGTTATTTTCGGGCGACAATAGCCTCACCCCACAACCGACCAATCAGCCCTTGTACTCCCCTCCCCGTGGGCATCCACTATTGTGGCTTCTCCGCCTCCGGGTCGTTCCCTTCCTGGGCCTCGTCGTCGTCCACCGCGTTGGTGCTCTCGGTGCGGCATGGTCAACATGGTCAACAAATGACAGCCATCGGAAGAGGGATGTAAGTGGAGAAGCTAACAGTAGGGACCCACACAAGAAAGTGCATCCTTATTACGCAAAAAAAATGATTGCTCCTGCTGACTGTTGGGACCCCCGGCCAAATCTTCGAACGGAAGGAAGTGCCTCCTTATTATGCAAAAAAACTATTCCTCCTGATGACAGCTGGGACCCGGCAGATTTGGTGGCTGACTTGTGGGCCTATGATAACCCACAAGTATAGGGGATTGCAACAGTTTTCGATGGTAGAGTATTCAACCCAAATTTGATTCGACACAAGGGGAGCCAAAGAATATTCTCAAGTATTAGCAGCTGAGTTGTCAATTCAACCACACCTGGAAACTTAGTATCTGCAGCAAAGTGTTTAGTAGCAAAGTAATATGATAGTAGTGGTAACGGTAGCAAAAGGTAATAGTGGCAAAAGTAATGTTTTTGGTATTTTGTAGTGATGATAGCAATAGCAACGGAAAAGTAAATAAGCGAAGAACAATATATGGAAAGCTCATAGGCAATGGATCAGTGATGGAGAATTATGCCGGATGCAGTTCATCATGTAACAGTCATAACCTAGGGTGGCACAGAACTAGCTCCAGTTCATTGATATAATGTAGGCATGTATTCCGAATATAGTCATACGTGCTTATGGAAAAGAACTTGCATGACATCTTTTGTCCTACCCTCCCGTGGCAGCGGGGTCCTTACGGAAACTAAGGGATATTAAGGCCTCCTTTTAATAGAGTACCGGAACAAAGCATTAACACATAGTGAATACATGAACTCCTCAAACTATGGTCATCACCGGTAAGTATCCCGATTATTGTCACTTCGAGGTTAACGGGTCATAACACATAATAGGTGACTATAGATTCGCAAGATAGGATCAAGAACTCTCATATATTGATGAAAATATAATAGGTTCAGATCTGAAATCATGGCACTCGGGCCCTAGTGACAAGCATTAAGCATAGCAAAGTCATAGCAACATCAATCTCAGAACATAGTGGATGCTAGGGATCAAACCCTAACAAAACTAACTCGATTACATGATAGATCCCATCCAACCCATCACCGTCCAGCAAGCCTACGATGGAATTACTCACGCACGGCGGTGAGCATCATGAAATTGGTGATGGAGGATGGTCGATGATGACGATGGCGACGGATTCCCCTCTCTGGAGCCCCGAACGGACTCTAGATCAGCCCTCCCAAGAGGTTTTAGGGCTTGGCGGTGGCTCTGTATCGTAAAACGCGATGAATCCTTCTCCTTGATTCTTTTTCTCCCCGAAAAAAATATAGAGAGTTGGAGTTGGAGTTGGAGGAGCTCCAGGGGGCCACGAGGTAGGGGGCGCGCCCCCCACCCTTGTGGACAGGTTGTGGCCCCCCTGGCCTTCATATTTAGCAGGTATTTTTATATTTTCCAAAAAGTTGCTCCGTGAAGTTTCAGGTCATTCCGAGAACTTTTGTTTCTGCACATAAATAACACCATGGTAATTATGCTGAAAACAGCGTCAGTCCGGGTTAGTTCCATTCAAATCATGCAAGTTAGAGTCCAAAACAAGGGCAAAAGTGTTTGGAAAAGTAGATACGATGGAGACGTATCAACTCCCCCAAGATTCAACCTTTGATTGTCCTCAAGCAATTCAGTTGACGAACTGAAAGTGATAAAGAAAAACTTTTACAAACTCTGTTTGCTCTTGTTGTTGTAAATATGTAAAGCCAGCATTCAAGTTTTCAGCAAAGATTATAACTAACCACATTCGCAATAACGCTTAGGTCTCAAGTTTACTCATATCAATGGCATAATCAACTAGCGAGCAATAATAATAAATCTCGGATGACAGCACTTTCTCAAAACAATCATAATATAATATAACAAGATGGTATCTTGCTAGCCCTTTCTAAGACCGCAAAACATCAATGCAGAGCACCTTTAAAGATCAAGGACCGACTAGACATTGTAATTCATGGTAAAAGAGATCCAATCAAGTCATACCCAATGTAAACTAACAATAATGAATGCAAATGACAGCAGTGCTCTCCAACTGGTGCTTTTTAATAAGAGGATGATGACTCAGCATAAAAGTAAATAGATAGGCCCTTCGCAGAGGGAAGCAGGGATATGTAGAGGTGCCAGAGCTCGGTTTTGAAATAGAGGTGAATAATATTTTGAGCGGTATACTTTCATTGTCAACATAACAACCAAGAGATGGCGATATCTTCCATGCTACACACATTATAGGCGGTTCCCAAACAAAATGCTAAAGTTTATACTCCCCCTTCCACCAACAAACATCAATCAATGGCTTGCTCGAAACAATGAGTGCCTCCAACTAACAAGAGTCCCAGGGGGAGTTTTCTTTGCAATTATTTTGATTTAGTTTGCATAAAGCATGGGACTGGGCATCCCGGTGACCAGCCACTTTCTCGTGAGTGAGGAGCGGAGTCCACTCCTCTTGAGAATAACCCGCCTAACATGGAAGATATGGACAGCCTAGTTGATACATGAGCTATTCGAGCATACAAAATAGGATATTTATTTGAAGGTTTAGAGTTTGGCACATACAAATTTACTTGGAACGGCAGGTGGATATCGTATATAGGTAGGTATGGTGGACTCATATGGAATAACTTTGGGGTTTAAGGGATTGGATGCACAAGCGGTATTCCCGCTTAGTACTGGTGAAGGCTAGCAAAAGATTGGGAAGCGACCAGCTAGAGAGCGACAACAGTCATGAACATGCATTAAAATTAATCAACACCGAATGCAAGCATGAGTAGGATATAATCCACCATGAACATAAATATTGTGAAGGCTATGTTGATTTTGTTTCAACTACATGCGTGAACATGTGCCAAGTCAAGTCACTTAAATCATTCAAAGGAGGATAACACCCTATCATACCACATCATAACCATTTCAATAGCATGTTGGCACGCAAGGTAAACCATTATAACTCATAGATAATCAAGCATGGCACAAGAACTACGATCTCTAGTTGTCATTGCAAACATGTTTATTCATAATAGGCCGAATCAGGAACGATGAACTAATCATATTTACAAAAACAAAAGAGGTCGAGTTCATACCAGCTTTTCTCATCTCAGTCAGTCCATCATATATCGTCATAATTGCCTTTCACTTGCACGACCGAACGATGTGAATAATAATAATTGTGCACTTGCATTGGACTAAGCTGGAATCTGCAAGCATTCAATAAATAGGAGAAGACAAGGCAATATGGGCTCTTTTGTCAGATCAACAATTATGCATATAAGAGTCACTTCAATAATTTAATCATGGTCTTCTCCGATCGACCCCCAAAGAAAAGAAAAGAAATAAAACTATTTACACGGGAAAGCTCCCAACAAGCAAAAAGAAGAACAGGAAATCTTTTGGGGTTTTCTTTTTAATTACTACTACAAGCATGGAAAGTAAACTAATTAAAAACCACAACTATTTTTTTTGGTTTTTCTTAAGGTTTATTAAACACACAAGAAGAAAGCATAAAAAAGGAAAATAAACTAGCATGGATGATACAATGAAAAAGTATGAGCACCGACATCTAGCAATGAGTGTGTGAGCATAAATGTAATGTCGGTGGGAAATACGTACTCCCCCAAGCTTAGGCTTTTGGCCTAAGTTGGTCTATGGCCACGGCTGGCCTGGCGGATATCCATAATAGTAGTTGGGGTCGTACTGTGATGCAGCAGCTATCGCCTCCTGAGCTGCAGCATGGCGACGAGCGGCCTCAGCCCTCCTCTCGTACTCATCTGCCTCCTCTCTGGTAATAACATATCTTCCTTTTGCCTGATGATCAAAGAAGGCAGGAGCAGGGAGAGTAATATGGACAGCACGGCGTCTGTCAAAGATTAGTCGATACTGGAGAGGTGATACATTCCTCTCGACAAACTGGTGGTGAACCATAGCATTAAAGTCTAGGTAAGCAGGGGTAATTCAATATCATATTCGCGTATGGCTATACCAAGAAAATTAGCTATGTGGGTTGCATAAATTCCACCAAAGAAATCTCCATTAAATCTATTAAGATGCAACCTACGTGCAACAATGGCTCCCAAATTATAAGATTTATCTCCTAACACAGCACTCCTAAGAATACTGAGGTCTGGGACACACATGTGGCATGCCTCATCTTTACCATTAATGCATCTACCTATGAAGAGAGCAAAATAATGTATAGCGGGAAAGTGAATGCGCCCTATAGTGGCTTGTGTTATATCTCTAGATTCTCCCACAGTTATACTAGCAAGAAAATCTCTAAATTCAAATTTGCAAGGATCCCTGATACTACCCCATTGTGGAAGTTTGCAAGCAGTGGTAAAATCCTCTAAGTCCATAGTGTAAGAATTTTCATAAAGATCAAACAGGACAGTTGGAGAATTACGTGAAGATGAAAATTCAAACCTCCTCACAAAGGAACTAGTGAGCTGGCGATACTGGCTGCACTTCTCTTCCTCGAAGCTCACAAGATCAGCGTTACGCAAATATGCATTAAATTCTTCCTTAATTCCCGCTCGATCCATAAAGTTCTCAGAAGGCCATTCACAAGGACGCACTAGAGTGTCTCTTGGTGGCTCTTCATCAGCATCACGGATTGCAAGTATGGGTCCTTGCTTCCTTGAAGAACCACCTTGGAACATTTTCCTAAGCATATTTCTTCCTCTTAAATTTTTTGAAATTTTTAGTAACTTCAAAATAAAAGTAAACCAAACTCAATAATATTGATAGCAACTACTCATACAAGTGCCTAGAGCCTATATCATGCATCAAAACTACTTGGAACCATATAAATTTGACATGCAAGCTCAAGAACATGGTCACCTAGGCAGCACAAATTTGCAATGAATAAAGCACTAGAACAAAAACTAATTGGACCAATGGAGGAGTCACATACCAAGGAACAATCTCCCCAAGCAGTTTTGTGAGAGGTGCTTTGAGCAAGGAGATCAAAAATGGCAGCAAAATGAGCTTGGACTCGGGTTTGAGCTGGTTGTTCGTGTTTGTGGGAGGAAGAAGGAGTGTGTGGGTGAAAGGATAAGTGGAGGAGGGCCACCGTGGGCCCATAAGGCAGGAGGCGTGCCTAGGGGGTAGGGCGCGCCCTCCACCCTCATGGCCAGGTGGATGGCCCCCTGTTGTGTTCTCAGTGCCAAATATTCTAGAAAAAATCATATTTAAATTTCAGGGCATTTGGAGAACTTTTATTTTTGGGGTATTTTTATATTGCACGGATAATCAGATAATAGACAGAAACATATTTATTTTTATTTTATTTAATATAAATAATAGAAAGTAAAAGTGGGGTACAGAAGGTTGTACCATCTAGTTTCATCCATCTCATGCTCATCAAAAGGAATCCACTAACAAGGTTGATCAAGTCTTGTTAACGAACTCATTCCGAATAACATGGAACCGGAGAAATTTCGAATAACACTATGTTACCTCAACGGGGATATGCACATCCCCAATAATAAGAATATCATATTTCTTCTTGACAGTAGGAAGAGGAAATTCAAAACCTCCAAAAATAATCGATGGAATTTTTCCAATAGAGTTGATACTATGAACTTGAGGTTGTTTCCTCGGAAAGTGTACCGTATGCTCATTACCATTAACATGAAAAGTGACATTGCCTTTAGTGCAATCAATAACAGCCCCTGCGGTATTCAAAAAGGGTCTTCCAAGAATAATAGACATATTATCGTCCTCGGGAATATCAAGAATAACAAAGTCCATTAAAATAGTAACGTTTGCAACTACAATAGGCACATCCTCACAAATACCGACGGGTATAGTAGTTGATTTATTAGCCATTTGCAAAGATATTTCAATGGGTATCAACTTATTCAAATCAAGTCTACGATATAAAGAGAGAGGCATAACACTAACACCGGCTCCAAGATCACATAAAGCAGTTTTAACATAGTTTCTTTTAATAGAGCATGGTATAGTGGGTACTCCTGGATCTCCAAGTTTCTTGGGTATTCCACCCTTAAAAGTATAATTAGCAAGCATGGTGGAAATTTCAGCTTTCGGTATCTTCCTTTTATTTGTAACAATATCTTTCATATACTTAGCATAAGGATTCATTTTGAGCATATCAGTTAATCACATACGCAAAAAGATAGGTCTAATCATTTCAGCAAAGCGCTCAAAATCCTCATCATCCTTTTTCTTGGATGGTTTGGGAGGGAAAGGCATGGGTTTCTGAACCCAAGGTTCTCTTTCTTTACCGTGTTTCCTAGCAACAAAGTCTTTCTTATCATAACGTTTATTCTTTGATTGTGGGTTATCAAGATCAACAGCAGGTTCAATTTCTATATCATTGTCATTACTAGGTTGAGCATCATCATGAACATTATTATTAACATTATCACTAGTTTCAGGTTCATTACCAGATTGTGTTTCAGCATCAGAGATAGAAATATCATTTGGATTCTCAGGTGTTTCAGTAATAGGTTCACTAGAAGCATGCAAAGTCATATCATTTTTCCTTTTCTTCCTATTAGAAGGACTAGGTGCATCTACATTATTTCTCTGAGAATCTTGCTCAATTCTCTTAGGGTGGCCTTCAGGATACAAAGGTTCCTGAGTCATTTTACCACCTCTAGTCATAACTCTAACAGCATTATCGTTATTCTTACTATTCAATTCATTGAGCAAATCATTTTGAGCTTTAAGTACTTGTTCTACTTGAGTGGTAACCATAGAAGCATGTTTACTAATAAGTTTAAGTTCACCTTTGACATTAGCCATATAATCACCCAAGTGTTCAAGCATATTTGAATTGTATTTCAATTGTCTACCAAAATAAGCATTAAAGTCTTCTTGCTTAGCCATAAATTTATCAAACTCATCTAAGCATGGGCTAGCAATTTTAGTAAATGGGATTTCAGCTTTATCATATCTATAGAGAGAATTTACCTTTACTACCTGTGTCGGGTTATCAAGACCACGAGTTTCTTCAATAGGTAACGGATTATGATCATATGTTTCTTCAACGGGTGGTAAATTAAGACCATGTATTTCTTCAATAGGAGGTAACTTCTTAACATCTTCAGCTTTAATACCTTTTTCTTTCATAGATTTCTTTGCCTCTTGCAAGCCTTCAGAACTGAGAAATAGAATACCCCTCTTCTTCGGAGTTGGTTTAGGAATAGGCTCAGGAACTGGCTCAGGAGATGTCCAATTATTTTCTTTTGTCAACATATCATTCAATAGAATTTCAGCTTCATCCGATGTTCTTTCCCTGAAAACAGAACCAGCACAACTATCCAGGTAATCTCTGGAGGCATCGATTAGTCCATTATAAAAGATATCAAGTATTTCATTTTTCTTAAGAGGATGATCAGGCAAAGCATTAAGTAATTTGAGAAGCCTCCCCCAAGCTTGTTGGAGACTCTCTTCTTCAATTTGCACAAAATTATATATATCCCTTAAAGCAGTTTGTTTCTTATAAGCAGGGAAATATTTAGCAGAGAAGTAATAAATCATATCCTGGGGACTACGCACACAACCAGGATCAAGAAAATTAAACCATATCTTAGCATCACCCTTTAATGAGAACGGAAATATTTTAAGGATATAAAAGTAGCGAGTTCGCTCATCATTAGTGAACAGGGTAGCTATATCATTTAATTTAGTAAGATGTGCCACAACAGTTTCAGATTCATAGCCATGAAAAGGATCAGATTCAACCAAAGTAATTATATCAGGATCAACAGAGAATTCATAATCCTTATTAGTAACACAGATAGGTGAAGTAGCAAAAGCAGGGTCAGGTTTCATTCTAGCATTTAGTGATTGTTGATTCCATTTAGCTAATAACCTCTTAAGTTCGTATCTATCTTTGCAAGATAAAATAGCTAAAGAAGCTTCTTTATCAAAAAAATAACCCTCAGGAATAACAGGCAAGTCTTCATCATCAATTTCATCAGTATTATCAGATTCAATATTTTCATTCTCTCTAGCCCTAGCAAGTTGTTCATCAAGAAATTCACCAAGTGGCACAGTAGTATCAAGCATAGAAGTAGTTTCATCATAAGTATCATGCATAGCAGAAGTGGCATCATCAATAACATGCGACATATCAGAACGAATAGCAGAAGCAGGTTTAGGTGTCGCAAGCTTACTCATAACATAAGGTGAATCAAGTGCAGAGCTAGATGGCAATTCCTTACCTCCCCTCGTAGTTGAGGGATAGATCTTGGTTTTTGGATCTCTCAAGTTCTTCATAATGATAAGCAGATATAAATCCCAAGTGACGCAAAGAATAGAGCTATGCTCCCCGGCAACGGCGCCAGAAAATAGTCTTGATAACCCACAAGTATAGGGGATCGCAACAGTTTTTGAGGGTAGAGTATTCAACCCAAATTAATTAATTCGACACAAGGGGAGCCAGAAGAATATTCTCAAGTATTAGCAGCTGAGTTGTCAATTCAACCACACCTGGAAACTTAGTATCTGTAGCAAAGTGTTTAGTAGCAAAGTAATATGATAGTAGTGGTAACGGTAGCAAAAGGTAATAGTGGCAAAAGTAATGTTTTTGGTATTTTGTAGTGATGATAGCAATAGCAACGAAAAAGTAAATAAGCGAAGAACAATATATGGAAAGCTCGTAGGCAATGGATCAGTGATGGAGAATTATGTCGGATGCAGTTCATCATGTAACAGTCATAACCTAGGGTGACACAGAACTAGCTCCAGTTCATTGATATAATGTAGGCATGTATTCCGAATATAGTCATACGTGCTTATGGAAAAGAACTTGCATGACATCTTTTATCCTACCCTCTCGTGGCAGCGGGGTCCTTACGGAAACTAAGGGATATTAAGGCCTCCTTTTAATAGAGTACCGGAACAAAGCATTAACACATAGTGAATACATGAACTACTCAAACTACGGTCATCACCGGTAAGTATCCCGATTATTGTCACTTCGGGGTTAACGGATCATAACACATAATAGGTGACTATAGACTCGCAAGATAGGATCAAGAACTCTCATATATTGATGAAAACATAATAGGTTCAGATCTGAAATCATGGCACTCGGGCCCTAGTGACAAGCATTAAGCATAGCAAAGTCATAGCAACATCAATCTCAGAACATAGTGGATACTAGGGATCAAACCCTAACAAAACTAACCCAATTACATGATAGATCCCATCCAACCCATCACCGTCCAGCAAGCCTACGATGGAATTACTCATGCACGGCGGTGAGCATCATGAAATTGGTGATGGAGGATGGTTGATGATGACGATGGCGACGGATTCCCCTCTCCGGAGCCCCGAGCGGACTCCAGATCAGCCCTCCCGAGAGGTTTTGGGGCTTGGCGGCGGCTCCGTATCGTAAAACGCGATGAATCCTTCTCCTTGATTTTTTTTCTCCCTGAAACAAAATATATAGAGTTGGAGTCGAAGGAGCTCCAGGGGGCCCACGAGGTAGGGGGCGCGCCCCCACCCTCGTGGACAGGTGGTGGGCCCCTGGCCTTCATCTTTTGCAGGTATTTTTTATATTTTCCAAAAAGTTGCTCCGTGAAGTTTCAGGTCATTCTGAGAATTTTTGTTTCTCCACATAAATAACACCATGGTAATTCTGCTGAAAACACCGTCAGTCCAGGTTAGTTCCATTCAAATCATGCAAGTTAGAGTCCAAAACAAGGGCAAAAGTGTTTGGAAAAGTAGATATGATGGAGACGTATCAGCCTACTTAGCTAACGCATATGTAGGGCTTTGTAAACTTAGTCAACAAATGATTCTAGCAGCTTGACCGTTGGATGTTAATCCAACAGCCGTGCTGCTTCTTCAACCTCTGATCTTCTTGCTCCACCCGCCCAAACCAGCGCTGGTGGGACCGCCTGCTCCTGCCTCCCGTGGGTGGCAATGCTGTCGCGCTGGCCTCACCACCCCACCCTAACCCCACCGTCAGCTAGGCCTTCCCTCTACTCACCCACACCCCGTGTTATTCTTCGGCGACGGCAGCCTCACACCGCAGCGGAACTAGTGAACCCCCGTACTCCCCTCCGCGTGGGCACCCACTGCCTCGTCTTCCTCGGCTCCGCATCGTTCCCTTATCTGGCCTCACCGTCGTCCACCGCCTTGGTGCTCTCGGCGCGCCGTGGTCAACGTTGTCAACGAATGACAACCATCGGAAGACGACTGTACACGGTGAGGCTGACAGCTCGACCCACCAGCTACATCTTTGCATGCAAGGAAGTGCCTCCTTATTACGCAAAAAAATGATTCCTCCCACTGACAGCTGGGACCCACCACATATATCTTCACACGCATGAGAGTGCCTCCTTATCCTCCCTGACAGCTGAGACCCACCCGATCAAACCGTACATAGGGTTGTCTGTCTTGTTGCGAACGTGTACGTATATACTGGTTGATCGGTCTCTCTGCAAGGATGAACCATGGCCGAGTAAGTAGCAACACTTTTTGTAGTAGAGCCCCCGACATAGCAGTTCAGGCAGTCCGGTCTAAATCGTGTACGCGTACCTACAGCCACACGGCAAAAAATACGGCCACGTACGTACATACGAGCGGGGTCTCGAACGCGTATAGCAACTGCGTCATGTGCATTGGTAGCCAACCGGCTGGGTCAGAACAAAGAAACAGTGTCATCTTCATTGGGAGGCAACGGACTGGGTCGGAACGTGTCATTTTCATCGATCGGGAGCCAACCGGCTTGGAGGAACAGCCAAAACGGGGTCCTACTCATCGGGAGGGGTCTGGTGTACCACAAAATGGAGGGAACGACCTTTTATTTGACCACCTATGGTCAAAACGGGGTCCGGTTCATCGGCTCGGGGTCGGGCGTACCGCAAAATGGACGAAACGGAGTTATCTTCGACCTTCTACGGTCGAAATGGGGTCCTGTCGATCGGGAGGGGTGTGGCGTATCGCAAAACAGAGGAAACAGACTACTCTTCGAGCGTCTATGGTTAAAACGGGGTCCTGTTCATTGGGAGGGGTATGGTGTACCGCAAAAGGGGGCTCCTAGGGCTACTGTTCATCACCATCTACTGCCTAGCTCCAGCCTCCATGGGTTAATATTCATCCACCGTCGACCTCCTCCAGCCTCCACTGGCTACTGTTCTTCGAGCCCTTCACGGGGTCCTATTCATCCACCCAAACCGGCTGGGCTGTGGCGGCCTCCTCGGGGTCCTATACATCCAAGCCCCTCCGGGAACTGTTCATCCACAGCCAACCAACCGGCTCGATCGATCGATGCGTCTCGATTAGTGTCTATGTGTATCATGTGCGAGGCAGCAAGGGGCACTGTTCATCGAGAGGAAACCCAACCGGCTACATCTCGCACGTACGGGTGCCTTCGGCTTCAGTAATTAGTAAGAAGGATCGGTTGGGTTCAATTAGGCAGCGGAGGAATTGCTCGGGTTCAGTTAGGCAGCAAAGGATCGATCTGCTTCAGTGGCTAGAGGTGGTGCGAGGGCGAGATCGATTGGTCGGGTTCAGTAAGCGAACGCCTTTCCATCGCGCTCGGGTTCAGTTAGCGAACACCTGCACACACGCACACGTAAGGGAAACGCGCAAACCACACTGCAGCACTCGGCCCTGACCACCCACCGTGACTGGGAACTCTGAGAAAATTTCCTCGCCCTCACTTCTACCATGATTTTTATGTCATGGACGGCCCAAAGAATGTCATGCAGGTGCGTCCCCGGCCCGCCTAGGATGAAAATCCCATTTATTGTCATGATTTTTTGTCATAGAAGTAGAAGCCCACCACATATATGATGATACGTGTTTTGTCACAATTATCGTCATAGAAGTGTCATAAGCATGACAGAAAAAGTTTTCGTTCGGGCCAAAATGTCATAGATGTGTCTTTTTTTTGTAGTGCATTGTCTACCAAATAATTATATGGGTCTATAGATGGCGAAGCCTCTGATCAAGGGACGAAGATGGTGATGGAGACTTACATATCTCATACATGTCTATATTTTTTTATTGTTTCATGATGCTATATTATCATTTATATATACTTGATTATCATTTTATATTATTTTTCTAGACTAACCTATTAATTTAGTGCTAAGTGCCAGTTCCTATTTTTCTGCTTGTTTTTGGTTTTGCGGGAAATCGACTTCTATGGAGGTCAAAAATACGTTACCAATTTAACATGATTTTTTTGGGCAACAAGAAAAGAAACACTGGAATCTTCGAGAAGCGTCGAGAGGAGCCACCAACCAGCCACAAGGGCAGGTGGTGCGGCCAGGGGGGTTGCACCACCTGGGATTATGGGCCCCCTAGTTACCATCTTGACCTGATTCCACCGCCATAAATTCCTATAAATACCAAAACCATTCATTGTACCTCCAGAAGAATTTTATCGGCGCCGCAAGCCTCTGTTTCGAAGAAATCCTATTTGGAGCCCTATTCCGGAGTTCTGTCAGAGGGGGGAGCCATTGGAGGAGGCCTCTTTATTAACCTTGCTCCCTCCACGATGGTGTGTGAGTAGTTCCTTTAGGACCCATGGGTCCATAGTACTAGCTAGTTGTATTTTCCCCGTCTCTCTCTTTTGGATCTTCAATACCATGTTCTCCTCTGAGATCAATAGTGTGTTTGTTGGGATATGATGAATTGTGGATTTATGATCAAGTTGTTCATTGATTATTATTCAATCTTATGAAGTTTCTTTGTTGTATAACTAATTAACTATGTATTCTTTCTTATCTATTTATCTTCTTTGGCCAAGATAGATGGGTAGTTCTTCAGAGAAAGTGGTGCATAGTAGTGGGTTCAACCATGCAGTGTTCAACATCCCAGTGACCGAATGGGGACAAGACACATATTTGTATTGTTGCTACTAAGGATAAACCGATGGGGAATTATCGTATTGCTAGATTTCTTTCTTTCTAAAGTATGTCATCTTGCTTACTGCGTTGCTCAATTTCTAGTAAACTTAATACCTTCAAATGCATCCTAGATAGCGGTTAGGGTGGAGTAATGGTAGTAGATGCAGTTGGATAATGGTCTACTTATCATGGACGTAATGCCTATACAAGATTATGCCATGAATGATCATAGTTATAAATCTTTCTTTTCTATCAATTGCCCAACAATAATTTGTATACCACGCCATTAACTACTTTTGACAGAAATGCCACTAATGAACCTATGGCCCTCGCGTCCATTCTCTAGCAATACTTGCTTCTATAAAATTTCCCTTTTATTTGCCTTTATTTTACCGTTTCACTTACCATTATCTATCTATCTATTTGCTTTTAATCTTGTAACTAGTAAGACAAGGGGCTTAAAATCCATTTCCAAGTTGGGTGCAAGTATCTATTTTGTTCGTATGTAGGTGTTGCTTATATTGTTAGCTTGTTGACTCCTATTGGTTTGATTAAACCTTTGTTCTTAACCGAGGGAAATACTTTTGACTATGTGCTACATCACCTTTCCTCTTTGGGAAAATCCAATAAATCCTATGGGAGTAGCATAATAATTTATGACGCCGTTGCCGGGAGTCAACATCTACCAAATCAGGTGCCTTAGCACAAACTTCTTTGTTTTCTTATTTATTTGTTGCCTAGTTACTCTTTCCTTTTTCTTTACTTGCCAAAAAATTCCAAAACACCAAAAAAGAAATCTTGTGTTGTTATTTATGTCTTTGTTGACATCATGTCTACTCCTGAAAATACCAAGCTATGTGATTTATATAGTACTAATAATAGTGATTTATTAATACTCCTATTGCTCCTCCCGCCACTAGTGCAGAGTCTTATGAGAGTAAAGCTGCTTTTTTAAACCTTGTGATGAAAGATTAATTTTCTAGAAATTATAATGAAAACGTTGCAGCTCATCTTAATACCTTTGTTGAATTATGTGATATGCAAAAAACTAAAGATGTGGACAGTGATATTATAAAACTGAGGTTGTTTCCATTTTTTCGAGAGATAGAGCCAAAAAATGGTTAGTTTCTTTACTGCAAAATAGTACTAATTCTTGGTCTAAGTGTAAAGATGCTTTTATTGGTAAATATTGTCCTCCTGCAAAAATTAACTCTTTGAGGAACCAAATTATGAATTTTAAACAACTTGATCAAGAACATGTTGCACAATCATGGAAAATAATGAAACTTATGTTAAAGAATTGTCCCACCCATGAATTCAGTTTTTGGATGGTAGTATAAATTTTCTATGCAGGACTAAACTTTGTTTCCAGAAATCATTTAGATTTTCTTCCATGTGGTACATTCATGGGGATAACCGTTGGAGAGGCTACCAAGCTTCTCGATAACATGACCGCCAATCATTCCCAATGGCACATCGAGCACACACCATACCCTTAATGAAAAAGTTGATGCGTATGTTCATGCTTGCTACTAAGAGTGCTACTGTTTGGTTCATAACGATCCTTGCCCCTCTCTGGTTGACCATACCGTTCCGTTCTGTTGAAATATAGGGTGGGCCTTGGGCCCATCTAACAATTTCATGGGTGGCCCCTGTGGCTTTTATGGAAATGGGTATGGTGAGAACTTTAGTCCACATTGCTAGCTGGAGAGGAGTTGGACCTCCTTATAAGTGATTCTCTTCCAAATGCTATTGGAGCTTGAGAAGAGAAGTGGTTCCCGCGTACTACCCCTTCGTCGCCCGCCTCGCTATGTCACGCCTCGTCACAATGCCTTGCGGGTTGCGGGAATGAGCCGAGCCGCACCTATGCGCTATTTTTGCTGGTCAGGAACGGAGAGTCTTTGAGAGACGGGCAACGATCTGAGACGTAGGATCGTGGGCTATCACCGAATCGGACATGGGTCCAGCCCACGTCTCTCCACGCGGCCACGCCTATATATTGGAGGCGTTGGCCAACCCTAACTGCGACGAGAATCAGATCGCATATCTCCATCCACACCCTTTGTTCCTTTTGATGTTGCTGCCGCTGGTGATCCCATACCATCCACCACGTACACGGTTGATGGGAGAGCAGGCCTCCGAAACCCCGCCTCTCTAGATACTGACCTCGGATCGTGGGCTGTCACCGACTCGGATGTGGGTCCAGCCCACGTCTCTCCATGCGATTGCACCTATATATTGGATGTGTTGGCCAACCCTAGCCGCAACGAGAATCAGATCACATCTCTGCATCCACGCCCATCTTTTTTTGGCAACTGCTACCGCCAGTGATCCCATACCGTCCACCACGTACACGGTTGACGGGAGAGCGGTGAAGGAAATATGCCCTAGAGGCAATAATAAAGTTGTTATTTATATTTCCTTATATCATGATAAATTTTTATTATTCATGCTAGAATTGTATTAACCGGAAACTTAGTACGTGTGTGAATACATAGACAAACAGAGTGTCCCTAGTATGCCTCTACTTGACTAGCTCGTTAATCAAAGATGGTTAAGTTTCCTAGCCATGGACATGTGTTGTCATTTGATGAACGGGATCGCATCATTAGAGAATGATGTGATGGACAAGACCCATCTGTTAGCCTAGCATAATGATCGTTCAGTTTTATTGCTACTACTTTCTTCATAACTTATACATGTTCCTCTGACTATGAGATTATGCAACTCCTGAATACCGGAGGAACACCTTGTGTGCTATCAAACATCACAACATAATTGGGTGATTATAAATATGCTCTACAGGTGTCTTCGATTGTGTTTGTTGATTTGGCATAGATCGAGATTAGGATTTGTCACTCCGTGTATGGGAGAGGTATCTCTGGGCCCTCTTGGTAATGCACATCACTATAAGCCTTGCAAGCAATGTGACTAATGAGTTAGTTATGTGATGTTGCATTAAGGAACGAGTAAATAGACTTCTCGGTAATGAGATTGAACTAGGTATTGAGATACCGACGATCGAATCTCGGGCAAGTAACATACCGATGACAAAGGGAACAACGTATGTTGTTATGTGGTTTGACCGATAAAGATCTTCATAGAATATGTAGGAACCAATATGAGCATCCAGGTTCCGCTATTGGTTATTGACCGGAGATGAGACTCGGTCATGTCTACATGGTTCTCGAACCCGTAGGGTCCGCACGCTTAATGTTCGGTGATGATCGGTATTATGAGTTTATGTGTTTTGATGTACCAAAGGTAGTTCGGAGTTCCGGATTTGATCACGGACATGACGAGGAGTCTCCAAATGGTCGAGACATAAAGATTGATACATTGGCCGGCTACATTCGGACACCGGAAGGGTTTCGGGTGATCTCGGAGAAAACCGGAGTGCCGGAGGGGTTATCGGAACCCCCCGGGGACTAATGGGCCTTAATGGGCCCCAGTGGACAGAGAGGGGGGGGCCAGGGCAGGCCGCGCGCCCCCTCCCCTTGAGTCCGAATAGGACAAGGAAGGGGGGCGGTGCCCCCCTTGCCTTTTGAGGGAGTCCTGGATTAGGGGGTCCTCGGACAGCCGGACTATATACTTTGGCCGGACTGTTGGACTATGAAGATACAAGATCGAAGACTTCGTCTCATGTCCGGGTGGGACTCTCCTTTGCGTGGAAGGCAATCTTGGCAATTCGGATATGTAGATCTCCTTCTCTGTAACCGACTCTGTGTAACCCTAGCCCCCTCCGGTGTTTATATAAACCGGAGGGTTTAGTCCGTAGGACAACAACAATCATAATCATAGGCTAGCTTCTAGGGTTTAGCCTCTATGATCTCGTGCTAGATCAACTCTTGTAATACTCATATCATCAAGATCAATCAAGTAGGAAGTAGGGTATTACCTCCATCGAGAGGGCCCGAACCTGGGTAAACATTGTGTCCCCCGCCTCCTATTACCATCAGCCTTAGACGCACAGTTCGGGACCCCCTACCCGAGATCCGCTGGTTTTGACACCGACATTGGTGCTTTCATTGAGAGTTCCACCGTGCCGTCATGATAAGGCTTGATGGCTCGTCTTGTTGTCAAGGACAACATTACCTCTGGAGGAGCCCTGGCTGTAGGCCAAACTCTCCGACTAGGCGGCTTCGTCATGACCGCCCATTCGGCCGTCGCGCCGACGATGACTTCTCGGGTCATCAAAAACAGCCTCCACATCGGCTCGGGATTCACCGAGCAGGATCCAATGGAGCTCTCTTCCTTGAACGAGCTCTTGGATTGCATCGCCACCTTGGGAGTCGCTACGGACTATGATCGGATCGGGCTTAAACCCGACCAAAGGAAGATTAACTCTCCGCCGGTCACCCATCAGATAGCGGTGGTGGAGGAGAAATGTAGCGATTCTTCCTCTATTTTGAGGAAAAACTATGTACGGATTCCCAAGCTCTCTGAGCCGGATACCCTTCTACGGGAGGACATGGCCCAAGCTTCGAACCTAGAATCGGACAACGGGCTAGAACTATGGGGCAACATCCCGGAGCCCGAACTGCCAAGCTCGAAAACTCCTCTGCCCCTGGGTCTCAGATCGGGTCAGGGTTTGGACCTAAATCTACCCACCCACCCTCACATAAGTGATCTTTCCCACATTAGACAAGAGCCCCAAGAGACAGTACATCACTATTGGGCCAGATTCCTTCTTGTAATGAGCAAGGTCAAGGACTGTCGCGAGGAAGACGCAATTTCATTCTTTTGCAAAAATTGCACAGACAAGGGAATCCTCAACGCCATAAGTCGTTGTGACATAGTACACTTCGCTGACTTGGCGGACATAATACAGAAGTACTCTGCGATGGAAAACACCTGGAAAACCCAAACAGAATTCTGGGATCCTCCGGCTCTCACTAAACCCTCTATCCGAACTAAAAGGGTGTACTCTCGTAATTCACCCGATCCAATTACAAAGAAACCAAAGCCCACTACAGGGCATGGAACCGTATTGGAGGGATGGCTCAATAGACCATGCAAAATTCACAGTACATCAGATACCATGCCAACACATAGCCTTAGAGCATGTTGGATACTCCAGCAAGTGGCCAAGAGCGGCGAGGATCTCCTCATCAACAATACCACAGAGCACCATCCCGTGGAAAATAACAATACGGCCTCATTTGGTTTGTAGGAATTTTATAGGAATGTTATAGGATAGGATTTGCAAAGGAAAATTTCCTTTGAATCCCTTTGGTTTGTAGGAATGGATTCCTATTCCTATATAGGATAGGAATCAATCCTTCACATTTTGGAGGAAAAAAGCATTAGCTTAGACTCAATGGAAAAATTCCTATCCTATGCATCAAATGCCATCTCTTTCTTTTAGGAATTGAGATGCATGTCATCTCACTTCCTATGATTTTCCTATTCCTATAACATTCCTATCCCATGAACCAAAGGAGGCCTACAGTACTGACAGTCTTCGAGACTTTCGCCTCAAATAATAGGCGCAAGCGAGCACTCCGCGGCCTCGCCGAATTCTGCCAGGTTGCAACAATAAATCCATGGAACGACACGGCTATAACCTTCAATGCCAGTGATGAACCTCAATTTTGAACAACCCGAGCACCAGCCGCTTTGGTCCTTAGTCCAATTGTGGACGGCTTCTGGCTTACTAAAGTGTTCATGGACGATGGTAGCGGATTAAACCTCATCTATGAGGAGACTCTTAGCAAAATGGAAATAGACAAGAGCCGCATTGAGCAAAGCAGCACGACCTTCAGAGGAATAATCCCTAGTTGGGAGGCACGATGTGCGGGAAAAATCACACTAGATGTGGTATTCGGCACACCGGAGAATTATAGGTCCGAAGAAATTACATTCCAAGTGGCCCCGTTTAGTAGCGGATACCACGCCCTTTTAGGGCGGGAGGCATTCACGATCTTCCAAGCTATACCCCATTACGGGTACATGAAGCTCAAGATGCCCGGGCACAATGGAATCATCACTCTAGCTAGTGATCCGGACATAGCACTCCGCGCTAAAAATAAAACCGCCGCACTGGCCCTCGAGGCGTTATCCGAAGCCCTCGCGGCCGAAGAATTAACTGCGCTGCGCTCCACAGTTGACAGGGATGATGTGATACTCGACAAAAGACCCAAGTCCACCTCTTTTAAACGAGCGGACGAAACAGTCAAATTCCAGGTCCACCCAACGGACCCTACAAAAACAGCATCCATCGGGGCATAGCTGAACCCCACAACAGACGCCGCACTACAGGAGTTCTTGCGTGAGAATTGGGACATCTTCACCTGGCATCCTTCAGACATGCCAGGAATCCCACATAGGTTGGCCGAGCATAGCCTAAACATTCTAAAGGGATTCAAGCCGGTCAAGCAGACTCTTCGGTGTTTCTCAGAGCCTAAGTGACAAGCCATGGGAGAAGAGCTAGCCAAGTTACTCGAGGCTAGATTCATTAGAGAAATAAAACACCAAGACAGGCTAGCAAACCTGGTGATGGTACCAAAAAAGGACAAATCCTGGCGCCTATGTGTCGATTTCAAGGACCTTAACAAGGCTTGCCCCAAGGATCCCTTCCCCCTCCCCCGCATCGACCAAATTATCAATGCTACCACAGGACACAACTCATTATGTTTCCTCGACGCATACTCCGGATACCATCAAATCAAGATGGCGGAGTCCGATCAAGCCGCAACGGCATTCATTACTCCATACGGCCCCTTCTGTTTTAACACCATGCCTTTCGGGCTCAAAAACACCGGTGCAACCTATCAACGCATGATTCAGACATGCCTGGAAGCACAAATCGGCAAAACAGTGGAGGCATACGTAGACGATGTGGTCATTAAAACCAGACACGTCGAATCCTTAATAGACGACTTGAGGCTTAAGTTCGACAATCTCCAAACATATGACATCAAGCTCAATCCAGAAAAATGCGTTTTCGGCGTGCCCGCCGGAAAGCTCTTGGGCTCCATCGTCTCCAATAGAGGAATTGAAGCAAATCCGGCTAAAATCTGAGCTCTGTCATAGTTGGCTATCCCAACAGACCTCAAGCAAATCCAGAAATTAACCAGATGTGTGGCTGCCTTAAGCCGCTTTATCTCCCAATTGGGAGAAAAGGCATTACCTCTTTATCGCCTTCTTCGGCGCACCGAACACTTCGAGTGGACGGATTCGGCCACGGCCGGATTGGAAGAAATAAAAGCCCTCTTGGCTAGCAACCCAATCTTGGTCACGCCAAATATCGGCGAATCAATGCTATTATATATAGCGGCAACACACCAGGTTGTAAGCGCAGTGCTCGTCATCGAAAGAGAGACGGACGGACATAAGTTCCTGCTTCAAAAGCCGGTATACTACGTATCCACTGTCCTCACTCCATGCAAATCACGGTACCCACATTATCAAAAGATAGCATACGTGGTCTTCATGGCATCCCAAAAACTACGACACTGCTTTCAAGAGTGTTCAATTATGGTGGCCTATGAAGTACCACTCAACGACATAATAAATAACCGCGATGCCACGGGCCGGATTGCTAAATGGGCTATTGAGCTCCTCCCATTCGACATAACATACAAACCACGGCGAGCCATTAAGTTGCAAGTACTGGATGATTTCGTCGCCGAACGGACCGAAGCCGAACTCCCTAAAGAGTATGGCGCGTACTCCAATTGGATCATGCACTTCGACGGCTCTAAGATGTTGGTTGGTCTGGGGGCAGGCGTCGTCCTGACATCCCCCACCAGAGATATAGTCCAATATGTACTCCAAATATTATACACATACTCCAACAATGCAGCAGAATATGAGGCCCTGTTGCATGGTCTCCGGATGGCAGTCTCCATGGGCATTCAACGCCTAGAGGTGCGAGGGGATTCGAACGTTGCAATATCTCAAATAAATGGAGACTTTGACACCAAGGACCCAATGTCGTCCTCAAAATGTCAGCTCGGTTCGAGGGGCTCGAATTCCACCAGGTGGTCTGAGAAAACAATCAAGCGGCGGATACCCTCGCCCGCATCGACGCTAAGCGCGACCCTGTCCCACCTAATATCTTCTTTGAAAGGTTGTTTAAGCCATCCGTGGTGTGGGAAGGGGAGACCGGCAACAACAGTTCGGATCCGGCCACAACACCAGATCCCGAGCACTCTGACATAATCGGAGGCTCCGCCACCGAAATAACACCTTTGGCCCACGTGATTATGGTTGTCATCGCCCCGTGGACAGAACCCTTCTTGGCTTACCTAAATAGGCAAGAACTCCCCGAGGACCCAAATGAGGCACGTTGCATTGTGCGCCGGTCTAAAGCCTACAAGGTCCACGAGGGAGAGCTTTATAAGAAAAGCGCTACCGGAGTACTTCAAAGGTGCATCTCCGAAGAGGAAGGATGGCAACTTTTGGAAGAAATTCATGCTGGACTCGGCGACCATCACGCCGCAGCTCGGGCCCTTGTAAGCAAGGCCTTCCGTACAGGTTTCTACTGGCCGACAGCCCGAGCAGACGCACAGGACCTTGTCCAACATTGCGTCGGTTGCCAGCTTTTTGCAAACCAAAGCCATATGCCACCTACCGCTCTCCAAAAAATCCCCATTACTTGGCCCTTTGCGGTCTGGGGGCTTGATATGGTCGGACCCCTTAAAGGAGGAAGCCATAAGAAAAAGTACCTATTGGTCATGGTGGATAAATTCACCAAATGGATAGAAGCCAAACCAGTTAAAACGGCCGAGTCCGGACTAGTGATAGACTTCATATCCGGGGTTGTACGCCGTTATGGTGTCCCCCACAGCATCATCACTGATAACGGCTCGAACTTTACAGCTGACGAGGTAAAAACTTGGTGCGGCAACATGGGCATTAAGCTCGATTATGCCTCCATCTATCACCCCCAAACAAACGGTCAAGTCGAACGAGCAAATGGTCTTATTATGAGCGGCATTAAACCCAGATTAGTGCGATCCTTAAAGGAATCAGATACGCACTGGGTTGAGGAGCTTGACTCTGTACTATGGGGGTTGCGGACCAAGCCGAATCGCACTACCGGATACACACTGTTTTTTATGGTGTACGGCACAAAGGCGGTACTGCCCTGCGACATCATTCATGACTCACCTCGAGTGCGCATGTACGAAGAGAAAGAAGCCGAGCTTGATCGGCAGGACAGTTTAGACGCCCTGGAGCAGGAGCGTGACATTGCAAAAGCCCGCTCCGCATTCTATCAGCAACAGGCTCGATGATATCAAATCAGAGAAGTACGGGCCAAAACTTATAACGTGGGCGAACTCGTTCTACGCCTACCAGAGAAGAAAAAGGACAAGCTCAAGCCCAAATGGGAAGGTCCCTTCATCATTGACAAAGTTGTAACCGGTGGAGCGTACCATCTACGGGATGCATCGAACAATTGACTCAGGCCAAACCCATGGAACGAGGCCAGACTCTGAAGGTTCTACGCCTAGTGCCGGACTTTGTGTTCGTCTCCTTACCTCCGCCTTTTATATATCCGCTATCTGTCTTTCTTTCTTTCTTTCTTCCCTTTTTCTTCACGGCCTTAAAAAGGTTAAAATGTGTCTTGACTACACAATCTTGACGCGCCATGCATGCTCATTATACCTGGGGGCTTCTTATACAGAAGCTTAATATAATTATGTTTCGGGCTCTATGCCCCCTGCACATGTGTTACTTTTCCACATGTACCTTTTCTTCACCATTATATGCATCGATATGACTTCAGTTTTGGCCAAGCTGGGCTGCCTAATTGTTACTACCGAGTCAGCCGGATGTGTACCTTAGACTGGGTGAAGCCAAAAGCTAGTGTTCTTAAGGGAATATTCGGTCGGTGAACAAAATATGACTTTTACTTATTGCAATACATGCCCCCAGATGTTTATATCATGCGTCTCTTTTCGCAGTTCGGACATGCACATTAATGCATGCGTACCCAGGGAAAGGAACCCTTAACGGAACTATTCTCCCTAGAAGATGTTTCTTACTATCCATGTAATATAACATAGCTAGTTGGGTACTTGTCTGTTCAAGCACTTATGACCCCTATGCCTGGTTTCCACGCGTACCCCGATTTTTACATAACTGAGCGGGTATTCGGATACACTCCGGACTGTCGAGTCCGGAGGTTGAAGCAAAAAGGTCCGCCATGACAAATGATTTACAATCCGGCTAGGGACAATATATGTCACTTGAAGTACATAGTCACTTGGATCGACTAAATTCGTCTTCTATACCATCCAACAGGTTGTCTAGCCTACAATCCTGTTGGGAATACTTTGCGGCTAATTTTACCTGGTCATACACCAGACTAACAGGGATCTCTTTCTCATCAGACACTATAGGTCCGACCTCGGCCATGTGGTTCGGGTCAGCCTTGGTATACCGCGTCTTCACCATGGCCCAGGCTTCCCTTGCACCTTTCCGGCAGGCAGATATCTTCCATAATCGGAAGCGTCGCCGCACTCCCTTGAGCATCTCTACGAGCTCCCCCATGCCTCCTGGTAGGGAGGCGGATGGCCACAAGGCCTGGGCAATGCCCTGCATCACCTGCCGAACTTGTTCGTGCAGTTGTGAGAGCTCTGGCAGAAGATCGCCCGCAGACCCGGGCATCTCCTCTTCGGGACGACCCGTCAACGTACCTACAGATATAACTCTGTTAGCCGATTTCTTCGCTGAACTCTATAAAAGTTCATTCAAGCACTTACTAAAAATGTCGCGTCGAAGCTCCTTATTCTCCTTTACGGAGTCAGCTAGCTGGGTCCAAACATCTTCCAGTTCAACGCCCAGCCGGGTATTGGCATCTTGGAGATCGTTTTTCTCCTGCCTAACCCGCGTAAGCATGCGCTCGCCACCCTCTAGCTGTCATTGAGCATGTTGCTCATCCCCTCGAACGACCTTCGGATTCACTCCGGGATCATCTGCAGAATCTATTGTTAGATTTGCATGCATGCGGAATACTAACTGGTACATGTCATTTCATTCTTTTCGATCAGAACAAGTGTTACTAGATGGGGCCTTCTTGGACTCCTTCATTTCGGCAACTGCGGCCCGTAGTTGGGCTTTGCACTCCTCCAGCTCTTGAGACAACTGGGTATTCTTCTCCGTAAGAACCTACGCATATAATGATCCTTAAATCAGTTGTGCCAACTGTTTCAAGTCTTAGGGGCTATTGATATACATAATTATCAGATTTTCTTACCCGTATATCCTTTACATATTGGTCTGTGGCTCTGGCAAGACCATTTTGAGCAGCTCGGATGTACACGTCTCCCGAGTTGAAGGCATCAAACGCCTCTTCAGAGAAACCAGGGTCGCGGAGTACGGCCCGGCGACGCCTGTGATTCATGGCACAAACGAGATGCAAATAAAATATGATATGCATATGATGACCTATGTATAACATTCCAAATTAAAAATTTGGGATGTTACAGATGAGCGGGATCACATCATTAGAGAATGATGTGATTGACTTGACCCATCTGTTAGCTTAGCATTTTGATCGTTTAGTTTATTGCTATTGCTTTCTCCATAACTTATACATGTTCCTATGACTATGAGGTTATGCAACTCCCGAATACTGGGGGAACACTTAGTGTGCTATCAAACGTCACAACGTAACTGGGTGACTATAAAAATGCTCTACAGGTGTCGCGATGGTGTTTGTTGAGTTGGCATAGATCGAGATTAGGATTTGTCACTCTGTGTATCGGAGAGGTATCTCTGGGCCCTCTCGGTAATGCACATCACTATAAGCCTTGCAAGCAATGTGACTAATGAGTTAGTTACGGGATGTTGCATTATGGAACGAGTAAAGAGACTTGTTGGTAACGAGATTGAACTAGGTATTGTGATACCGACGATCGAATCTCGGGCAAGTAACATACCGATGACAAAGGGAACAACGTATGTTGTTATGCGGTTTGACCGATAAAGATCTTCATAGAATATCTAGGAACCAATATGAGCATCTAGGTTCCGCTGTTGGTTATTGAGCGGAGATGAGTCTTGGTCATGTCTACATAGTTCTCGAACCCGTAGGGTCTGCACGCTTAACGTTTGGTGACGATCGGTATTATGAGTTTATGTGTTTTGATGTACCAAAGGTTGTTCGGAGTCCCGGATGTGATCACGGGCATGACGAGGAGTCTCGAAATGGTCGATACATAAAGATTAATATATTGGAAGCATATGTTTGGACATCAGAATGGTTTCGGGTGAGTTCGGGCATTTAGCGGAGTACCGGGGGGTTACCGGAACCCCCCGGGGAGTATCTGGGCCTTATTGGGCCTTAGTGGAATAGAGGAGAGGAAGGCTGATACATCCATTTTGCATCATGCTTTTATATCGATATTTATTGCATTATGGGCTGTTATTACACATTATGTCACAATACTTATGCCTATTCTCTCTTATTTTACAAGGTTTACATGAAGATGGAGAATGCCGGCAGCTGGGATTCTGGGCTAGAAAAGGAGCAAATATTAGAGACCTATTCTGCACAGCTCCAAAAGTCTTGAAACTTCACGGAAGATGTTTTCAGAATATATAAAAAATACCCAGCGGAAGAGATTCACCAGGGGGCCACACCCTGCCCACGAGGGTGGGGGCGCGCGCTACCCCCTGGGCATGCCGCCTACCTCGTGGGCCCCCTGGTGGCCCTCTGATGGCCATCTTCTGCTATATGGAGTCTTTCAATGAGGAAAAAAAATCAAAAGTCATCTTCTCGGACGAAACTCCGCCGCCACGAGGCGAAACCTTGGCGGAACCAATCTAGGGCTCTGGTGGAGCTGTTCTGCCGGGGAAACTTCCCTCCGGGAGGGGGAAATCATCGCCATCGTCATCACCAACGCTTCTCTCATTGGGAGAGGGCAATCTCCATCAACATCTTCATCAGCACCATCTCCTCTCAAAACCCTAGTTCATCGCTTGTATCCAATTCTTGTCTCCAAGTCCGGGATTGGTGCTAGTAGGTTGCTAGTAGTGTTAATTACTCCTTGTAGTTGATGCTAGTTGGTTTAATTGGTGGAAGATCATATGTTCAGATCCTATATGCATATTAATACCCCTCTGATTATGAACATTTTTATGATTTGTGAGTAGTTACGGTTGTTCCTGAGGACATGGGAGAAGTCTTGCTATTAGTAGTCATGTGAATTTGGTATTCGTTCGATATTTTGATGAGATGTATGTTGTCTCTCCTCTGGTGGTGTTATGTGAACGTCGACTACATGGCACTTCACCATTATTTGGGCCTAGAGGAAGGCATTGGGAAGTAATAAGTAGATGATGGGTTGCTAGAGTGACAGAAGCTTAAACCCTAGTTTATGCGTTGCTTCGTAAGGGGCTGATTTGGATCCATATGTTTCATGCTATGGTTAGGTTTACCTTAATACTTTTGTTGTAGTTGCGGATGCTTGCAATAGAGGTTAATCATAATTGGGACACTTGTCCAAGTAAGGACAGTACCCAAGCACCGATCCACCCACGTACCAAATTATCAAAGTACCGAACGTGAATCATATGAGCGTGATGAAAACTAGCTTGATGATATTCCCATGTGTCCTCGGGAGCGCTTTTCTCTATATAAGAGTTTGTCCAGGCTTGTCCTTTGCTACAAAAAGGATTGGGCCACCTTGCTGCACCTTATTTACTTTTGTTACTTGTTGCTCGTTACAAATTATCCTATCACAAAACTATCTGTTACCACTTATTTCAGTACTTGCAGAGAATACCTTGCTGGAAACCGCTTATCATTTCCTTCTGCTCCTCGTTGGGTTTGACACTCTTACTTATCGAAAGGACTATGATAGATCCCCTATACTTGTGGGTCATCAAGACTCTTTTCTGGCGCCATTGCCGGGGAGTGAAGCGCCTTTGGTAGGTGGAATTTGGTAAGGAAAAATTTATATAGTGTGCTGAAATTTACTGTCACTTGTTACTATGGAAAGTAATCCTCTAAGGGGCTTGTTCGGGGTATCTTCACCACGACCAGGAGAGCAAAGAGTTGCTCCTCAACCTATTGAACCTACTGAAAATGAAAATGTCTGCTTTGAAATTCCTTCGGGTATGATAGAAAAACTGCTAGCTAATCCCTTTTGAGGAGATGTAACAAAACATCCTGATGAGCATCTAATATATGTGGATGAGGTTTGTGGATTATTTAAGCTTGCAGGTGTACCCGGAGATGTTGTTAAGAAGAAGGTCTTACCTTTATCTTTGAAGGGAGATGCATCAACATGGTATAGGCTATGTGATGATATGGGGTCTTGGAATTACAAACGATTGAAATTGGAATTTCATCAGAAGTTTTATCCTATGCATCTTATTCATCATGATCGCAATTATATATATAATTTTTGGCCTCGCGAAGGAGAAAGCATCCCTCAAGCTTGCAGGGGGCTTAAATCAATGTTATATTCATGCCCCAATCACGAGCTCTCAAGAGAAATGATTATTCAAAAATTATATGCGCGGCTTTCTGATAACAATCGCACCATGCTCGATACTTCTTGTGTTGGCTCTTTTATGATGAAGACTATTGAATTCAAATGGGATTTATTGGAAAGAATTAAACGCAACTCTGAAGATTGGGACCTCGACGAAGGTAAGGAGTCAGGTATGACACCTAAGTTTGATTGCGTTAAATCTTTTATGGATACCGATGTTTTCCGTAAATTTAGCACTACATATGGACTTGACTCTGAGATAGTAGCTTCTTTCTGTGAATCTTTTGCTACTTATGTTGATCTCCCCAAGGAGAAGTGGTTTAAATATCATCCTCCCATAGAAGTAAAAGTAGTTGCACCTATTAAAGTTGAAGAAAAGATTGTCACTTATATTGATCCTATTGTTCCTACTGCTTATGTTGAGAAACCACCTTTCCCTGTTAGGATAAAGGATCATGCTAAAGCTTCAATTGTGGTTCGTAAAAGCAATATTAAAACATATACACCTCCTAAGCAAGTTAAAGTTGAACCTAATATTGCTATTGTTAAAGATCTCTTGTCTGGTAATATTGATGGGCATGTTATCTATTTCTGTAATGAAACTGCTAGAATTGCTAAACCTTGTGCTAAAGATAAACCTGGACCAGTGGTAGGCATGCCTGTTATTTCTGTTAAAATAGGAGATCATTGTTATCATGGCTTATGTGATATGGGTGCCAGTGCTAGTGCAATACCTATTAGCCTTTATAGAGAAATTATGCATGATATTGCACCTGTTGAGTTAGAAGATATTGATGTCACAATTAAACTTGCCAATAGAGATACTATTTCACCAATGGTAATTGTTAGAGATGTTGAAGTCTTGTGTGGGAAAACTAAATATCCTGCTGATTTTCTTGTTCTTGGTTCCCCACAAGATAGCTTTTGTCCCATTATATTTGGTAGACCCTTCTTGAACACTATTAATGCTACCATAGATTGCAAAAGGGATGTTGTTACTATCGGTTTAGATGATATGACTCATGAATTTAATTTCTCTAAATTTAGTAGACAACACCGTGAAGAAGAATTATCTAGTAAGGATGAAATTATTGGTCTTGCTTCTATTGTCGTACCTCCTAGTGATCCTTTAGAACAATATTTGCTAGACCATGAAAATGATATGTTTATGAATGAAAGAAGGGAAATAGATGAAGTATTCTTTAAACAGGAACCTATTCTGAAACACAGTTTGCCTGTTGAAATCTTAGGGGATCCTCCTCCACCCAAGGGTGATCCCGTGTTTGAGCTTAAACTGCTGCCTGATACTCTTAAATATGCTTATCTTGATGAGAAAAAGATATATCCTGTTATTATTAGTGCTAACCTTTCAGAGCATGAGGACGAGAGATTATTGAAAACTCTGAAGAAGCACCGTGCTGCTATTGGGTATACTCTTGATGATCTTAAGGGCATTGGTCCCACTCTATGTCAACATAAAATTAATTTGGAAGAAGATGCTAAACCAGTTCGTGATCATCAACGACGGCTGAATCCTAAAATGAAAGAAGTGGTAAAAAAGGAAATACTAAAGCTCCTTGAGGCAGGTATAATCTATCCCGTTGCTGATAGTCAGTGGGTAAGTCCTGTCCATTGTGTCCCTAAGAAGGGAGGTATTACTATCATTCCTAATGATAAAGATGAATTAATTCCTCAAAGAATTATTATAGGTTATAGGATGGTAATTGATTTCCATAAACTAAATAAGGCAACTAAAAAGGATCATTACCCCTTACCTTTTATCGATCAAATGCTAGAAAGACTATCCAGACATACACATTTTTGCTTTCTAGATGGTTATTCTGGTTTCTCTCAAATACCCGTGTCAGCCAAAGATCAATCAAAGACTACTTTTACTTGCCCTTTTGGTACTTTTGCTTATAGACGTATGCCTTTTGGTCTATGTAATGCACCTGCTACCTTTCAAAGATGCATGATGGCTATATTCTCTGACTTTTGTGAAAATATTTGTGAGGTTTTCATGGACGATTTCTCCGTCTATGGATCTTCTTTTGATGATTGCTTGAGCAACCTTGATCGAGTTCTGCAAAGATGTGAAGAAACTAATCTTGTCTTGAATTGGGAAAAGTGCCACTTTATGGTTAATGAAGGCATTGTCTTGGGGCAAAGTTTCTGAAAGAGGTATTGAGGTTGATAAAGCCAAGGTTGATGCTATTGAAAATATGCCATGCCCCAAGGACATCAAAGGTATAAGAAGTTTCCTTGGTCACGCCGGTTTTTATAGGAGGTTCATTAAGGACTTCTCAAAAATTTCTCGACCTCTGACTAATTTATTACAAAAATATATACCATTTGTCTTTGATGATGATTGTGTAGAAGCATTTGAAATACTTAAGAAAGCATTGATCTCTGCACCTATTGTTCAGCCACCTGATTGGAATTTACCTTTTGAAATTATGTGTGATGCTAGTGATTATGCCATAGGTGCTGTTCTAGGGCAAAGAGTTGATAATAAATTAAACGTTATTCAATATGCTAGTAAAACCCTAGACAATGCTCAAAGAAATTATGCTACTACTGAAGAAGAATTCTTAGCAGTTGTATTTGCTTGTGATAAGTTCAGACCTTATATTGTTGATTCTAAAATAACTATTCACACTGATCATGCTGCTATTAAATATCTTATGGAAAATAAAGATGCTAAACCTAGACTTATTAGATAGGTTCTCTTGCTACAAGAATTTGATTTACATATTGTTGATAGAAAGGGAGCTGAGAACCCCGTTGCAGACAACTTGTCTAGGTTAGAAAATGTGCTTGATGACCCACTACCTATTGATGATAGCTTTCCCGATGAGCAATTAAATGTCATAAATGCTTCTCATACTGCTCCATGGTATGCTGATTATGCTAATTACATTGTTGCTAAGTTTATACCACCTAGTTTCACATACCAGCAAAAGAAAAAGTTCTTCTATGATTTGAGGCATTACTTTTGGGATGACCCACATATTTATAAAGAAGGAGTAGATGGTGTTATTAAACGTTGTGTACCTGAGCATGAACAGGAACAGATCCTACGCAAGTGTCACTCCGAAGCTTATGGAGGACACCATGTTGGAGATAGAACTGCACATAAGGTATTGCAATCCGGTTTTTATTGGCCTACTCTCTTCAAGGATGCCCATAAGTTTGTCTTATCTTGTGATGAATGTCAAAGAATTGGTAATATTAGTAGACGTCAAGAAATGCCTATGAATTATTCACTCGTTATTGAACCATTTGATGTTTGGGGCTTTGACTATATGGGACCCTTTCCTTCCTCTAATGGATATATACATATTTTAGTTGTTGTTGATTACGTTACTAAGTGGGTAGAAGCTATTCCAACTAGTAGTGCTGATCATAACACTTCTATTAAAATGCTTAAAGAAGTTATTTTTTCCAAAATTTGGAGTCCCTAGATATTTAATGACTGATGGTGGTTCACATTTTATTCACGGTGCTTTCCGTAAAATGTTTGCTAAATATGATGTTAATCATAGAATTGCATCTCCTTATCACCCACAGTCTAGTTGTCAAGTAGAATTGAGTAATGGAGAGCTCAAATTAATTTTGCAAAAGACTGTTAATAGATCTAGAAAGAATTGGTCCAAGAGACTTGATGATGCATTATGGGCCTATAGAACTGCATATAAAAACCCTATGGGTATGTCTCCGTATAAAATGGTTTATGGAAAAGCATGTCACTTACCTCTCAAACTAGAACACAAGGCATATTGGGCTATTAAAGAGCTCAATTACGATTTTAAACTTGCCGGTGAGAAGAGGTTATTTGATATTAGCTCACTTGATGAATGGAGAACCCAAGCCTATGAAAATGCCAAGCTGTTTAAAGAAAAAAGTTAAAAGATGGCATGACAAAAGGATACAAAAGCGTGAGTTTAATGTAGGTGATTATGTATTGCTATACAACTCTCGTTTAAGATTTTTTGCTGGAAAACTTCTCTCTAAATGGGAAGGTCCTTACGTTATTGAAGAGTTCTACTGTTCCGGTGCCATAAAAATCAACAACTTTGAAGGCACAAATCCGAAGGTGGTGAATGGTCAAAGAATCAAACATTATATCTCAGGTAATCCCATAAATGTTGAAACCAATATTATTGAAACCGTAACCCCGAAGGAATACATAAGGGACACTTTCCGGAACGTTTCAGACTCCGAAAAGGAATAGGTATGTGGTACGGTAAGTAAACCGACTCCAAAACAGTTTTAAGGCAATATTTCTCTGTTTTGGAATATTTGGAAAAATAGAAAAATAAGAAGCAGTCTGGGAAGGACACGAGGGCTCCACGAGCGTGGAGGGCGCGCCCCCTACCTTGTGGGCACCTCGTGTGCTCTCCAGACTCCGTTTTCGTACATGACACGTATTTTGGTCGGTAAAAAATCATTATATAATCTCCCAGAGGTTTTGACTCCCGTATCACGCAAAAATCTCCTGTTTTAGTTTCGAGTTGTTTTTCCAACAGATCCAGATCGTCATGTCGTCTTCAAGCGCCCCCAAGGACCAGTTCTTCGAGAAGGTCATCAACCCCTACCTCGCAGAAGTGCTGCAACACCCTCAAACCATTGAGATGCATGAGGGGTTGTTGCACATCCGCGATGCCGAGGGACCAAGGAAGACCGGAAGCACGGAGGCAAGGCTTGAGGCATTGGAGCAAGAAGTTTTCAAGTGTCAGGAGATGGTGGAGCGTGGACTCAATTCCAATCACATCATGATCACGGAGTTCACCAACAACCACAAGCTGGATGTCAAGGACATTGGGGAGGCCATCTTCAAGCTTCATGAGAAAAACGAGCACCTCCAAGCCCAAATCTATGACCTGCAAAATCAAAACTATGAGTATAAATATAGATTCAAGAGGATGAGTTTGGCTGTAGATTTGAGGTTTCAGGAGACTCGGTCATCCTTCTATGATGGTGAGCCTATGCCTTGGAAGAAGGACGACAAGCCTACACCATCAACAAAATCACCACCATCTCCACCAACAAAGAAGAATTGAGTATCTGGTATGGGCACTCCCCTTGGCAACTGCCAAGCTTGGGGGAGTGCCCCGGTATCGTATCACCATCAATTTTATCTTTACCGTTTTCCTTAGTTCGATCCTTTTGGCAATATCTTGATCTAGTAGAATAAAAGTTCTTAGTACTATGATCTAGTCGCGAGTTTTGCTTTATAATCCTTCTATGTAATCGAGTCTGTGAGCTATATAATAAAGATTAGTGTTGAGTCAAGGGCTCGATTATTTTTCCATGATCCTAAGGGAATAAAAGAAAAGAGAAAGAAATAAAAAGAAACAAAGAGATCATGTGAATCTTATGGAGAGTAATGAGCTCACATAGAAAAAGTATGATGAATAAAAGTTGTTGAGAGTTGACAAACATAGTTTTGGTCATCGTTGCAATTAATAGGAAATAATAAAGAAAGAGAGGTATTCACATATAAATATACTATCTTGGACATCTTTTATGATTGTGAGCACTCATTAAAATATGACATGCTAAAGAGTTGACGTTGGACAAGGAAGACAACGTAATGGGTTATGTTTTCTTACATCTGAGATAAATTATATTGTCATGGATCAGCCAACATGGTTGAGCTTGCCTTTCTCCCTCATGCTAGCCAAATTCATCGCACCAAGTAGAGATACTACTTGTGCTTCCAAATACCCTTAAACCAGTCTTGCCATGAGAGTCCACCATACCTACCTATGGATTGAGTAAGATCCTCCAAGTAAGTTGTCATCGGTGCAAAGCAACAAAAATTGCTCTCTAAATATGTATGACTTATTAGTGTGGGAGAAAATAAACTTTATACGATCGTGTGATGTGAAAGAAATAAAAGCGACAGACCGCATAATAAAGGTCCATATCACAAGTGGCAATATAAAGTGATGTTCTTTCGCATTAAGATTTTGTGCATCCAACCATAAAAGCGCATGACAACCTCTGCTTCCCTCTACGAAGGGCTTATCTTTTACTTTTATCTCCTACATTGCATAAGAGTCATGGTGATCTTCACCCTTCCTTTTTACATTTTATCCTCTGGCAAGCACAGTATGTTGGAAAGATCCTGGTATATATGGCTAATTGGATGTGAGTTTTTATGAACTATTACCGTTGACATTACCCTTGAGGTAAAACGTTGGGAGGCAAAACTATAAGCCCCTATCTTTCTCTGTGTTTGATCAAAACTCCATACCCATAAGTATTGCGTGAGTGTCAGCAATTGTGAAACACTATATGATAGTTGAGTATGTGGACTTGCTAAAAAGCTCTTATACATTGACTCTTTCCTTTGTTATGATAAATTGCAATTGCTCCAATGACTGAGATCATAGTTTGTTAGTTTTCAATGAAGTTTACGATTCATACTTGAAATTGTGATTGAATTATTACTCTAGCATAAGAAATCATATGACAAGAATTATATAAGTTGTTGTTCTAAGAATGATCATGATGCCCTCATGTCCGTATTTTATTTTTATCGACACCTCTATCTCTAAACATGTGGACATATTTTTCGATTTCGGCTTTTCGCTTAAGGACAAGCGAGGTATAAGCTTGGGGGAGTTGATACGTCCATTTTGCATCATGCTTTTATATCGATACTTATTGCATTATGGGCTGTTATTACACATTATGTCACAATACTTATGCCTATTCTCTCTTATTTTACAAGGTTTACATGAAGAGGGAGAATGCCGACAGCTGGGATTCTGGGCTAGAAAAGGAGCAAATATTAGAGACCTATTCTGCACAGCTCCAAAAGTCCTGAAACTTCACGGAAGACGTTTTCAGAATATATAAAGAATACCCAGCGGAAGAGATTCACCAGGGGGGCCACACCCTGCCCACGAGGGTGGGGGGGCGCCCTACCCCCCTGGGCGCGCCCCTACCTCGTGGGCCCCCTGGTGGCCCTCCGGTGGCCATCTTCTGCTATATGGAGTCTTTCGATGAGGAAAAAAATCAAAAGCCATCTTCTCGGACGAAACTCCGCCGCCACGAGGCGGAACCTTGGCGGAACCAATCTAGGGCTCTGGCGGAGCTGTTCTGCCGGGGAAACTTCCCTCCGGGAGGGGGAAATCATCGCCATCGTCATCACCAACGCTCCTCTCATCGGGAGAGGGCAATCTCCATCAACATCTTCATTAGCACCATCTCCTCTCAAAACTCTAGTTCATCTCTTGTATTCAATTCTTGTCTCCAAGTCCAGGATTGGTGCTAGTAGGTTGCTAGTAGTGTTAATTACTCCTTGTAGTTGATGCTAGTTGGTTTAATTGGTGGAAGATCATATGTTCAGATCCTATATGCATATTAATACCCCTCTGATTATGAACATGTTTATGCTTTGTGAGTAGTTACGGTTGTTCCTGAGGACATAGGACAAGTCTTGCTATTAGTAGTCATGTGAATTTGGTATTCGTTCGATATTTGGATAAGATGTATGTTGTCTCTCCTCTAGTGGTGTTATGTGAACATCGACTACATGACACTTCACCATTATTTTGGGCCTAGAGGAAGGCATTGGGAAGTAATAAGTAGATGATGGGTTGCTAGAGTGACAGAAGCTTAAACCCTAGTTTATGCGTTGCTTCGTAAGGGGCTGATTTGGATCCATATGTTTCATGCTATGGTTAGGTTTACCTTAATACTTTTGTTGTAGTTGTGGATGCTTGCAATAGAGGTTAATCATAAGTGGGACGCTTGTCCAAGTAAGGACAATACCCTAGCACCGATCCACCCACGTACCAAATTATCAAAGTACCGAACGCGAATCATATGAGCGTGATGAAAACTAGCTTGATGATATTCCCATGTGTCCTCGGGAGCGCTTTTCTCTATATAAGAGTTTGTCCAGGCTTGTCCTTTGCTACAAAAAGTATTGGGCCACCTTGCTGCACCTTATTTATTTTTGTTACTTGTTGCTCGTTACAAATTATCCTATCACAAAACTATCTGTTACCACTTATTTCAGTACTTGCAGAGAATACCTTACTGGAAACCGCTTATCATTTCCTTCTGCTCCTCGTTGGGTTCGATACTCTTACTTATCGAAAGGACTATGATAGATCCCCTATACTTGTGGGTCATCAAAGGCCAAGGTGGAGCCCTCCTAGCCCAATACGAATTGGGTGGGGGGCCGGCCCCCCTTCCTTCCCTCTGTCTCCCCCTTCCTTCTCTCCTACTCCAACTAGGGAAGGGGGGAATCCTACTCCCGGTGGGAGTAGGACCCCCCTAGGGCGCGCCATAGAGAGGGCCGGCCCTCCCCTCCTCCACTCCTTTATATACGGGGGAGGGGGCACCCCATAGACACACAAGTTGATCTCTTAGCCGTGTGCGGTGCCCCCTCCACATATTTCCACCTCGGTCATATCGTTGTAGTGCTTAGGCGAAGCCCTGCGTCGGTAACTTCATCATCACCGTCATCACGCCGTCGTGCTGACGAAGCTCTCCCTCGACACTCAGCTGGATCTAGAGTTCGTGGGACGTCACTGAGCTGAACGTGTGCAGATCACAGAGGTGCCGTATCTTCGGTGATAGGATCGGTCGGATCGTGAAGACGTATGACTACATCAACCAGGTTGTCATAACGCTTCCGCTTATGGTCTACGAGGGTACATGGACAACACTCTCCCCTCTCATTGCAATGCATCACCTAGATGGATCTTGCATGTGCGTAGGAATTTTTTTGAAATTGTTGTGTTCCCCAACACCAAGGACTTCATCTTCTAGGCCCGCACACGCCAAACATGCGTAAACAACATACATTTAACTGCTGCCCAGGAAAAAGTATGACAGGAAGATACACTTAGTAAGCTGAGAGAGGAAAAGTTACCTCGATGACAGGGATGGTATGGCTTAGACCGATGCCTTGGCCCTGGAGGGGAAGGAGTTCTTCTTGGGCTTGAACAAGAGATTCCACATCCCGTCGAGGTCCTCTTCTTGAAAGAATCCCTGGATCACCGCGTCATCCTCTGGCTTGAGCTCTCACATCGGAGTAGCTCGTCCTTGGAGAGGAAGGATCCAACGATGGAGCATCACTTGGGACCATTTCCACTAGGTTGATGCCCTCGCCAACCACAGCCTTAAGCTTACACTGAAGTGCCTTCACCTCCTTTGGGCCCCCCAGTTGAGGTTCTTGTCTATCCAATAGGCCAACCTCCTCGGTGGTTCCACTAAGAAGATGGGGGTCCCTCCATGGATTCATACAGATGGACCCGCCACGTAAAACCATTCTTGTTGCCAAAGCTTCACCGTTTCGATGAAGGTGCCCTCCGGCCAATCACATTGGTGAGCTTGCTGGTCACAGCTCCGACGCACTCTCCGAGATGGGAGCCGCTGCTATCCAGCTTGACACAGAACACCTTCAGCCATAGCCTGACATGGGGCTCAATGCGAAGGAAGGCTTCACAAAAGATCACAAAAGTGGCTATGTGGAGAATGGAATTCGGGGCCATATGATGGAAATCAAGCATGTAGTAGAAGATGAGGCCCCGAACGAAGGGACGAAGGGGAAAACCAGACCTTGGATGAGGTGGAAAACAAAAATCACCCGCTCCCCTTTGCGGGGAGTGGGGATGGCGGAAGCCGAGCGGCTTGCACCCTCCTCTATGGGAGATCGACACCTGACCAGCATGGGAAGATACCCATCGGCCTTGAGCTTTGAGATGATGCTAGTGATGACCGTAGAATGCAGCCATCGCCCCCCCTTGCCGGTGTCCTCGGCCTCGGTATCATTCCCTTTGCCGGCCATCTCGTGCGATGTGAAGAGAAGGGAAAAGAGCAGAAACTAGAAGCAGATCTCGAAGCACCTGGGCTTGCGGTAGGTTCTTGGCGCCGGAACAAGAGATGAGAGCATGGGTAAAATCAATTTACTGCTTCTCCCTTTTTTATATGACAGTCAAAAGGACAGGGGTCGCCCCAATGCATCATGCAGTATGTGCACACAGAGATTAAGGCATGTTCATTGATGACACCGCTGGAAATAGGGAAGCACGGTCTCTTTATTGACAGGATGTGCCAATAGAAACGGCCTTAGGATATGATACGCATAATAATGGCTATTGACGAGACGGCCTGACCCTGCCACGGGAGATGAAGCTTCAATTCTCGGCCGAAAAAACTATTAGGGTTTGACCCACCTCTCGCAGTAAGCCTTCATGGCTAAGTTTAAAAAAGACCTCGGCCCTGCTAAAAAATAAATAGTGCCGAGAGGGGAAGGGTCTTGTTAAAAGACATCCCTTGTTATCAGGGGAAGATTATCATGAAAAACACATGGTCGCAATTGGAAGAGCCAAGAAGACCTTGGAGCCGAGCATATCCTCGAAATCGGGAGCCGATGTGGAGGATGAAACTCGTCTACAAAGCCGAAGACTTGAAATTATAAAATTATCCCGAAGAAGATGTCCTATGCCCTCAGCTTGAAGACTAGTTCAGGGGCTACTGATGGTGTCCTGGACTAGGGGGTGCTTACCGCGTCGGCCCGCCACTTATGGGACGAGCCGAGGACCTACCAACGACTGATGAATGGGTCACGCCGAGGACCTACCAACGACTGATGAATGGGTCACGCCGAGGACCCACCTCCGGTGCCTATATAAGCCATAGGTTTAGTCTATAGAGAGGCTTTTGAGACGTGTAGAACCTAGAACTCGTTCATACGATCTCAAGGTAGATCATACTGTATTCCGTACTCCATCACAATCAATATATCAAAAAGCAGGTTGTAGGGTTTTACCTCCTCGAGATGGCCCGAACCTGGATAAAAGACCGTGTCCCTACTTTCTCTTGTTAATATCTTACTTAGATCGCCAACTTAGGACCCCCTATCGAGATCCGCCTGTTTTAGCACCAATAGTAGTCCCTGGCGGTGCGGCTAGGGTTTTTCCCGTGGTGCCAGAGCAAGCAAGCTTGGGGATGATATTTAGTGATCACATGAGTGGCATAATTTTCACCTCTTGTGGTCAATTGTTTTACTGATATAATACTCTTAAAGAGGATCTGTTATTAATCAATCGAGGGGCCATCGCTTGCTTTGCAATGGAGCCATATTCAATTTCTTGAAGACTGACAATCTTGTGAGTAGAAAGGAGAAGGACGGATCACACTATGGGCCAGTTTTTTTGGCAGCTTAAAAAATAAGCCGTCTCCTCCTCAGCTTTTCTCATAAGCCGCCTCTCTTATTCATCGGGGCTTCTAAACTAGTTATGTAATAACTAATTTAGAAGTCTCAACAAATTTTAGAGGCGGCTTATTCTTTAAGCCGATGAGAGGCAGCTTATTTTTTAAGCCGTATGACTTCTTAGTTTAGGATATTAAACTATTAATGAATCAACAAAATTCTTGCATCACTTATGTTCGATGTACTCGAAGTCACTTATTTTGACACGGAGAAAGTACCATTGATCTATCTTGCTAGTAATTTCCTGAAAAAGAATTTCTTTTGAATAGAATCACTTTTTTTTAGGAAGACATAGAATCACTGAATTTGCCTGTTCTGCCCATTTGTTTATCAAAGAGTCAACGCCAATAGATCCCAGATAGATCAGAGACCGTCCAAAACCGCAGTGAAATCGCGAGGCGGCAGCTCTCTCGGGCCAACCCGACAGAAGGCTCGCGACCGCCTCCTCTTCATCCTCAGATCTCGCCGCCGGCGGAATGCTCCCCTCCTCCCGCGGCGGCGGCCGCAGACGCCTCGTCCTCCTCCTCGCACTCACCGCCGTCTTCGCCTTCGCTTCTCCGCTCCGCGCGTCCGCCTCAGAGTCTGACCACAAGGTGCGCTGCTCAGCCCCGCCTTATCTTCCCTTGGATCTAAGACCTTTTGTTGCCCCCCTCAGTTTGTTCGCTCTAGTTGCTCCCATTCTGTGGCGTCAGATCTGGTTGCCCATCGGCGCGATCTCGCGCTGGTCTCTCCAGCTCTCGCGTCCTGAGGTTTTAGTTCCTAGAGCTCTTAGTGCAGTTCGGTTGTCTGGAGGTTGTGGCTGATGTGACGCGAGAATCTTGGTGTTCAACGACGGAGGAGGTTTTAAATCTTCGGATGATTCATCATAGCTTAGCTTACGGTGGTGGAAACAATATAAAGTGCTACAGGGTTAGTGCTCCAAATGAGTTCGATCTGTGCGGGACCTGATCGGAATGGTACCAGTGGTGGTGCCTGATACTCTGAACTTAGATATATAATAACTTGATGTTGATCGGAGGAAATTCGCGTACATCCAGGTACTTCGAGGCTGCAGTGTATGTTCCTGTAGATGTAGTGAAGGCTGCATTGTGGTTTCTACTTATTAGATTCAGGATATTGTTACTGTTTGGTTCATAGAGAGGTGCTGACATTTTGGTCTTGTCTTGCATACAAATGTTCTATAACTTGTTTTGCGTGCACTTGGTGGTTGAAAATAGCAGGCTATAATCCAAGGAGTGAGCAGCAAGAGCATACTCTCTTGTCAAATCTATGTGTGCATCTTTTTTTTCTATTCATTTGTTTCCTTGTGATCAATATGAATTGATTTGATTTGGTTAATCATGAAAATTGTCAAATAACTTTTAGTAGGATAATATTCTGCATTCTAGCTTTCATGCATCTGTCATCGTGATCTTCAATTTGGTGAAATAAATGGGAGTATGAGACATTCAGTTGTCCATGCAACTAGGATAATAATTCCTTGCCAATGGTCTTGATCGTGCGTGATGCTGCAACTCATGTGCTCTGTCCTTGCAATCATATTTGAACATTAAAGAAAGTCAATTGCACTGCTGACGGTTATATATTTATTTTAGAGATAGGTTGTATATTGGTTTCTTGATATAGATTAATTTGGAAATAGCTTGCCACTACTAAGATTGGCATTTCTCAAAATACAACTCCATGCCTCACTGATAGTCTGACATTTAGCCTAATGGCCCACATGTCAGTGGAAATGTTACCCCATGCCTCATTGACATGTAGCCTGGAATAACATAGGTAGCTACTGCCATGAAGATGGACGGATGGCACGGTGCAGGGGATTGGGAGTAGAACATATGTTAGGGAGAAGGAATGAGATAGATAATGGATCAATAAACTAATCTCTTATTATTCGATTAATAATTGATACATATACTGTCTTATATAGGAGGACTTACTTGACTGGAGTATTAGTGACTGGAATATTTTAGTTGATCAAACTTGAGTGCTTATATGAAAATTAAGAAAATGCTTTCGTAACTTAGGACTGAGTAATGACGAAAGAGATCCCATGGCTTTTTTCTTCTCTCCATAATGTACCTTAGCGTTAGCCATCATCAACCCCCAATCACTAATGTTTTGCAGATTTACATCATACATTTGTTTCATTCGGTATTATCTTCAACAATGCTTTCTTTCTAAATTAATTATTCTTAATACCATGTGCTATGAGCATTTCGTCTGGCTGGAAGTTCTCATCTGCTTTATGTTTCTTATATGCAGTACAAAGCTGGAGATTCAGTTAAGCTCTGGGTGAATAAAGTTGGACCTTACAATAATCCTCAAGAAACTTACAATTATCACAGCCTCCCATTTTGTCAACCATCTGAGAACCCTGGGCATAAGTGGGGTGGTCTTGGAGAAGTCCTGGGTGGGAATGAGTTGATTGATAGTCAGCTTGACATAAAGTTCTTAAGTATGTTCTTGTTAATCTCAGACCATCCTTGTATTTATTTGTGATTTACTGAATGTCGACATATGCATTTGTTTGTCTTATTAATTATATAAATGTTATGTTGCCTTTGCTTTAGGAAATGTGGAAAGGGGATCCATTTGCACACTGGAACTAGATTCCAAGAAGGTTCAACAATTTGCTGATGCCATTGAAAGCTCGTACTGGTTTGAATTTTTCATAGGTATGTGGATTAATATGTGATGCATTACATTTTGTTGTATTACGCTGATTTAGGCATATTTCTTGTTTCTAACATTTTTCACTGGATTTTGCATTGCTTGTGGCACCATGCACCTAGATGATCTGCCTCTTTGGGGTATGTTCCTGTCAACTTAGTATTTTCTTTGCTATTCTTTATCTTTGTTTCTTTTGCCTAACAAGACAGTTGTTATATGCTTTGACAGGATTTGTTGGAGAGACTGACAAAAACAGTGAAAACAAGCACTATCTTTACACGCACAAGAACATTCTTGTAAAGTACAATGATAACAGGGTATGTATCTTCCATTGATTCAGAACATTAACACATAATTTGGACAAGTCATAAATGAATCTGATTTTATTTTTGTAGATATTTGAACATGAATATATAAGTGGATCTGATTTGATTTTGTAGATAATTCATGTTAATCTCACCCAAGAGTCTCCTAAGCTCCTTGACGCTGGCAAGAAGTTGGACTTGACATATTCAGTGAAGTGGGTACCAACAGATGTTTCATTTGCACGCCGTTTTGAAGTTTACCTGGACTATCCTTTCTTTGAACACCAGGTAAATGGTAATGATTGCTTTTTGGAAAAAGAATCCAGTATGCGTAGCACACAACCCTCTCCCTGCTAATGGGAATAACCCTTCAATTCAACAATAGCGAACCGCATCTCCCCTTTGAACTAACCATTGGAAGGTTCTAAATTATTTCTAAATTTTCATGTTCAGATTCACTGGTTCTCCATTTTCAATTCTTTCATGATGGTTATTTTTCTCACTGGTTTGGTTTCAATGATATTGATGCGAACACTGAGAAATGATTATGCAAAATATGCTCGTGATGATGATGATCTAGAGTCACTGGTGAGCATCTGAATTCTGGTGCCTATTTTGCCGCACTTGAATAATATTCCAACCAAATTAACTCTCTTGGTTTTTATCCACTGCCACTCAACTGTTGCCTGAACTCACGACTTTGCTTTATTAGGAGAGAGATGTTAATGAGGAATCTGGGTGGAAACTTGTCCATGGTGATGTATTTCGTCCTCCTAGAAGCTTGACACTTCTTTCTGCTCTTGTCGGTATCGGCACCCAGCTGGCAGCTCTTATCCTACTTGTGATTGTATTGGCCATCGTTGGCATGTTATATGTTGGGTATGCTCAAAATCATACACATACTTTTCATCTCCTTTCTTTCTTGCCTTGCATGCAGAACACTTGGCTTGAAATACATGACAAGCTAAAAAAGTGGCATGGTCGACCCTATTAATAATACGTAAAAAGATGAATGAAGGGCAGGAATATTTGAAAATGAGCTGGACCAGCGTTCAGAGTACCAGAACATAACTTGTTCGTGAGGAACTCGGGAGGAGCCTTCCAGATCCTGTACTTTTCTTAGAAAATCTTTACTGCCAATCATTTGCGAATTTGCGATTATGAAGTATCATTCTGTAAATACAGTAACTTAAACAAAAAAGTTGGCTCAAGATCAATGTAAATTGCTGGCATCTGCCTGTTTCCACCATTTTTTATGATGATCCCTGGATAGGAATGTGGGAATGTAGTGTCGTGTCTATTTTCAAATGCTGACAACATTCTCGTACCTGCTAGATTGAATTTTGATCTCTTCTAGTTAAATTTATTTTTACCTGAATAAACTATTCAAAAATCGATGAGAAAAAAAATGACCACCGACTTCTTAACTATTACATGTGCAAATAAAAAAAATGTATTACATATAATATATTGATTAGGAAGCATTATTGATGGACTGAAGAAGATTCTAGTCTCTACCATTGCATTTCTCTTTGTTTGCCGCTGGTACTGAAAATTGTCACTGATCTGTTCCTTATTGCAAATAACACTTGTTCAAGATAGTATTCACTGTTTTGTTTTGTAATCCTATTTGAGCATCTAAAAACCTGCATGCGTAAAGTACTCACTTAAGTATCAGTGAGCATCGCTGAGCATCTTATAGTTGGAGGATGTGGGATTGGCAATACAATTTATTGTCCTTGGGTTTCACTTAACTTGAAATAAGGGATTAATAACATAGCTGGTCCCAAGCCAGGGTAAAGGAGAAGCTTGTCCAACATCGCTTGAGACGGTTTGGGCATATACAACGCAGGCCCTCAAAAGCGCCAACGCAGAGCGGACGGTTAAAACGCTTTGATAATGTCAAGAGAGGTCGGGGTAGACCAAACTTGACATCGGAGGAGTCCGTAAAAGAGAGATCTGAATGACTGGGATATCACCAAAGAACTAGCCATGGACAGGGGTGCGTGGAAGTTAGCTATCCACGTGCCAGAACCATGACTTGGTTTCGATATCTTATGGGTTTCAACTCTAGCCTACCCCAACTTGTTTGACACTGAAAGGCTTTAAGCACACAAAGTAAATTTTGTGTCATGTGGGCCAACGCTACCGCCGTTGTTGGCCACATGCATCGGTGGCAACACATGAAGTGTTGTAGATGGTTTGGTCTTTATTAAAAGGTAATATTCAAGTTAAATTAGGATGATGAGATAAATTCGGACATACGTGGTAGGCTGGTCATACATAAAAGATAGGACAATGGCTTATCCATTCAAGTCAATGGTTACAAATTTCTCTTTTTCCATATCTTTGGTGCTTCCCGTGACCCGTCCTAGCCTACGCCCCTCCCTTCATCTTGTTATACTGTTTTGCCCTACCGCAACACCACAGTGGCGCCTAAACCTCCTGCCAGTTGCAGTTACCTGTTCTCTTTCTGCTTGGACGTGAACCTTTTGGATAAAAACTAGTACAAAGTTGAGTCACTTATTTTGGAACGGAGGGAGTATAACATAGTGTCTATTTCTCCTTTCTCCTCTAGACACACTATAATAGTTCAGGAAAATAAATCCTGCTTTTGGTTATCTGAAAGTTACCTTGTATTCAGTTTTGCAAATTGGAGTGGCGGTATTATGTCCTTCTGTTGAGATGCACAGATCCCATGGAGGTAGGGTACAGGGAAGTGAACAAATCCTGAAATGTCAAAAAACCTATGCTGTGTTACAAAAAGCCTTTTGTTGTTTTTAGCATGGAGCATGGTTCTTTCTTGCATGTTGAGCATACGATTCCTATTCTCTAACTTACATGCCAATGTTTCTCAGGCGAGGGGCTATCATCACAACCTTCATCGTGTGCTATGCTCTTACATCTTTTATTTCTGGATATGTTAGTGCTGGTTTGTACTCGAGGAATGGCGGTATGGTCCTTCACTTGTTGACAAGTTGCACGATTTTGTTTCTTTCTTAGACTAACAGTATTTGTATTGTCTTTCTAGTTTCATCATGTTATCATCGCATCTAACTCTTTTGTAGAAGATTCTAGAGTTTATATTTGATTTTCTCACTTCATGACTTGATTCCATGGCAGGTAAAAACTGGATAAAGGCTATGATCCTTACAGCATCCCTCTTTCCATTCTTGCACTTTGCAATTGGCTTTGCACTGAATACAATTGCAATCTTCTATGGGTCATTAGCGGCAATACCATTTGGTACAATGGTTGTCATGTTTGTCCTTTGGGCTTTCATATCTTTTCCACTGGTGCTTTTGGGAACGGTCGTTGGTAGAAACTGGAGTGGGGCTCCTAACAATCCCTGCCGAGTAAAGACTATTCCCCGGCCTATTCCCGAGAGGAAGTGGTACCTTACACCTTCTGTCATCTCATTGATGGGTGGGCTGCTTCCCTTTGGCAGCATCTTCATCGAGATGTACTTTGTGTTCACATCATTCTGGAACTACAAGGTAAACAAGGAAATCATTGTAGACATTTTGTACAAAATACTATTTTTTAATCATCAAAATCATGTTAGCCACTTATCATAGTGCGGAAACGATTTTATTGTCGTTGCTTCATGTTACATTTGTCCATGCCTTATTCTGAAGCACCTTCCTGCAATTTCCATTATATGAGCATCTGATTATGCAATGTTATTTGGCTCTTGGCAGGTGTATTATGTTTACGGCTTCATGTTGCTGGTCTTTGTCATTCTTCTAATAGTTACAATCTGTGTCACAATTGTCGGTACTTATTTCTTGCTGAATGCTGAGAACTATCATTGGCAATGGACCTCGTTTTTCTCAGCTGCATCAACAGCGCTATATGTGTACCTGTACTCCATCTACTACTATCATGTGAAGACAAAGATGTCCGGCTTTTTCCAGACAAGTTTCTACTTTGGCTACACATTGATGTTCTGTCTTGGTCTGGGAATACTTTGCGGTAAGCACTCTTTAGCACTAATGATTGCTATACATTGCAATGTTTAAAGACCACCTTGATGTTCTGACATCTATTTTGGTGATTCAGGTGCTATTGGCTATGTAGGGTCAACTCTTTTCGTGAGGAGAATCTACAGAAACATCAAATGTGATTAATTTCCTGCTACACATGTGGGGTGGGGGTGGAGCGGTATCAGATGAAATCATATACGTGGAAGCGAGGCCTTCTAAATGGATTAATGCTAGTTCCTGATTAGGGTTTCAGAACTACGTCCCCTTTGCTTATTCCATCACACCCTTTCTTTTTGCATACTTATTTCTTACCTGGAGCTGCTCTCATAGTGTATACATCTGTGGTAGCTGAGGAGTTCAGTACAAGTGGCTGGTGAAGGTTCTTATTTTTGTTTGTTTCTTGCCCTTTTTTTTTTGGTTGCATTCCTCCTTTTCAAATGAGAAAGAAATAGGAAGTGAGTATCCATGCGGCACTGTCTGGACTTCCCCTCTGAATCGTTACGTCCAATTCAAGGATGGCATGTACTACGTGAGATCTGTGTATTTATATACATATATCAACATTTAATGCATGAGAGTATGTGTGCTGTCTGTCATGTTCGAAAAATCGGTGAAAATCCTTCCGATGTTGTAGTGCTTTTGTATCTGCGGTATTTAATATTTGCAACTTTTGAGGTGACTTGTGTGACATTTGATTTAACGCCCTGTGGGGGTTGTGGTGCCACGGTTGCTGTGAAGAGAAACATGTTGACGCGTGAATAGCATTTTGGAGATCAAGGCCCTGTTTGTTTGGGCTTCAGCCTAAAAAGCCAAAAAATCTTTTAAATAGGTGCCTTTTGCTTCCGCTTTTGGCTTATAACATCATGTAACAGTTTTAATTTATAAGTCAAAAGTCTAAGCAAAAAACCTCTATTTAGAAGCTTTTATGACTTTTTTTATTAAAATGAAAATGAAAAAGCTGTAAAAATAGAAGAAAAATCCAAAAAAAAACAGGGTCTAAAGCACCAACTTTAGTTTGAAACAGATTGGGGCGTGTCGCCCACTACAACTTATTGCAGCAACACAAGGCTGGAACATCTTGCTCCGAGATCACTGTGGTGTGATCTTGACAAGGCAATGCCAAGCTTGGCAAAGTCATGCGCAGCCCTCTTTTACGCCACGTTTAACACACAGTTTGCAGTACATGGGCCGTTCTGGATGAGTCTGCCCTCTGCATCATTGTGTGTGCACATATATCCTTGCCGACATAACTAAGACGATAACGTGTGAGTGACACTTGTACTATACTTTCCGTTGGAGTTAATTGCACGGAAGTACCATAATTGAGGCATCACATGCAGATTGGTACCACGATTGCTAATTTTTGCGTGTCAGTGCCAACATTGGTCCAGGTTTTTGCAAAAAGGCTAAAATGTTGTTTTATACGTATTGACGATATATCCTACAGCTCGGGCCCACCCGTCAGGTGCCAAGCTGGCCAATCGGCGCGTGCTCGCGCGTTGACTAGGACAAGCCGCTCTCTAACCCGTCCGGTCGCACCGGTTCGTCCCCCACCGCACCATTCCCCTTCCCTCCTCCTCCTCGACTCGAACCCTAGTCCATGGCGTCGGCGACTCTGGCAGGCGGCGGCGAGGGCATCGTCGTCCTCGGCGACCTACCGTTTTGGCCGCCTGGCGGCCCGGCTGGTGTCGACGTCGACGGCGGCGACGACTCCAGCTCCGCGTACTCGAGCGACGACGAGGAGGAGTCGCTGTTACTCTCCATGGAGCAGCGGTTGCGGTTGGCGCAGCTGTGGGTGGCGAACTCTAGCAGCAGCCATGAGTTGACGCATGGACTCGGCGGCGTGCTGTACGTACCTTCTCCTCCTCCTCCTCCTCTGATTTATCCAATTGGGGATTTTTAGGGTTTGTTCATCTTCTGCTTTATCCAGTTGGGGATTAGGGTTTGTTCATCTTCTGTGAGCACTGTAGGACAATTACAGTAACCTAGTAACCTAGTGTAGTGCACTATCAAAGTAGTTCAATTACAGTAACAATTTGGGATTAGGGTTTGAGTAATTGTAGTATTCTGTCCTTGTCTTTTTCCTTGAATTTGCTATTGTGCTGAAATGGTCGTAGCTACATTGATTCATGTTCTGTCATCTGTAATTGTAATAGTAAATTTGAGACTTATAGGAAAGTTAATTCAAATTTTCCTGTATTGTACTATTGCTCTCCAAATTTAGAGTTATGGTAATGAATACATGAAATTGAATTTGTTTTGTAGTTTGGATGAAGACATTTGGCAAGTAAGGATCCATTTTGATGCAAGAGAACCATTGGAGATGAAGCTTTGTAGTTCAGATATTACTTATCTGAATTTGGTTGCAGTGATGGAAACCCAATGATTTAATGCATATGATTGTTTGTATCACATTGAAAATCCATCTTTAGGAGAGAAAGGGCTTGATTTAGTAGACAGTCATGCCGAATTACAAATGATAAAGGGGAAGATCCAGGACAAATTGGAGCTTAATTTGCTAGTTAGGGCTTGTCCACCCCCTGATAGAGATTTTGAGTTGCATCAATGTGAAAGGCCAGATTTGTCCACTATTGTGTACCAAGAGCCTGTTGTTTATGATCTGAGTGAGCCTCCTGTCTTAGCTGTTGATCAACAAGGAGTAGTTTTTGAGAGTCAATGTAGCAGCTCTAGCACACCGCATCCTCCTGGTGGTTGCACACAAGAAAGCAGGAATGCAAATGCCAAGTTGAAAGCTATTTTGGAAGAAGAAGAAGAGGGATATCAAGGATATGAGGTATATGAGGACAATGATGCTTCTGCCTCTGATGAGGATGGTCAAATTGGAAGTGATCCTAATTATATCTGTGATGATGAAGATGTAGAGGTGGAAGAGGGGAAGAGACAGAGAGAGTTAGAAGTACGAGAGGAAGAATCAGATGATGAGCAATCAGATGAGGAACCAGTGTTGCATTATGAGGGTGACACTGAAGTTGAGGACCCATTTGAGGTACAGGAAGATAGGACTTTTGAAGAAGAAGAACAAAATATAGTTGTACATGTAAAGAAGCAGAAGCTGCCAGTTAGAAGAGGACCAACTACTAGGTCACATTCCAGTAAGCTACCAGAGGTTGAACATGATTTCAGACCATCATCAGATGAAGAAGAGAAGGGGTTGTTGAGGGAGAGTGATGATGATGGTTTTCAGCCAATCTCATTTGTCCTATCAAAGAAAAGGAAGAGTAGGGCAAAGAAAAGGCCTGCTAGGAAGTGGTACAATGAGAAAATGGAGCAACCACATGAACAACTACGTCTAAAGTTGTGTTTTAGGGATCATCATCAATTTAGAGATGCTTTGTTGAATTTGCACATCACTCAGGCCAGGAATTTCAAGTATCCAGATCAGAGGATAATTGTTGAGTGTACAAATAAACAATGCCAGTTCTTTATGGTGGCAACAGTTATAAAAGGGGATAAAACCTTTGTAATTAAGAAGATGAGACTAGAGCACACTTGCCCTAGTACTACTGAGACCACCAGGGTTAGTGCTAAGTGGCTAGCACAGAAATATGAGCATCTCTTCAGATCTGATATAACTACTGGTATTCAGACTATAATTGATGCATGCATGGAAAAATATGGTGTAGATGTGCCCAAGTGCATGGCATATAGGGCAAAGAACATAGCTATTGAAGCTGTGTTAGGAGATCACAAGAAGCAATATCCTAGGCTTAAAGACTATGCTCAGACTTGCATGGACACAAACCCTAGGAGTAGAGTAATAGTCACTACTGTTACTCTAGTACCAAATGCAAAAATACCCCACCTAGGCCCAAGATTCCATGCCATGTTCTTTTGCATGAATGGAGCAAGGGAGGGGTTTCTCAATGGGTGTAGGCCATTCATTGGTTAGTTCCTGAACCTTGTGCACCATTTACATATTGTAGAGTACTCCATATTGTATCTCACTTGAATGTATTTAATGTTTGGAAATGTTGATTATGCAGGTGTTGATGGATGCTTCACTAAGCTCACTACAGGTGCTCAACTCCTTGCTGCCACTAGTAGAGATGGCAACAACAACATATATCCATTGGCATTTGGCATAGTTGGACAAGAGGACACACCTAGTTGGTGTTGGTTTCTACACCAACTGAAAATTTGCCTAGGGGAGAAGTGGGCAAGTTTGGACCTTATACTATAATGTCAGATAGACAAAAGGTACGTGTTTGCATATTTCATTCTGTTTTGCACAAGTGTTTACAGTAGATTGGAGTTTCATTGGTGCATATTTCTTTAGCTTGTAGCTTAGACTTGTTAAATTGTTTGTGTCAGGGGTTACTGAATGCAGTGAATGATGTGTTTCCAAATTGCAACCAAAGATTCTGCCTTAGACATTTATATGTAAATTTCCAAAATGCTGGGTTTAGGGGTGAAGATCTTAAGAAGTGCATGGATAATGCTAGCTATGCCTACAATGAACACAATTTAATATTGCAATGAATGATTTTAGAGCTGAAAGTGAGGAAGCTTGTGTTACGCCCTCGATGCGGTTATATCTCCCACGTGTCGAAGCACGACTTAGAGGCATAACCGCATTGAAAGCAATGTCGCAAGTGAGGTAATCTTCGCAAACAACTCATGTAATACATTAAGGGAAAAGAGATACATAGTTGGCTTACAATCGCCACTTCACACAAATACCGGAATAAAGCATTACATCAACCAGATACAATCAAGGTCCGACTATGGAAACAAAATAAAAGAAGAACCCCAAATGCGACAAAGGTCCCCAATCGACCCCAACTGGGCTCCACTACTGATCAACTAGAACGAAACAACACAAAGGACAAGATCTTCATAGAGCTCCTCCTGAGCTTGGTTGCGTCATCTGCACGGACTCATCGGCACCTGCAAGCTGGTTTTGGAAGTATCTGTGAGCCACAGGGACTCAGCAATCTCGCACCCTCGCGATCAAGACTATTTAAGCTTGTGGGTAAGGTAAAGTTAGGAGGTGGAGCTGCAGCAAGCGGCTAGCATATATGGTGGCTAACATACGCAAAAGAGAGCGAGAAGAGAAGGCAAAGCACGGTCGGTAAAAGTATGATCAAGAAGTGATCCTATAACAACCTACGTCAAGCATAACTCCAACAACCGTGTTCGCTTCCCGGACCCCGCCGGAAAGAGACCATCACGGTTACACACGCGGTTGATTCATTTTAATTAAGGTCGACTTTAGGTTTTCTACAACCGGACGTTAACAAATTCCCATCTGCCCATAACCGCGGGCACGGCTTTCGAAAGTTCCAATCCCTACAGGGGTGTCCCAACTTAGCCCATGACAAGCTCTCACGGTCAACGAAGGAATAGACCTCCTCCCGAGACATTCCGATCAGACTCGGTATCCCGGTACAACAAGACATTTCGACAGGGTAAAACTAAACCAGCAACACCGCCCGATGCGCCGACATCCTGATGGGAGCTGCACATATCTCGTTCTCAGGGCAACACCGGATAGGTCAAGCTACGAGTAAAACCAGCCCTCAAGTTTCCCCGAGGTGGCCCCGCAGGCTGCCCATTTCGGATCAACACTTAGACAAGCACTAGCCCGGGGGGGGGGGTTAAAATAAAGATGACCCTCGAGAGAGCGACTCCCAAGGGAAAAGTAGGTGGTGGTGAGGCAAATGGTAAAACCAAGGTTGGGCATTGCTGGAGGAGCTTTACTTAAGGCGAACTGTCAAGGGGTTCCCATTATTACCCAACCGCGTAAGGAACGCAAAATCCGGGAACATAACACCGATATGACGGAAACTAGGGCGGCAAGAGTGGAACAAAACACCAAGCATAAGGCCGAGCCTTCCACCCTTTACCAAGTATATAGATGCATTAATTAAATAAGATATATAGTGATATCCCAACAAGTAAACATGTTCCAACAAGGAACAACACCTCCATGTTCCAACGAGGAACAAACTTCAATCTTCACCTGCAACTAACAACGCTATAAGAGGGGCTGAGCGAAGCGGTAACATAGCCAATCAAGGGTTTGCTAGGACATGGAGGGTTAGAGGTTTGACATGGCAATTTGGGAGGCTTGCAAGCAAGTGGTAGGCATCGTAGCATTGGCATAGCAAAAGAGCGAGCAAACTAGCATAGCAAAGATAATAGTGATTTCGAGGGTATGATCATCTTGCCTGAAATCCCGCAAGGAAGAAGAACGAGTCCATGAAGAAGACAAACGGACGTAGTCGAACGGATCCTCACAACACGACATTATCGGAACCAACCCGAAGAAGCAACACCGGAAAGAAGCAAACGACATAGTAAACAACCACCACAAAGACATGGCATGATGCACAAACAAGTATGATGCATGTCCGATTTAATGAAGCATGACATGGCAAAGTGCACAAACAATCCTACAAATTAAGTGGAGCTCAATATGCATCGGGATGCATATTGACAAAACACCACATCAATTATTTAGTTCTTTCTCGTTTATGTACCCCAACAAAATTAAATGTTGATTAACATGGCAAGAGGTGAAGCATGACGAAACTACCTACTCTAGACAAGTTTAAATGAGGCCGGAACAACAACCAACAAGCCCGGAAACTCCTCATGTGCATATTTTAAGGTTTGGTACTGTTCTGCCCTAAACACAATTTTAGAGTTGTTAAACATGCAAGATGAAAGCACCATGTTAAACTAGGCATCTTTCTACCCCATTTACATATAAAGATTATTTAAATCGGAGCTACGGTTATTTAGTTATGAATTAAATCATTTTAACATGGCATAGGAGCAAAATTAAACAAACATCATTTTAGACATTTCAAACATAGATGAAAGTTGGATATTATTAATCTACACAAGATTATGAGCAAGTTTCATATATAAAACATTTAATCCGATGCACGGTTAGTGAGTTATTAAATGCATGAAGAACAGGGACTTTTCTGCAAAACTGACAGGCTCCTGGAAATTAGATAAAATCGCCCAGAACTGAAAAAAAATGATGCGGGCCGAATCTGGGCAAGCCCAACAGCAGAAAAAAATAGGAGGCGCTGGGGAGTGTGTGGCCTCACCCAGTGGGCTTCGGCCCGGACGTGGAGAGGAGAAGGCACGCCGGTGGAGGAGAGAGGCAGGCCGCGGATCTGGAGCTGGGCTTGGCGCTGCGCTGGCCGGGAAGCTGGGCCGGCCCATGAAGGAGGAGGAGGCAGGCCGAACGAGGCCGGCTGGAGCTGGGCCGAACGCGGGGCCCATGCGGAAGCGGAGCGACCCGGTCGTCTCTTCCGATCCGATCGGGATCGAGGCAGGGCGGCGGTGGCGCTGGGAGACTCCGGCGACGGGGATGGCCGGAGCCGCGGCCGGCGGCGCCGGATCTGAAAGCAGGCGGCGGTGGCAGTGCTCCTCGGGCTCGGATCGAGGCCGGAGGAGTCCAGGACGGCGGCGGGGAGGCGTTCGGGCGCCGGGGCGCGCCGCGGCGAGCGAAGGCTGCTGCCGGCGATGGCGGTAGCGGTGGCGGTCGGTGGCAGGCGCGTGGAGGAACGAGCGCTCGGGCGGCGGGGGGTTCTGGCCCGGGCGGGCCGGCTCTGGGCACCGCGGGCCCGCACGATGGAGAGAGGTGGCGGCGCTGACGTGGCACGCTGTGGTTGGTCGCGGCGGGCGGCGCGGACATGTCCGTCGGCGGGGAAGAAATGTCCAGCGGCGCGGATCTGAGAATTTTTAGGGTTAGGGGAAGGATGAACCGCGAATTTCGGAGAGGGGGTGCTCTTTTATAGGTAGAGGGAGCTAGGAGAGTCCAAATGAGGTGCGGTTTTTGGCCACGCGATCGTGATCGAACGACCGAGATGATGGAGCAGAGTTAGGTGGGTTTTGGGCCAAAATGGAAGGGTGTTGGGCTGCAACACACACGAGGCCTTTTCGGTCCCTCGGTTAACCGTTGGAGTATCAAACGAAGTCCAAATGGTACGAAACTTGACAGGCGGTCTACCGGTAGTAAACCAAGGCCGCTTGGCAAGTCTCGGTCCAATTCGGAAATGTTTAATCCCCACACAAGAAAGAAAGGTAGAAATGACCACCGGAGGAGAACGAAACGCCGAAATGCAAAACGGACAACGGGGAAAAAGCTCGGATGCATGAGACGAACACGTATGCAAATGAAATGCACATGATGACATGATATGCAATGCATGACACGCAAGCAATGACAAGGCAACAACAGCGAATAAGTGGACGACACCTGGCACATCGGTCTCGGGGCGTTACAACACTCCACCACTACGAGAGGATCTCGTCGCGAGATCTAGAATGGCACCGGAGGGAAAACGAAGGAGAAAGAGAAGAGGTAAATTAAGTTGCTTCTTTGACCAATGAGTGAAACCAAGAACCTTGCGAGGTTGAACAAATTCGAGCAAAGAATACAACGAAGGTGAACTAGGTCGAAAACACTCTGTTAGAAAAGAGGGACAAAGAGCATTGCGAAAAAAAACCTTGAGGTTGAAGGGCAAGATATTTATTGAAAACACTCCGGTTAAAGAAGGGGATCAAGGAAAACCAAAATTCGGGCAACACTCTGGTTGAAAAGAAAAGGAATTGAATAATAACTTGATAAGATGAGAAGATACTTGATGAAATCACAATACACTGCCTCCGTAACTATTGAATGAATTGAAACAAGGGGTAAGAAAGATCTCGGACAGCACTCCGGTTTAAAAGAGATGAAAAACTTGGTAAAATGAAAGAGCTTGAGCAAAAGGGGACACAACACTCTGGTTAAAAGGATAAGCACGATCAAAACATGGTCCTGACAATCCTAGAAGATGGGTTGAGGAGAGCAACATCACAATGCCTCCGGAATGAAGGGAAACAAGATCTTGAGAGAGCACGGTTACAACAAATGTTAGAACGGATTAGTTGGATTAACAACAAGAAAAGAACAAGGTTGTAGTGGGCTTATGGAGACCATCTCAAACTTTATGAGGTGAAAATTCTGCCACTAACGAAAACAAAAGATTGGATTGATATGAGCTAGGAGGCGAGAAACTTATTTCACCGGGAGGATAAATGAAAACTTGGATCATTTATAAGCACCATAATAACAACAATCCTTAGGGAAGGCTTTAGATGAAATATAACCCAAGATAATTCCAATGAAGAAAATGATGGATTTAAAAATGTCTCATTCTTGACAACATGTGAATCATGAAAACATGAACTCAAATTATCAAGAATGACATAATACCACCTCGAATGATAAGATAGACAGAAATGCACTCCGGATAGCAAGATGAAGAATGCTTGAGCTCCTTAGAAAAGAATCTTGATGAACACTTCGAGAAGGAATTTAAATCCTTCATGAACCAACATGTAGAACCTCCAAGAAGAACTCCGGTAACGAAAGGATAACGAGAAGAAAGAGAAGTTGAAAAACACAAGGTGAAACCTTGTAATGATTTAGATGGATCTCCATGATAATTAGATCTTGGAACTCCGGGAAAGAAAAGATAAGGCATCTCAAACTGAGAATATGACATGATGAACCACTCCGGAAAAAAAAGAAATTACTCATCCGGATGAAACAAGAATAAGAATTACATTATGCTCGTCCTTCATCAATTAAATTGATGACAACCAACGTATTTGGCACACTACTTATTCTCGTATCAAGGATTAAGAGAGATATAACATAATCTTGAGAACGTATTCAAGGAACCACCAGTAGGATTGGAACAACAAATGAATTGATATGATGAACAAGGAAGAGATCTTGAAAGAACAACCGTAAATTGAAAATGCTCGAAGTAGGGGTGCATCACCGGTAAGAATTAGCAAATGAACGAAGGTGCTTGAGACAAACTAGATACATGAGAACGAAGAGATCAAGAACTGATTAGAGGATATTTGATTGATGCACCGGCAAGATAGGAGAATGATAACTGACAGCTGAGAATGAATAACCTAAATTGATGGACTCCGGATAACACACTGAGAAGACTCTTGAATATCTCCTGATGGGTGAAAAAGATTCTCACAATCGAAAACAATTATGAGAGGATGGCAACAAGCTAGCACCATGAGTCTTGAAGAGAATAGAGCAAGATTAAAAAGAAACTCTTCTTCGGTCTTCAAATGTTGAGAATGACGACGACAAAACACCACCATGAATAATTTAGACACTCCGGAAGAATCAAAATGAAGAGGTTGAGCCAACTATGAAAAGAATTTGAAAGATCTTGGAGAAATACATTTGACTGATGGTAATTCATTCTTACGTCAAACTTCAAAAAGAATTTGATGATAGCTCCGGGGAGATTAGAAGAGTCAGGTAAGACCCTGGGAAAAGACCTATGGGTTAGGGCCCACTCAAAAGTTACACCGTTGAAATGATTTAAAAGAGAGGATTGCTCCGGTTGAATTAAATGGCTTGAGTAAGATAGGACCTCGAAATAGCTTGAACGGATGCAAAGTGAAAACACAAATCTTCGAAATATCTTGAGCACTCCGGAATAAATGAATAGCGAGAAATGAATGAATATGATGAGCAACGGTATGATAAAGCTTCTGAAACGAGGAAATGATATGATCAACACCAAAGGCTTGACTTGAATCCACCGGAGAAGATAAAAGAACAAAGAATGATAACTTGAAGCTCCGTTACGATCTTCATGAGAATCACCGGATAAGAATATTGACGGAAAAGGAATGGAGAAGCTTCCCATCAATAAAAGGATACTTGAATAAGAAATCTGAGTCCTCGAAGAAGAAGGGTGGGTGGGTGGGAAAAACAAAGACCACTTGGAACGGATGAAACAAGCACCGTTGATAAGAAATGATAATTGATCTTGTGAATGTTGAAGTGATCGGATCCACTTGAAGAGAAACACGCCGTTGAAAAGAAATTTAGATGACAAGCTCGATGACCGAGAAGGATTAGTATTCACATCGGAGTATGAGAACACAATTAGGGGAAGATATGGAATCAACATTTGACTTCGAAGCAACTCGAATACCACAACTCAAAACAAAAACAAAGGATTGGCTTGCAGAATAAGCCGGAACAAACATATGATAGAGATTTCGTCCGAAGTTTTCGTGGTGGGGCCTACACGGGCTCGACAGTACAACACCATCATGTACAAGGCATTGCACATGACATACGAAGCGTCCCCGAGTCGGCATAGCCAAGGACTCTTTAAGACACAACGAGACCACTGTAAAACCGACCGTGAATAGGCGGACCACTAGACGTCGAACCCAATTTACATATCATACATCTGTCGGAAAGATATCCTAAGAGCTACTTGAATTCCCACCTATGAAACTCCCGAATTTTTTTCGGTTATGCAGTCAGGTGTTGGGGATACAGGGGAAGCATAATATCTCACCCAAACTAGCAAATCCTACATCCAGTTGTATCCATCCTTCAACACATAACCAAGAAACCTTCGGAAATCATCTACCTCAACCTTCGAAAAGCATCCGTTATACAAGTTATGGCGATACTCCCGAACTCCCGCCCCAGTACTGGGTGGCGTCGAGGTTATCTCACCAACGAACTGCATAAAAGAGATTTTCGATGTCGGCGTACTAAACTCAGGTATTCCAGAACTGCAAATAAAAAATTATGACGACAACACCTCAGAGCTCAACTCCCCGGGACACTTCCACTAAACCCCTGACAGGAGGCACCAAGACAATGTTCTCGTCACAAAACCATCGGAACGATTCCAAGATACCCGCGTGATCCTAAATTTTTTTTAGTGAAATTTGAGAAGAGAAGAGTCAAAACTCTACGTCAGGATGCCTTACCAGAGCGATGAGGAGACTGGGAAGTAAAAAGTATTCCTAAACTCTCCGATATATAATTCCTAAATGACTCAAAACAATTTTCTAGACACAACTCGACTGCTAATAACGATCAAGCAATGGGGCTCCTAAGGTCGGGGAAGGCTCTGATTACCAACTTGTTACGCCCTCGATGCAGTTATATCTCCCACGTGTCGAAGCACGACTTAGAGGCATAACCGCATTGAAAGCAATGTCACAAGTGAGGTAATCTTCGCAAACAACTCATGTAATACATTAAGGGAAAAGAGATACATAGTTGGCTTACAATCGCCACTTCACACAAATACCGGAATAAAGCATTACATCAACCAGATACAATCAAGGTCTGACTACGGAACCAAAATAAAAGAAGAACCCCAAATGCGACAAAGGTCCCCGATCGACCCCAACTGGGCTCCACTACTGATCAACTAGAACGAAACAACACAAAGGACAAGATCTTCATAGAGCTCCTCCTGAGCTTGGTTGCGTCATCTGCACGGACTCATCGGCACCTGCAAGCTGGTTTTGGAAGTATCTGTGAGCCACAGGGACTCAGCAATCTCGCACCCTCGCAATCAAGACTATTTAAGCTTGTGGGTAAGGTAAAGTTAGGAGGTGGAGCTGCAGCAAGCGGCTAGCATATATGGTGGCTAACATACGCAAAAGAGAGCGAGAAGAGAAGGCAAAGCACGGTCGGTAAAAGTATGATCAAGAAGTGATCCTATAACAACCTACGTCAAGCATAACTCCAACAACCGTGTTCGCTTCCCGGACCCCGCCGGAAAGAGACCATCACGGTTACACACGCGGTTGATTCATTTTAATTAAGGTCGACTTTAGGTTTTCTACAACCGGACGTTAACAAATTTCCATCTGCCCATAACCGCGGGCACGGCTTTCGAAAGTTCCAATCCCTGCAGGGGTGTCCCAACTTAGCCCATGACAAGCTCTCACGGTCAACGAAGGAATAGACCTCCTCCCGAGACATTCCGACTAGACTCGGTATCCCGGTACAACAAGACATTTCGACAGGGTAAAACTAAACCAGCAACACCGCCCGATGCGCCGACATCCTGATGGGAGCTGCACATATCTCGTTCTCAGGGCAACACCGGATAGGTCAAGCTACGAGTAAAACCAGCCCTCAAGTTTCCCCGAGGTGGCCCCGCAGGCTGCCCATTTCGGACCAACACTTAGACAAGCACTGGCCCGGGGGGGTTAAAATAAAGATGACCCTCGAGAGAGCGACTCCCAAGGGAAAAGTAGGTGGTGGTGAGGCAAATGGTAAAACCAAGGTTGGGCATTGCTGGAGGAGCTTTACTTAAGGCGAACTGTCAAGGGGTTCCCATTATTACCCAACCGCGTAAGGAACGCAAAATCCGGGAACATAACACCGATATGACGGAAACTAGGGCGGCAAGAGTGGAACAAAACACCAAGCATAAGGCCGAGCCTTCCACCCTTTACCAAGTATATAGATGCATTAATTAAATAAGATATATAGTGATATCCCAACAAGTAAACATGTTCCAACAAGGAACAACACCTCCATGTTCCAACGAGGAACAAACTTCAATCTTCACCTGCAACTAACAACGCTATAAGAGGGGCTGAGCGAAGCGGTAACATAGCCAATCAAGGGTTTGCTAGGACATGGAGGGTTAGAGGTTTGACATGGCAATTTGGGAGGCTTGCAAGCAAGTGGTAGGCATCGTAGCATTGGCATAGCAAAAGAGCGAGCAAACTAGCATAGCAAAGATAGTAGTGATTTCGAGGGTATGATCATCTTGCCTGAAATCCTGCAAGGAAGAAGAACGAGTCCATGAAGAAGACAAACAGACGTAGTCGAACGGATCCTCACAACACGACGTTATCGGAACCAACCCGAAGAAGCAACACCGGAAAGAAGCAAACGACATAGTAAACAACCACCACAAAGACATGGCATGATGCACAAACAAGTATGATGCATGTCCGATTTAATGAAGCATGACATGGCAAAGTGCACAAACAATCCTACAAATTAAGTGGAGCTCAATATGCATCGGGATGCATATTGACAAAACACCACATCAATTATTTAGTTCTCTCTCGTTTATGTACCCCAACAAAATTAAATGTTGATTAACATGGCAAGAGGTGAAGCATGAAGAAACTACCTACTCTAGGCAAGTTTAAATGAGGCCGGAACAACAACCAACAAGTCCGGAAACTCCTCATGTGCATATTTTAAGGTTTGGTACTGTTCTGCCCTAAACACAATTTTAGAGTTGTTAAACATGCAAGATGAAAGCACCATGTTAAACTAGGCATCTTTCTACCCCATTTACATATAAAGATTATTTAAATCGGAGCTACGGTTATTTAGTTATGAATTAAATCATTTTAACATGGCATAGGAGCAAAATTAAACAAACATCATTTTAGACATTTCAAACATAGATGAAAGTTGGATATTATTAATCTACACAAGATTATGAGCAAGTTTCATATATAAAACATTTAATCCGATGCACGGTTAGTGAGTTATTAAATGCATGAAGAACAGGGACTTTTCTGCAAAACTGACAGGCTCCTGGAAATTAGATAAAATCGCCCAGAACTGAAAAAAACCGATGCGGGCCGAATCTGGGCAAGCCCAACAGCAGAAAAAAAATAGGAGGCGCTGGGGAGTGTGTGGCCTCACCCAGTGGGCTTCGGCCCGGACGTGGAGAGGAGAAGGCAGGCCGGTGGAGGAGAGAGGCAGGCGGCGGAGGAGAACGGAACGCCGGAATGCAAAACGGACAACGGGGAAAAAGCTCGGATGCATGAGACGAACACGTATGCAAATGAAATGCACATGATGACATGATATGCAATGCATTACACGCAAGCAATGACAAGGCAACAACAGCGAATAACTGGACGACACCTGGCACATCGGTCTCGGGGCGTTACAGCTTGGGAGTGGCTTACTGCAATACCAAAAAAAACATAGGCAAGGCATGCATTTGACACAAACTGCGAGACTGACTTGGTAGTGAACAACTTGTCTGAGGTGTTCAACAAGTACATTCTAGATGTTAGGAGAAAACCATAAGGACAATGTGTGATGGGATAAAAGATAAGCAGATGGTGAGGTGGCACAGGAACAGAGAGAGTGAAAAGGCAGTAAGATGGGAGATAACACCTCATTACAGTGAGAAGCTAGAGGTTAAGAAGGAGAGGGCCAGATACTGCAAGCCAATACAGGCAGGGGTCAACTTATGGCAAGTTACAAGTGGGCAGCAAACACATGCTGTCAACCTGGAACTTGAGACTTGTGGATGCAGGAAGTGGGACCTTACTGGCATACCTTGCAACCATGCAATCTCTGCAATAAACAGGGCTAAAAGGAAACCAGAGGATTATGTCAGCAAATTCTTCAAGAAAGATTTTTATGTTGCAGCTTATGAACCAATGATCTTTCATGTGCCTGGTGAGCATGATTGGACAAGGACCCCTGGTCCAGACATAGAACCACTTGCATTCAAAATCAAGAGAGGAAGAAGGAAAGAAAAGAGGATCAAGGGCAAATTTGAAGTACCAAAGCCAAAAGATACTTCAAGAATGGGGACCATAACATGTGGCAATTGTGGTCTACAAGGGCATAGGTACACAAACTGTCTTAAACAGTTGAAGCCTGAGCTAGCTTTGAGGAAGAATAAGCATGTGGTAATATTTTTTCACCTTGAGATATACTAATGTTCCCTTTCTTGTACATTTCTTTCTAGTATTATTAACTGTTTTCCTTTTCTTTGCAAGGCTACTCCAAGTAACTCACAGCCAAGAGCTGTTGGTCCTTCTACTACACCAACAACAAGACAGGCAAGAGCTGCTGCTTCTGCTCCTACACCATCATCATCTGGAAGAAGAGGAGCTGGCAGAGGAAGAGCTGCTGCTACTTCTACTACACCACCACCATCTGGAAGAGGAGCTGGCAGAGGAAGAGCTGCTGCTACTTCTACTACACCACCACCATCTGGAAGAGGAGCTGGCAGAGGAAGAGTTGGCACAGGAGCTGGAAGAGGTGCTCCAAGGCCATTCAGTGCCCCCAGGCAATATGCTGCCTCAACTTATGGTGCCATTCCTACTGATGGTACACATACTGGATGGATGTCCTACTTCAATGCTAGTAGAGTAAGAGGAGCCATGTAATTTGAAATGATGTAGTGTTATTTTGGTTGAACTTGATGCTGATGTTGATGTGCTGTTGCCACTTGATGCATATTTTGGCACAATCCAGTACTGGTTATTGTAATGTTGAACTTGAGGTGGAGTACTCTAGTTGGGGCATCATATTTTGGTGTTGAATATGTATGTATGGTGTTGCTATTGATGTTGTTACTGGATATGTATGTGTTGCTGTTGATGAATATGTATGTGTTGCTGTTGATGAATATGTATGTGTTGCCAGTGCCAGTGCCTGAATTATGAATGTCTGTTGGCACAATCCAGTATCAATATTTGCAAAGCAGTACCACATTTGCAGTTACTTGTTGCAAGTCAGTACCAATACTGTTGCTAGCTGTTGCATGTTAGTACCAATATTGGGGCATCACATAACATGCAGTACCACATTTGGGGATTCTGACAGGTGGGACCGATACCTCTCCTACTATTAAAGTGACAACACAAGCTTGTATCGAGCGAGTGGGGAACGAAACTAGGGTTCATCCACGCGGTGTCCATTTGGAGCGCAGCGAAGGAGAGATCTCAGCGTGGAGGCGCTGACTGGGGCCGGCGATGGAGAGAGAGATGTCGTGGTCGTCCAGTGCCGGGTCCGCTCCCGGATTCCGTCGAGCTGCAGGAAGGAGGATGGAGGAGTCGCGCTCGCCGGTGCGCTACCGCGAGAACATAATGGCATACGAGCCTCCAGTGATGTGTCACTGCGCAACTCCGAGGAAGGCGCCAAGATGGATCTCCTGGAGCAGGCAGAACCCTGGTAGGAGGTACTATAGCTGTGTGGATGCTCTGGTGAGTGTGGTTTTTTGCCTAATTTTCTTCCTTTTTCTTCTGTGCAATTGTTGGGTTTCATAGTAATTTCAAAAATTTTCCTACGCACACGTAAGATCATGGTGATGCATAGCAACGAGAGGGGGAGAGTGTGATCAACGTACCCTTGTAGATCGACAATGGAAGCGTTAACTTGGTTGATGTAGTCGTACGTCTTCACGGTCCGACCGATCAAGCACCGAAACTACGGCACCTCCGAGTTCTAGCACACGTTCAGCTCGATGACGATCCCCGGACTCCGATCCAGCAAAGTGTCGGGGAAGAGTTCCGCCAGCACGACGGCGTGGTGACGATCTTGATGTACTACTGTCGCAGGGCTTCGCCTAAGCACCGCTACAATATTATCGAGGACTATGGTGGAAGGGGGCACCGCAGACGGCTAAGAATATGATCACGTGGATCAACTTGTGTCTCTAGGGGGTGCCCCTGCCTCCGTATATAAAGGTTCAAGGGAGGGGGCCGGCCGGCCAGGAGAGGCGCGCCAGGAGGAGTCCTACTCCCTCTGGGAGTAGGACTTCCCCCTTTCCTAGTTGGAATAGGATTCGTGGAGGG
>NC_041388.1:215957775-215964713 GCF_002162155.2 Triticum dicoccoides
GAGAGAGGAGGAAGGGGGGCCGACCCCCTCTCCTTGTCCAATTCGGACCAAGGGGGGGAGGGGCGCGCGGCCCATCTCTGGCCACCTCTCCTCTCTTCCACTAAGGCCCACTAAGGCCCATATACCTCCCGGGGGGTTCCGGTAACCTCCCGATACTCCGGTAAAATCCCGATTTCACCCGGAACACTTCCGATATCCAAACATAGGCTTCCAATATATCAATCTTTATGTCTCGACCATTTCGATACTCCTCATCATGTCCGTGATCACATCCGGGACTCCGAACAACCTTCGGTGCATCAAAATGCATAAACTCATAATATAACTGTCATCAAAACCTTAAGCGTGTGGACCCTACGGGTTCGAGAACAATGTAGACATGACCGAGACACGTCTCCGATCAATAACTAATAGCGGAACCTGGATGCTCATATTGGCTCCTACATATTCTACGGAGATCTTTTATCAGTCAGACCGCATAACAACATACGTTGTTCCCTTTGTCATCGGTATGTTACTTGCCCGAGATTCGATCATCGGTATCCCATACCTAGTTCAATCTTGCTACCGGCAAGTCTCTTTACTCGTTATGTAATACATCATCCCGCAACTAACTCATTAGTTGCAATGCTTGCAAGGCTTAAGTGATGTGCATTACCGAGAGGGCCCAGAGATACCTCTTCGACAATCAGAGTGACAAATCCTAATCTCGAAATACGCCAACCCAACATGTACCTTTGGAGACACCTGTAGAGCTCCTTTATAATCACCCAGTTACGTTGTGACGTTTGGTAGCACACAAAGTGTTCCTCTGGCAAACGGGAGTTGCATAATCTCATAGTCATAGGAACATGTATAAGTCACGAAGAAAGCAATAGCAACATACTAAACGATCGGGTGCTAAGCTAATGGAATGGGTCATGTCAATCAGATCATTCAACTAATGATGTGATCCCGTTAATCAAATAACAACTCTTTGACCATGGTTAGGAAACATAACCATCTTTGATTAACGAGCTAGTCAAGTAGAGGCATACTAGTGACACTCTGTTTGTCTATGTATTCACACATGTATTATGTTTCCGGTTAATACAATTCTAGCATGAATAATAAACTTTTATCATGATATAAGGAAATAAATAATAACTTTATTATTGCCTCTAGGGCATATTTCCTTCAGTCTCCCACTTGCACTAGAGTCAATAATCTAGATTACACAGTAATGATTCTAACACCCATGGAGCCTTGGTGCTGATCATGTTTTGCTCGTGGAAGAGGCTTAGTCAACGGGTCTGCAACATTCAGATCCGTATGTATCTTGCAAATCTCTATGTCTCCCACCTGGACTAGATCCCGGATGGAATTGAAGCATCTCTTGATGTGCTTGGTTCTCTTGTGAAATCTGGATTCCTTCGCCAAGGCAATTGCACCAGTATTGTCACAAAAGATTTTCATTGGACCCGATGCACTAGGTATGACACCTAGATCGGATATGAACTCCTTCATCCAGACTCCTTCATTCGCTGCTTCCGAAGCAGCTATGTATTCCGCTTCACACGTAGATCCCGCCACGACGCTCTGTTTAGAACCGCACCAACTGACAGCTCCACCGTTTAATGTAAACACGTATCCGGTTTGCGATTTAGAATCGTCCGGATTAGTGTCAAAGCTTGCATCAACGTAACCGTTTATGATTAGCTCTTTGTCACCTCCATATACGAGAAACATATCCTTAGTCCTTTTCAGGTACTTCAGGATGTTCTTGACCGCTGTCCAGTGATCCACTCCTGGATTACTTTGGTACCTCCCTGCTAGACTTATAGCAAGGCACACATCAGGTCTGGTACACAGCATTGCATACATGATAGAGCCTATGGCTGAAGCATAGGGAACATCTTTCATTTTCTCTCTATCTTATGCAGTGGTCGGGCATTGAGTCTGACTCAACTTCACACCTTGTAACACAGGCAAGAACCCTTTCTTTGCTTGATCCATTTTGAACTTCTTCAAAATCTTGTCAAGGTATGTGCTTTGTGAAAGCCCAATTAAACATCTTGATCTATCTCTATAGATCTTTATGCCTAATATGTAAGCAGCTTCACTGAGGTCTTTCATTGAAAAACTCTTATTCAAGTATCCCTTTATGCTATCCAGAAATTCTATATCATTTCCAATCAGTAATATGTCATCCACATATAATATCAGAAATGCTATAGAGCTCCCACTCACTTTCTTGTAAATACAGGCTTCTCCAAAAGTCTGTATAAAACCAAATGCTTTGATCACACTATCAAAGCGTTTATTCCAACTCCGAGAGGCTTGCACCAGTCCATAAATGGATCGCTGGAGCTTGCATACTTTGTTAGCTCCCTTTGGATCGACAAAACCTTCCGGTTGCATTATATACAACTCTTCTTCCAGAAATCCATTCAGGAATGCAGTTTTGACATCCATCTGCCAAATTTCATAATCATAAAATGCGGCAATTGCTAACATGATTCGGACAGACTTAAGCATCGCTACGGGTGAGAAGGTCTCATCGTAGTCAATCCCTTGAACTTGCCGAAACCCTTTTGCGACAAGTCGAGCTTTGTAGACAGTAATATTACCGTCGGCGTCAGTCTTCTTCTTGAAGATCCATTTATTCTCAATTGCTTGCCGATCATTGGGCAAGTCAACCAAAGTCCATACTTTGTTCTCATACATGGATCCCATCTCAGATTTCATGGCTTCAAGCCATTTTGCGGAATCTGGGCTCACCATCGCTTCTTCATAGTTTGTAGGTTCATCATGATCTAGTAGCATGACTTCCAGAACAGGATTACCGTACCACTCTGGTGCGGATCTCACTCTGGTTGATCTACGAGGTTCAGTAGTATCTTGTTTTGAAGTTTCATGATCATTATCATTAGCTTCCTCACTAATTGGTGTAGGTGTCACAGAAACAGTTTTCTGTGATGCACTACTTTCCAATAAGGGAGCAGGTACAGTTACCTCGTCAAGTTCTACTTTCCTCCCACTCACTTCTTTCGAGAGAAACTCCTTCTCTAGAAAGTTTCCGAACTTAGCAACAAAAGTCTTGCCTTCGGATCTGTGATAGAAGGTGTATCCAATAGTCTCCTTTAGATATCCTATGAAGACACATTTCTCCGATTTGGGTTCGAGCTTATCAGGTTGAAGCTTTTTCACATAAGCATCGCAGCCCCAAACTTCCAGAAACGACAACTTTGGTTTCTTGCCAAACCATAGTTCATAAGGCGTCGTCTCAACGGATTTTGATGGTGCCCATATTTAACGTGAATGCGGCCGTCTCCAAAGCATAACCCCAAAACGATAGCGGTAAATCAGTAAGAGACATCATAGATCGCACCATATCTAGTAAAGTACGATTACGACGTTCGGACACACCATTACACTGTGGTGTTCCGGGTGGCGTGAGTTGCGAAACTATTCCGCATTGTTTCAAATGTACACCAAACTCGTAACTCAAATATTCTCCTCCATGATCAGATCGTAGAAACTTTATTTTCTTGTTACGATGATTTTCAACTTCACTCTAAAATTCTTTGAACTTTTCAAACGTTTCATACTTATGTTTCATTAAGTAGATATACCCATATCTGCTTAAGTCATCTGTGAAGGTGAGAAAATAACGATATCCGCCACGAGCCTCAATATTCATCGGACCACATACATCTGTATGTATGATTTCCAACAAATCTGTTGCTCTCTCCATAGTACCGGAGAACGGCGTTTTAGTCATCTTGCCCATGAGGCACGGTTCGCAAGTACCAAGTGATTCATAATCAAGTGGTTCCAAAAGTCCATCAGTATGGAGTTTCTTCATGCGCTTTACACCGATATGACCTAAACGGCAGTGCCACAAATAAGTTGCACTATCATTATCAACTCTGCATCTTTTGGTTTCAACATTATGAATATGTGTGTTACTACTATCGAGATTCAATAAGAATAGACCACTCTTCAAGGGTGCATGACCATAAAAGATATCACTCATATAAATAGAACAACCATTATTGTCTGATTTAAATGAATAACCGTCTCGCATCAAACAAGATCCAGATATAATGTTCATGCTTAACGCTGGCACCAAATAACAATTATTTAGGTCTAATATTAATCCTGAAGGTAGATGTAGAGGTAGCGTGCCGACCGCGATCACATCGACTTTGGAACCGTTTCCCACGCGCATCATCACCTCGTCCTTAGCCAATCTTCGCTTAATTTGTAGTCCCTGTTTCGAGTTGCAAATATTAGCAACAGAACCAGTATCAAATACCCAGGTGCTACTACGAGCATTAGTAAGGTACACATCAATAACATGTATATCACATATACCTTTGTTCACCTTGCCATCCTTCTTATCCGCCAAATACTTGGGGCAGTTCCGCTTCCAGTGACCAGTCTGCTTGCAGTAGAAGCACTCAGTTTCAGGCTTAGGTCCAGACTTGGGTTTCTTCTCTTGAGCAGCAACTTGCTTGCTGTTCTTCTTGAAGTTCCCTTTCTTCTTCCCTTTGCCCTTTTTCTTGAAAATAGTGGTCTTGTTGACCATCAACACTTGATGCTCCTTTTTGATTTCTACCTCCGCAGCTTTCAGCATTGCGAAGAGCTCGGGAATAGTCTTATTCATCCCTTGCATATTATAGTTCATCGCGAAGCTCTTGTAGCTTGGTGGTAGTGATTGGAGAATTCTGTCAATGATGCAATCATCTAGAAGATTAACTCCCATTTGAATCAAGTGATTATTATACCCAGACATTTTGAGTATATGCTCACTGACAGAACTGTTCTCCTCCATCTTGCAGCTATAGAACTTATTGGAGACTTCATATCTCTCAATCCGGGCATTTACTTGAAATATTAACTTCAACTCCTAGAACATCTCATATGCTCCATGACGTTCAAAACATCGTTGAAGTCCCGGTTCTAAGCCGTAAAGCATGGCACACTGAACTACCGAGTAGTCATCAGCTTTGCTCTGCCAGATGTTCACAACATCTGGTGTTGCTCCAGCAGCCGGCCTGGCACCCAGCGGTGCTTCCAGGACGTAATTCTTCTGTGCAGCAATGAGGATAATCCTCAAGTTACAGACCCAGTCCGTGTAATTGCTACCATCATCTTTCAACTTTGCTTTCTCAAGGAACACATTAAAATTCAATGGAACAACAACACGGGCCATTTATCTACAATCATACATAAACAAGCAAGATACTATCAGGTACTAAGTTCATGATAAATTTAGGTTCAATTAATCATATTACTTAAAGAACTCCCACTTAGATAGACATCCCTCTAATCCTCTAAGTGATTACGTGATCCAAATCAACTAAACCATGTCCGATCATCACGTGAGATAGAGTAGTTTCATTGGTGAACATCACTATGTTGATCATATCTACTATATGATTCACGCTCGACCTTTCGGTCTCCGTGTTCCGAGGCCATATCTGTATATGCTTGGCTCGTCAAGTATAACCTGAGTATTCCGTGTGTGCAACTGTTTTGCACCCGTTGTATTTGAACGTAGAGCCTATCACACCGATCATCACGTGGTGTCTCAGCACGAAGAACTTTCGCAACGGTGCATACTCAGGGAGAACACTTCTTGATAATTTAGTGAGAGATCATCTTATAATGCTACCATCAATCAAAGCAAGATAAGATGCATAAAAGATAAACATCACATGCAATCAATATAAGTGATATGATATGACCATCATCATCTTGTGCTTGTGATCTCCATCTCCGAAGCACTGTCATGATCACCATTGTCACCGGCGTGACACCTTGATCTCCATCGTAGCATCGTTGTCGTCTTGCCAATCTTATGCTTCCACGACTATCGCTACCGCTTAGTGATAAAGAAAAGCATTACAGCGCGATTGCATTGCATACAATAAAGCGACAACCATATGGCTCCTGCCAGTTGCCGATAACTCGGTTACAAAACATGATCATCTCATACAATAAAATTTAGCATCATGTCTTGACCATATCACATCACAACATGCCCTGCAAAAACAAGTTAGACGTCCTCTACTTTGTTGTTGCATGTTTTACGTGGCTGCTACGGGCTTAAGCAAGAACCAATCTTACCTACGCATCAAAACCACAACGATAGTTTGTCAAGTTGGTGCTGTTTTAACCTTCACAAGGACCGGGCATAGCCACACTTGGTTCAACTAAAGTTGGAGAAACTGTCACCCGTAAGCCACCTATGTGCAAAGCACGTCGGGAGAACCGGTCTCGCGTAAGCGTACGCGTAATGTCGGTCCGGGCCGCTTCGTCCAACAATACCGCCGAACCAAAGTATGACATGCTGGTAAGCAGTATGACTTATATCGCCCACAACTCACTTGTGTTCTACTCGTTCATATAAGATCAACATATAAAACCTAGGCTCGGATGCCACTGTTGGGTTTCGTAGTAATTTCAAAAATTTTCCTACGCACACGTAAGATCATGGTGATGCATAGCAACGAGAGGGGGAGAGTGTGATCTACGTACCCGTGTAGATCAACAACGGAAGCGTTAACTTGGTTGATGTAGTCGTACGTCTTCACGGTCCGACCGATCAAGCACCGAAACTACGGCACCTCCGAGTTCTAGCACACGTTCAGCTCGATGACGATCCCCGGACTCCGATCCAGCAAAGTGTCGGGGAAGAGTTCCGTCAGCACGACGGCATGGTGACGATCTTGATGTACTACTGTCGCAGGGCTTCGCCTAAGCACCGCTACAATATTATCAAGGACTATGGTGGAAGGGGGCACCGCACACGGCTAAGAATATGATCACGTGGATCAACTTGTGTCTCTAGGGGGTGCCCCTGCCTCCGTATATAAAGGTTCAAGGGAGGGGGGCCGGCCGGCCAGGAGAGGCGCGCCAGGAGGAGTCCTACTCCCTTTGGGAGTAGG
>NC_041388.1:215965140-215969569 GCF_002162155.2 Triticum dicoccoides
GGAGGAAGGGGGGCCGGCCCCCTCTCCTTGTCCAATTCGGACCAAGGGGGGGAGGGGCGCGTGGCCCATCTCTGGCCACCTCTCCTCTCTTCCACTAAGGCCCACTAAGGCCCATATACCTCCCGGGGGGTTCCGGTAACCTCCCGGTACTCCGGTAAAATCCCGATTTCACCCGGAACACTTCCGATATCCAAACATAGGCTTCCAATATATCAATCTTTATGTCTTGACCATTTTGAGACTCCTCTTCATGTCCGTGATCACATCCGGGACTCCGAACAACCTTCGGTACATCAAAATGCATAAACTCATAATATAACTGTCATCGAAACCTTAAGCGTGTGGACCCTACGGGTTCGAGAACAATGTAGACATGACCGAGACACGTCTCCGGTCAATAACCAATAGCGGAACCTGGATGCTCATATTGGCTCCTACATATTCTACGAAGATCTTTTATCGGTCAGACCGCATAACAACATACGTTGTTCCCTTTGTCATCGGTATGTTACTTGCCCGAGATTCGATCGTCGGTATCCCATACCTAGTTCAATATCGTTACCGGCAAGTCTCTTTACTCGTTCTGTAATACATCATCCTGCAACTAACTCATTAGTTGCAATGCTTGCAAGGCTTAAGTGATGTGCATTACTGAGAGGGCCCAGAGATACCTCTCCGACAATCGGAGTGACAAATCCTAATCTCGAAATACGCCAACCCAACATGTACCTTTGGAGACACCTGTAGAGCTCCTTTATAATCACCCAGTTACGTTGTGACATTTGGTAGCACAGAAAGTGTTCCTCTGGCAAACGGGAGTCGCATAATCTCATAGTCATAGGAACATGTATAAGTCACGAAGAAAGCAATAGCAACATACTAAACGGTCGGGTGCTAAGCTAATGGAATGGGTCATGTCAATCAGATCATTCAACTAATGATGTGATCCCGTTAATCAAATAACAACTCTTTGTCCATGGTTAGGAAACATAACCATCTTTGATTAACGAGCTAGTCAAGTAGAGGCATACTAGTGACACTCTGTTTGTCTATGTATTCACACATGTATTATGTTTCCGGTTAATACAATTCTAGCATGAATAATAAACTTTTATCATGATATAAGGAAATAAATAATAACTTTATTATTGCCTCTAGGGCATATTTCCTTCAGCAATAGTATGTGAAATGATATATATTTGGAAATTTGTTTGTGCATCTTAATAGCACTGTGGTTGTGGATTTGTGCAATGGCATGATGATCCATTGCCCACATTTTGGAGTGAGCTCATTGGGGATCTGCGTGATGAAGTCTGGAGGCTTAAAGGTGCAACTGTTGCTACATCTGAAGATCAATTTCCAAAGCTAACTCCCAGTGAAGATGATGGCACAAGGGAGGCCATGGTTCTGTCTCTGCAAACTCAACTCAGAGAGAAGAATGCAGAGATTGCAGGGATTAGGGCCAAATTTCACAATGTGTTGTTTCTTTTCACTATATTTGTGATTGGCTTAGTTGCAGGCAAGATCTTAAGTTAGTTAGTTGGTTTAGTTGCAGCCAATCTAAATGCAATGTACCGTCTGGTTTAGTTGCTCTAGTTTAAGCCAAGTTGTCTTTTGTATGCTCTTGCTTAATATGTAATGGATCAGTGAAGTTATCTTCTGATGCAATGAGATTGAGTCGGTCTTGATCCTCTTTTATTTTGTATGACATGAGTGGTTTGCTACAACGTCATAATGTATCATCATCAACATATCCATCTACATAATCAGGATATCCATAAACATATCCTTCTAGCAATCATATTTTTTTTCCAGACATGGCACTACAATATAAGAAACTGATCCATTTCTACCAATCATATCACACATTAGTTCACAATACATAGATGTGTTCAACTTAAAATGCATAGTTCATCCTTTTCTCACAAAGATGAATATCATAACTACTACATACACATCCATTGTTCACAATACATACAGGAGTTCAACTTCAAATGCATAGTTCATCCTTTTCTCACAAAAGGATGAATAGCATAACTACTACATACATACACAGCCATAGTTCACATTTAGTACAAGCATACCGTACACAACGTTAGTTCCTAGATGCTAGGTCATTACACAACCATCATTCCCAAAAGCTCAGCAATGCCACTAATCTCATTTTCATCTTCTTCACTTCTCCAAGATAGCCTGAATCCCCTAGAACTTCTCCTTCAACTTTTCATTTCTCATCATGAGCTCAGCATTCTGAAACTCTAGCTGCCACTTCTCTTGAATATGCTTTTCCTTTCCCTTAAGCAGATCAGCAACCTGAAGCTTCAACTCTAGCTTCTCTTGGGTGAGCTTCTCCTGACACTTTGTTATCTTTGCATTCTTCAGCTCCAAATTCATCTTAGCTTCAGTAAGCACTTGCTTCTCTTTCATTTTTTTCAACTTCAAGTTCTGAATGACTGTTGCTTGAGCTCTTGTCAGGTTGACCAGCAGCTCATACTTCTGAGTAAGTTTCTGAGTCTCTGCATCTTTCTTTGCCATCTCAGTTGCCATCTGTGCCTTCATATGATCAATGAGTTCTTTTCTTACATCCTGCTAATATGTAATGTTAGACTGCAGATATCTGAAATCAATCACCCTTTCCTCCTGGAAATTCATAAGCTCATGCACATCATGGACTAGCTTGTCATAGTTGGCCTCTAGCTTGTTCTTCTCTTCTGTCAGATGGTGGATAGTGAAAGAACTTTCAAGATTGTCATTCACCCTAGCACTTTTGGCATCTTCAACCATTGCCCATAGCTTCAATAATGCATTCTGCATTGTTGGGGGCCATTGGTGATCAACCCATTCAACAAAGCCACAATTGCTACCTTCCTGCAAAAACAACAACACCAACAGAGTTCATACAGCAAGTAATTACACAAGACCACTGCAATTGCCAACAAGAATATCTAAATTTAGCATCAGACCACTACATTTAACAAGAGGAGCAGCCACTTGAGTAGCTGACTGACTAGGTTAGTTACTCTAGTGTTCATATCAAGGAGTGTTCAACCATTTTTAAACATATGGTCAGTTAAAAAATGTTCACAGCAAGCAGAGTACTCTAGCAAGCAAAATATACTCATGATTGACCTAAATAAGCTACTCTAGTACCACTATGAACCAAAATTACTATGCCATTGTACTCCAGCAAAATATACTCATGCTTGACCTAAATAAGCTACTCTAGTACCTCTATGAACCAAAATGTTCACAGCAAGCAGAGTTCAATATGGCACTGACAAACTAAGAAAAAAATCACTATGCCTACAATCCATACCGGCTGTGCACATGCTAAAAACCTCCAGCCTGTGTCTGTTCCTTCAAAGGCAACAAGCCTCTCAGATGCCATGCCGTGCTTCTCACATGGGGACATCACATCCAGCTCAAGCCCCTTGTAATCTGGATCTTCAAGGCTGAAAGGGACCTGCAAAAGCTCGCACAAAGACAATGGACAAATCAAAACCTACCTAAATCAACCAAATCAAGAAATCCCAAATCTGAAACCCTAACCATAAACTCACTGTACTGACCTGGTTGAGCCCGTCGATGGAGGAGGAAGACTGCATGTATGGGAGGCTAGACTGGTCGTCGCTGCTTTCGTCCTCCAAAACCATGGCATCGGCGGGGCGGTGCGGCGGCCAACAGTCGAGATGCGCGCGGAGGCGACGGAAGGAACGAGTCGAGGAGGAGGAGGGGAGGGGAATGGTGCGATGGGGGACGAACCGGTGCGACTGGACCGAGTTGGAGAGCGGCTCGTCCTAGTCAGCACGCGGGCACGCGCCGATTGGCCAGCGTGGCACCTGACGGGTGGGCCCGAGCTATCGGATATACCGTTAAACGTATAAAACAACCTTTTAGCCTTTTTTGCAAAAACCTGGACCAATGTTGGTACTGACACGCAAAAATTAGCAATCGTGGTACCAATCTACATGTGATGCCCCAATTGTGGTACTTCCGTGCAATTAACTCTTTACGTTGTGACCAACGCTATGATCCCCACACAATCAATCCCCAGCCTCCAAACTAGTGTACAATGATCTTTAGCATGCCTTGAGTTGGTGCCTCCTAGAGTTGTTCTTCTTTGGCTCTCACCTTAGTTTGGATACGTTCTGGTACTCCCTCGGTCCTCGGCCATGCATGTCACTTGAAAAATCAACTCCCCGCTCACGTCATTCTTGTTGTCCATCTTAGGTACCTCCAGTGAGGGTTCATAGTACACCAACCACCTCCTCTGACCTATATGGCGTGTTGAGTTTCTTGCACTTGCATGCCTCTCTTCATTAGTTTATACTTTTAAAATAATTGGTTGAAGCTAAATTCAATATGATATCAGAGCCAAGAGACCTCATGTTCAAGACCATGCCAACGTAGTATTAAAAAAGATTCTACG
>NC_041388.1:215969862-215996515 GCF_002162155.2 Triticum dicoccoides
AAATATATGGCCCGCCTCTCACCATCCAGGTTTACCATAGTTGAGTGATGGCTTTACACTTCGCAAATAAGTGGCTTACACCTTCATTTTGTGTTGTAGGAAACCCTAGGTGGTGATGTTCTTCACACTTGGAGGGGGAGGAGGGAAAATCAAGCGCAAACACAAGAGGAAAACACTCACATGACAAGATCCAGGTCTCACATCCACTAAATCCATATACACATACATGATTCAAGATCCAAATGCAACAAGAGGAAATAGCAAAGGGTAGTTTTTCCTAATCCTAAGAGGAATTGAGGTCTTGATAATAGTCTTCTCTAATTCTTAGGGGAGGAGGTCTTGATATCCACTTGGGGATATTCTCCTAAGGGCTTGTTCGGTTAATCCCCCCCCCAAAGAGGATTGGAGGGGATTGGCAAGGACTGGAACATATTCTAACTTATAAGAGGTTTCAATCCCCTCGGATCCACACGCAACCGAACAAGGCCTAAGAGGTCTTGATCTCCAAGGGAAGAGGTAGATGATCAAAGCTCTCTCTAGATCATAACATATGCTTTGCTAACCCTAAAACAGAGGTAGGAGACGGATATTTATAGTCTAAGTGAGGGAGGGGATGGGCCTTGGCCCGAGTCATGCGCGCAGGCAATGCCGGATGATCTGGGCAATGTCTGAATGATCCGGCCAGGCTGCCATGGCTATTGCCGAGCTGGACGTTCGGGACCTTGTCTGGACGTCCGGGCTTCGCCCGAATGATCCGGGTAGAGTCCCAGATGATCCGGCTTCGTGGAGAGGCTGCTGATGTCTTCAGGTGCTATAGTCGGATCGTCCGCGAGGAGGGCCAGATCGTCCAGGCGTCGTCCGGATCATCTGGGTAGGTGCTTGATGAGGACATCACTACCACAACACCCACATCCCTTGCTGCTACATATATTAGACAAATTACTAGAGCTCGCGCATGCTAATTAAATTACGAGGTACTTTTGTTTTTTGGTAATGATTCTAATGTTCATGAGAATATGATGCTGCCTAAATTGGATATATTTGTTTCGCTTATGAATGAAGGGCCTAGCATGGATAAGAAGGATGAACATTAGAGTAGGATCAAGCGTGGAGTTGAAGGCACGCGCGAAGGGAACAAGAATGGAGTTTTTAGTGGAGATTTCAGCACTTTGAAGCCACCATGATGACATACAAGCACACGAATGAAATATACAAGATGACCTTTCATAAATTCCGTTCATAGCTTATTATAGGTGCTACGCCACCTTATTTTGGCCTAGACCCATGTAATTTTGAATTAACTTCCCGTAGGCTGTTTTTAGAGTCCATATTATAGGGGAAACAACCCGAAGGTGTTTTAGTCCCACCTTGGGAAGGGGGGGGGGGCAAAATCCCCTCTCTTCCCCCCTATAAATACGACCTTTAAGGCATCATTTAGACTTGGGTTTTGTTTAGATTAAAGTTCACCATAGTGTAACGGTTTTACTCCCACCTTGGGAAGGAGGGGGGGGGGACAAAATCCCCTCTCTTCCCCCCTATAAATACAACCTTTAAGACATCATTTAGACTTGAGTTTTGTTTAGATTAAAGTTCACCATAGTGCAACGCGCGTACTTCTTTGTGTCCAACGACCAGGCCAAGGCGTTTCAGAACCCCACTTTGATCAATAAAGCTTTCCTCTTATATTCGCAATATCCCAGATTGCAATCACAGTTTTTTGCTTATTCTTCATTTGCGTGCAGAAAATAGATCCTTGTGGTCAGGTTGATCATGCTTCGGCGTGGTCAATAACCTATTGGAGTTGGTTTAGCGATTGCTAAGGCGCGCCGTCTTTGCACGTTTATAGTCAGACCATCAAAGTTGACTTCCACCAAAAGCGATAGCTACCTCTCATCGAAACATCGGGATACCTTTGCCTCTATCAGTGCTGACTTGTGTCGTTTGCTCTCCGTCTTCACATTCTTCTTCCTCCATCGCTTGGGCTTGCTCCTTAGCTTCTCCATGGCTGGTTCCTTGGCACCTGAGTATGCAAAGTGTTTTCACTTGAGGCAGTAGCCATGTCTCTTGTGATTCGAAAGGGAGTTGAGCAAGGAGGGAGTTCACCTCGGTTTCGATAGATTTTGCACGAGCCCTTGTCATTGGTCCACTTGGTGCCTTGGGTGATGATGACGTGTCCATGGGGTGCTCTGCATCATTTTGTTTACTGTGTAGTGAGCTTTCAAGGTCCTGGCCATCTATCCGTTCTATGCCACGAAATGCATAATAAAAAGAAAAAAATGGACGAACCTTATGACATATGTTTCATGTACGTGGACATCAAAAGACAAAATTATCAGTATCATCAACTTATAAATAGTTACTATTTGAAAATTCAAGGTATATTTGTAGCTCAAGTATTTTACCAATATATTTGCGGTCATATTCACTCAACAGAAATCTTTGTATTTGACTAACACAAAGATACTCCAATAATGAGCAAATATTGCAGAGGTTACTCCCCACCTGACCTAGTTTGCAGAATGGGACATATTGCAGAGGTTACTCCCCACGAAATCCATCAGCTTTGCTTTGGGTTACCGCACAAAATTTAGCATATGTCAAAAATGTAATGATTTTGGTCCGATTAAGATGAAAATCATCGGTTTGCATAAAATTCATCTGGTTTACTCAAATCGAATTTGCAATATATGCATACAACGTTGGATGGCCGGCATCCGTGCGTGTCTGTTTAAAGGGTTTGCAGATGCCAGCACGTAGCATATGTGCATGGCCATCGGTTGGTTTGGTTGAACTAAAACCACACAAAATTTAGCAAAAGAAACGAGCGCTGGAGCGGGAATGCGGGCACACAAATACCACCCGCCACCCACGCCTCACCAACAGCGGCGGCATCTCCAGGACCGGTTGCCTCCAGTCGGGCACCGGAGATGCAGGCGGCGGTAGCGGCGTCGACGTGGGCGCCGACCACCTCGCCGTCTACCTCCTCCTCCTCCTTCAAGGTAAGGCCTCTTGTTTCTCCGTCTCTTCTTGCTTAACCGCTTCATGTTGTCTAACGAGGAGCTGTTCGTGTCAAGGTTGGGGTCTCGTCGCGCTTGCGTGGGAGGAGAACGCCCTCTGCCGCGGCAACTTCGGTCGCCGTGTCCATTCGCCAGCCGCTGGAAGGTGAGACTTCCGTCCTTGCCGCAGATCAACTATAGTGACAGTTGGGTATGCTGGTCCTTACTAGAGGTGGATTTCTAAGTTTCATCTATCACGTTTTGTTGCTGCAGTTGTTCGACCCATTGCCGACCCAAATCCAGTGGTCGATTCGCCATTAACCGCTGAAAATGTGGAGCTTGTTCTGGATCAAGTCCGACCGTATCTCATGGCAGACGGAGGCAACGTTGCCTTGCATGAGATCGACGGGAATGTGGTGAGGCTCAAGCTGCAAGGAGCATGCGGGGTGTGCCCGAGCTCGGTGATGACCATGAGGATGGGCATTCAGCGGCGTTTGATGGATGAAATACCAGAGATTGCTGCAGTTGAAGCTATCACGGACAAGGACGCTGGGCTTAAGCTGAACGAAGAGAATGTTGAGAAGGTACTGTTACTTGTCAATGGTGCCATGTAGAATAATAAAAATTCTAATTGTGCAGACAACGTACAATTCGATGCAGTGCAAAAGTTACACCGGGTATTTGTCAAGCATTAACCTATCTCATACTACATGAAATGCAAATAAAGATTCACTAGAGGGTCTTGCAGAGTCAGTTTGCGAAAACGTTTCTTAAATAAAACTAGGTTGTTGTCTTCAAATAGAATGCTAGTGTTCCAGTTCTTTTTATGCAACAGCATATCCTGTGTTGTCTTTAATTTCACATACCATTCTGGGGTGTGGGGACTATATACCTGGAGCAACAACCTTCGTGCCATGGACAGTATCGCCGTCCATCTTCTTTTGATAAGAGGATCTGTGATTTGTCCGTTAAATTTTGTGGCACAGTGATGACTGTTCCATGTGGTTGGTTTGTCGTCCATTCTTCCTTAGAATGACATTCCAATACAGAATGCAGAACATGTACTCCCTCCGTTTCTTTTTCTCCGCGTATTAGGTTTCTCTTTAAGTCAAAACTTTGTAAACTTTGACTAAATTTATATTAAAAGTTATCAACATCTACAATTACGAATAAATATAATAGTGCAAGTAATTGTTAGACATTATACATTGTCTCCTTGTTGCACACTGTCCTACACCTTGAGATGATCTATCTACTCCCTCTGTCCCATAATATAAGAGCGTTTTTGACACTACACTACACTAGTGTCAAAAACGCTCTTATATTATGGGACAGAGGGAGTAACTTTTATTGGCCCTTTCCATAATATGGGCGAAAACCAGTAGCTGGAGCAAATAAAGGTACATCTTTGAAAATTCCTTCCTTTCACCCAATGGCAGGTACTCGATGAGATCAGGCCATACCTCACCGGTGCAGGAGGCGGTAATCTCAGGTTTGTCGCGATCAACAAATTCTTCGTGAAAGTCCAACTCAAGGGCCCTGCAGCAGGTGTGGCGGCCGTCCGAGTTGCTATAGCACAGAAGCTCAAAGAGAAGATCCCATCCATCGCAGCTGTCCGGCTACTGCCGTAAACTTCAACTGCAAAACATTGCTGTGAATATCTGGTTATCCAGGAGAATGCTATGAATGCGCTAACTGATCAGATCACCACTGTAGCTGTTAGCTGGTAGCCCCATGGAGAGTTTCTCATCTCTAGTCAGATGATATGCGACTATTGATGTGAAATGTTGTAACAAGGTTCTTTTGGTCTCCTCCTCTTGGGAAGGAAATGGAAAAGGTCAATCTTGGTCGAAATTAACTCGTTGCTTTGCCTGAAAAATTACATGATTTTGAAAGAAGCCAAGGCAGAAAGCATGAAGCCTTGTGGTCTCATCTGAAGAAGGGACGCTTCAGATTCACCTGAGCTTCTTGTTCCTGGAAATATTATCCATCTTCAACATATAAATAACATAAACATGAACAATCAATCTGATAGTATATAATGGACACCATCCAGTCAGGAGTTCAAGCCATGAACAAAGGAACACTGAAGCATTTTATTGTTCTAGAACACGGCAAGACTGGGGCATTACAATTCGTCATGCAAAATCGCAAAGGAACAGCATCCGAGCTACTTGTCGTCTCATATTTTGATTGTTACAGACGCGGAATCCATTGCATCAAACGAGACAAGGAGGAGGTGACTATACCCCGAGCCAAGATCTCGGGATTTCACACGCATCGCATCCAGAAGCAAACGACGACGGGCGACCGATCTAGATGGCGGAAGGGAGGATCTGGGAGACGACGAGGTAGGCGAGGAACCCGGCGAAGGCGAGCAGGAAGGCGTAGTCCACCGCCACGAACAGCGCGGTGGATCCGTGGCCCCTCTTGCGGCCCTTCTCCTCCTCCGCGGCCGCCGTGGCGCCGAACCCGATGCCGCTGCGCTTGTTCGCCGCTGCCTCCATCCCGCGCGCAGATGACCTCTTCCGCACCTCGCTCCGGCGACGGCGATGTGATGAGATGGGAGACGACGGGGAAGGCTATGTCTTGTCTTAGATATAGCGACAAGAGAACGGCGGAACCCAAGAAGACGCAACGCAGAAGACTAAAGAAGGAGAGGCGTGGGTTTGGCGCAGACAAAAGAGCGCCTGTGGCCTAATGGATAAGGCGTCTGACTTCTAATCAGACGATTGTGGGTTCGAGTCCCACCAGGCGTGTGTTTTTTAAGCTTGTTTTGATATTTCGATAGTTCCTTTGTTTTTCTTTTGGTGTATCAAACACTCTTCAATAATACTCCCTTTGTAAACTAATATAAGAGCATTTAGATTACTACTTTAGTATCCTAAACGCTCTTATATTAGTTTACGGAGGGAGTAACTAGTTTTTTTTTAGTCTAAACACACTCCACTTTATTGGATAATGTTCATGGGGATACAATTTAGATCTGGGGGGTTTATGAGCCACACATGGTGCTCCGGGTCCAGACCAAAAGCATGCTTAGCAAGGCTATGTGCCTCTAGATTTGTAGCCCGTCCTTTAAAGATGACGGTGCACCGTTGGAAAATCTCCATTGTCTCTCTGATCTCCTTCACGATAGGTGCATACATCCCACCAATGCCAAGTTTTATATCCTGCACCACACCCTTACAATCCGATGCAACAATAACATGGGATAATGAAAGATCTTGGGCGAGTGCAAGAGCCTCCCGGCAAGCTAGCGCCTCAAGTGTTGCCGGATCGGTGAGGCCGGCGCATCTGATCGCTGATGAGCCCAAGTAATTGCCATCTCCGTCCCTGCAAACTGCACTGAAAGAGCCCTCTTCATTTGCTCTGTTGACATCCCCGTCGACCCTGATTTTAGCAAAATTTTCCGGTGGCCTTATCCACCTAGGCTGCCTCCCTCCGGAACTAGTAACTGGAGTGTGTTTCACCTCAGCTACCTTGCAGTCATTGAGATCCCGAATAAACTTCAAGATGAATTGATGTGTTGACATCGGGCTCTGAAAGATGTGCTCATGTAATGCTTGGCGTCGGGAGAACCAAATAGCCCACAGAGTAACAAGTACTTGAGTGAACTCCGCCGAGGGAAGCGTGTCCAGTAGAGAGAAGATCCACCGTTTTGCATCTGGTTCGGTTGTTTCGGTTAAAACCTCAAAAATCTCAGGCGCTTGCAAAGCCCAGACCGAACGAGCAACGTGGCAGTGTATGAGAGAGTGTTGCCAGGAATCTGTTGCACCACATAGCCCGCAACTGTCCACGGTCGCCATGTTTCGGTGGTGTTGCACATCCGCCGTCGGGATCGACTGTTGAGCTAGTCTCCAGAGAAAGATTTTGATCTTTGAAGGCACTTCGACCTTCCATAGCTTGGACCAGGACTTCTGTTCACCTTCAGAGTTGGAGGAATCCGCTCGCCCCTCTAGCCAAGCTTCTCGGCTGTGTTTCGTGGTAACAAGCATGCGATATGCCGATCGAACTGAAAAAACCCCGTTCCTCTCATGAGCCCAAGACCAGAAGTCATCAATCTGCTTAGTGCATAGAGGAATTGAGAAGATAGCCGCGGCATCAGTCGGTAAAAAGACTTGAGTCACAACCTGTCGGTCCCAGGAAGCATCCGACATTATCAGTTCACTAACAAGCTGCGGTGGATTAGCAACCCTGCTCGTGATCGGTCTCATGTTATGAGGGCGCGGGAGCCAGTTGTGATGCCATATCTCCGTAGACTGCCCATCACCAACCCGGCGTATGAGACCTTGTGACATAGTATCTCTTCCATCAAGAATAGCTCTCCACACTTGAGATGGGGAAGAGCCAAGTTCGGCATGGAGGAATTCTCCCGTGGGGAAATACTTGGCCTTTAGGATTCTTGCACTTAGGGTGTTTGGGTCTGTCAGAATACGCCACGCCTGTCTCTCTAGAAGAGCAAGGTTAAAAAGTTCAATATCGCGAAAACCAAGGCCCCCACACTGCTTAGGCCTTGTCATGGTACTCCAAGAAACCCAATGTGGCTTCCTCTTGCCATCCTTGCTGCCCCACCAAAATTTCCTTATGAGAGAGTTCAAGTGCTCCCAGAGCCCGCGAGGAAGTTTGAAGCATGACATTGAGTATACCGGAATAGCCTGTGCCACTGACTTGATTAGAACTTTTTTCCCTCCCACAGATAGAATTTTTTCTAGCCAACCCTTTACTTTGTTCCACACTCTGTCCTTCAGAAACTTAAAGGCACCATTTTTGCTGTTTCCCACATCCGATGGCATTCCCAAGTATCTTTCTGAAAGAGACTCATTGGTTATGTTGAGTGCCTGTTTCACTTCAGCTCTGAGACTGTTTGGACACCCTTTGCTGAAAAAAATCGATGATTTTGAAAGGTTGACTCTCTGACCCGAGGCATTATAGTAAGAGTCTAACAAGGAGGACAACTCGTTTGCTCCATCAACACTGGCCTTAACAAACAACAGGCTATCATCTGCGAAAAGCAAGTGGCTTACCGGCGGAGCCGATGGAGCAACTTGAATACCATTGAGGTGCGATGACTCATTTGTAGTTTTTAAGAGGCACGAAAGGCCCTCCACTGCAAGCAAGAACAGGTAAGGAGAAATTGGGTCCCCCTGTCGGATCCCTCTAGACGGCAAAAATTCTTCGAGTTTTGTGCCATTGAATAAAACTGAGAATTTAACGGAACTCACCATTCTCATGATCAGAGCTACCCACGTGGGAGCAAAGCCCATCTTTAGCATAATGGCCTCCAAATAGTTCCACTCAACCCTATCATAAGCTTTCATCATGTCCAACTTAACTGCACAGAAACAGTTTCTTTGCGCCTTGTTCCTTTTCATGAAGTGCAAGCATTCATATGCCGTGATGATATTGTCTGTAATCAGCCTTCCTGGCACAAAAGCAGATTGCTCCTCGGAGATAATATCAGGCAGGATGGTTTTTAGTCTATTGGACAAAACCTTTGAAGCAATCTTGTAAAGGACGTTACAGAGACTTATGGGTCGAAATTGCGTGAGTTGGGTTGGATCTTTTACCTTCGGGATTAGAACCAAGATAGTTTCATTGATTACTTCCGGGCTCTCCTCACCACGAAGAATGCGAAGAACCACCTCTGTTACCTCAGTACCACATAAGGCCCAATGCCTTTGGAAGAAGTGAGCCGGATATCCGTCTGGTCCAGGTGCCTTCGTAGGATACATTTGCAACAAGGCCGTCTTAACCTCTTCTGTCGTGTACGGTGCGAGTAAGTTTTCATTCATCTCACTTGTCACCTTGGTCGGAACAGCCGCCAAAACCTCATCCATGCCCGACGTCCCTTCGGAAGTAAAGAGATTTTTGTAAAAGGAGTTCGCAAGGTTGGCAATCTCTGACACATCTTGCATCGTCGATCCATCATCCCGTTGGAGGTTTTTAATCTGGTTCTTCCTACGCCGCATGCTAGCTCGTCGTTGGAAGTATTTCGTGTTTTTATCTCCGTCCGTAAGCCAGTCCACCCGGGATCTTTGTCGAAGCAGGATCTCTTCCATATGATAGTGCTCGACGAGCCGATCCACCATTTTGACCTCTGCATGTGACGGCGCAGTTCTCTAGGGGTCATTCTGGAAAACTGCAAGTGCTTCCTTGAGTTTTTTAATCTTCCTTGACACCTTCCCGATTGTTGCCCCACTCCATTGGGTTAGAGAGATAGACACGTTTGTGAGTTTTTTATTCATATCGGCAACAGTGTTCGCTCCCTGCTCCTGCGCCCAAAGACTGTCCAGGGCCGCTTTGTATTCGGCATGTCTCTCCCAGTACAGCTTGTATCTAAAGATTTTATCTCCTTTGTTAGCTGTCGGACGGGGTTCTAACTGCAACCGGATGGGGCAATGGTCCGAGGTAGCTGCATTTTAATGGAATAAAGTGGCATGAGGGAACATATCAACTCAATCACTGTTCACCATAGCACGGTCTAGACGCACTCGGCAATATGTGCCGCCTGCTGTTTTCTTCTCAAAGGTCCATGGACGACCTTGGTAGCCCAAGTCATCAAGAGCGCAGACATCCATCGCATCTTGAAAGCCAGCTATCTGTGAAGCACGCCTCTTTCCTGATCCGACATGTTCATGGGCATGTAAGACCTCATTGAAATCTCCTAAACATAGCCAGGGCAATGGGTTAACCAAGACTAAAGATTTTAGCATATCCCAAGTTTTATATCGCTCTCCGACTTGGGCTTCCCCATAAACGCAGGTGAGGCGCCAGTCTGCGCTGTTAGGGGAGCTAACTGTGGCATCTATGTGGTACTCCGAATAACCAAAAACATTGATATTTATTCCATCATTCCAAAAAAGGCCAAGACCAACGCTACGGCTGGTGCTACCAACAACATAAGCATGAGAAAAACCTAGTGTGTCACCAAGACTTTCGACCCGTGCTTTTGAAATTTGTGTCTCAACTACGCACAACACGGTCGGGGCAAATTGCTTCGCTAGATCATGAAGCTCCCGAATTGTCGCGGCTTTGCCCGCACCACGACAATTCCAGCATAGGAGTTTCATTGGCCCGGCGATCCTCCTCACGGGAGGTCGCCGATTTTGTGTCATTTGTTTTTTCCGGGGCACCACTCTTCTTCAAGTTGTTCTTATCTTGGTTTGCTCGGAGCCTTTTCTGCTCCTGCTTGGATGAGGGACTTGCCGGCACCATCGTCAGTGGCATGGCTAGGGCACTGTTGGCCGCAGGCGGGGCTGTCTTTTGGCTGATCACACCCAGGTCATCTAGCATGCGCTTCCTGTTCCCATCTGCTTCTTTCATCACCGCATCCATGTCACCATCTGATTCTTGCTCTGAGTGTTTCTGTCCCATGCTCATAGGGTCCATACTGCGTCCTCCCCGGCCACCACGACGGCCTCCTTGTCGCCCCTTGCCCTGGCCAGCTCCAGGGCCAGCACCAACTCGCATATTCCATGTTGCCCTCAGATCCTTGAAGTATAGGGATGATGGAGGATGAATCCCGTCACCATGCTCCTTGAAGACATGCCCTAGATGGCCACATACAGCACACCAGTCCGGAAGGCTCTCATACTTCACACAATAGATCTGTCATTTACCATCACGGATCATGGAAACCGCATTCTTGAGAGGCCTGTTGACAATGATCCTAACCCAGACGCGGTAGAAGTTACCCGCAAAGTCCTGAGTCATTGTTTCCGTAAACAAAACCTCTCCCACTTTAGCTGCAAGAGGTCCCACTAGATGAGCATACAAATCTGGGACGTCATGGATCTGAATCCATATGTTGAGATGGTCTAGATTCACCTCCGTTGGCTTAGTGATTCCATCATAAGGCTCAATGACCACTGCGTTTCCTCTGAAATTCCATGGCCCCTCCTGCATGACCCGTTCCCAATCTCCCAAGCAGAAGAATTGCATCATGTAGAGATTATCATCGAGGGGACGGAACTTTACATCATGCGTGAGGTCCCAGGCTGACCTCATGTTCCTGAAGAACCAATATTGGCTGTATGGTTTATCTATGTGAACCCTAGCCACAGCCATCCACCTGGTAGCCTCTGGTGGCGCTGCTTTCTCATCGAAAACAACATCATCGAGATCCTCCTCTCTGAGACCTAACTCAGCCATCATCTTTTCTATCTCTGTCGCGGAACCCGAGCCCGACGCCTCATGGGCGTTCGCTCCCATCGCCGCAGACGAAACCTTGAACTCTAGCCCGAAAAGAACAGATCAGGCGCTGAAGCGAACCCTAGCTCTCGTCTCGAAACCAAGCCGATGATCAAGGCCAGGAAGTGATGCAGGGATCACCCCTTAGTCAGCCCGAATCGTCAGACGAGGGTAGATCGGAGGAGGGAAGACAACATCTCGACGGTGGCGTCAGAGCGCCTCCGGGAGGAGAAAACCCTAGCGAGAGGGGAAAAACTCACATTTGACACTTGGCTAGGAACCGTGCGTTGCAACGGGAGAAAAAAATTATGATCTACAATGGCTGTGACCACATTTTGCTACATCAGCGAGATACACTATCACTCTCAATTTCGAGAAATCATGACATTTTTTAAACTCGTGGACATATTTGAAATCATAAACAATTTTCAAATTTGTGAACACTTTTACAAATTTTCGATCATTTTATAAAATCAAGAACATTATTTGATTCATGAACATTTTATACTATTTTAAGACTTTTTTAAAAAGATTCAACATTTTTTAAACAATTTTCTTGAATTGATGAACATTTCTAGAATCGACGAACTTTATTTTGGAAATTGGTGGAACAATTTCTGAAATCCACGAACATTTTCTAAAATGCATGATCATTTTGGAATCAACGAACATTTAATGAATGAATAAAGTACTTTGTAAGCCACAAACAGTTTTTGTATTTTAAGGACATTTTTCCATTCATAAACATTTTTTGAATTGGCAAAATTCTGTTCAATTTCATTACAATTTTTTAATACGCAATCTTTTTAAAATTTTATGAACATTTGTTTTCAAAATTTAGAACATTTTTGAATAAGCAAACATTTTCTTTACAAAATCACAGTTTTTTTCATTCAACAAACATTTTATGATTTATTAAACATTTTATTTCAAAATTCTCATTTTTTAAATTTTTGGACCTTTTTTGAATTCCCTAATTATTTATGATGTATATTAGAATATAGTAACTTCTGCCAAGAAAATAATTCCAGAAAATCATACACTTGCACTCACCTTCATGCAATATTTTTTTTCTGTTCCTGCTATACATCGCTTTGTACGTGTTCACATTGTGTTTTTTATATGAAGGCAATCAGGTGTTGCTTCCATTGATTAAGGAGAGTGTTCAGTACATTGAAATGCAGTACAAGGAAAGGTGAAAATACAAAGAAAATAAAGAACTCTGGTTCAAGAAGATTATTTATAGAGTATAGTTTTGCTTGCTCGAAGCTTGCTGCAATTGGAAGAAAACCACATATAGCTTGTTCTCTGCAAAACTTTGCAAAGCATCAACGCTATCCGTTCAACAAATTATCTCCCCCCAACAAAGTAGTATACTCCTGTGGTCCTACCATGAATTTTAAAATCTGTAAAGAGCTGCATGATTGTTTAGTACTCCAAAAGAATTAAATGCGCCATGGTAATTTAAATTTTGAAACATGCTTTTGCATACGCAATGACGATATGCTCCATTATATCCATTGAAGTAGTGACAAACTTGCTTTTGTATTTTAAGGACATTTTTCCATTCATAAACATTTTTTGAATTGGCAAAATTCTGTTCAATTTCATTACAATTTTTTAATACGCAATCTTTTTAAAATTTTATGAACATTTGTTTTCAAAATTTGGAACATTTTTGAATAAGCAAACATTTTCTTTACAAAATCACAATTTTTTTGATTCAACAAACATTTTATGATTTATTAAACATTTTATTTCAAAATTCTCATTTTTTAAATTTTTGGACCTTTTTTGAATTCCCTAATTATTTATGATGTATATTAGAATATAGTAACTTCTGCCAAGAAAATAATTCCAGAAAATCATACACTTGCACTCACCTTCATGCAATATTTTTTTTCTGTTCCTGCTATACATCGCTTTGTACGTGTTCACATTGTGTTTTTTATATGAAGGCAATCAGGTGTTGCTTCCATTGATTAAGGAGAGTGTTCAGTACATTGAAATGCAGTACAAGGAAAGGTGAAAATACAAAGAAAATAAAGAACTCTGGTTCAAGAAGATTATTTACAGAGTATAGTTTTGCTTGCTCGAAGCTTGCTGCAATTGGAAGAAAACCACATATAGCTTGTTCTCTGCAAAACTTTGCAAAGCATCAACGCTATCCGTTCAACAAATTATCTCCCCCCAACAAAGTAGTATACTCCTGTGGTCCTACCATGAATTTTAAAATATGTAAAGAGCTGCATGATTGTTTAGTACTCCAAAAGAATTAAATGCGCCATGGTAATTTAAATTTTGAAACATGCTTTTGCATACGCAATGACGATATGCTCCATTATATCCATTGAAGTAGTGACAAACTAGTTACTGCAGCCTGTTCAAAAAAAGGCAATGAATTCTTAGCTCAAGTGTAGGATCAGAAAAATGAGACTGACATCCACTGATGGGATAGTAGGCAAGATGAATATGTGTTGCTTCTGTTGGAACCAAATCCTTAGCCATGGCATGCATCATCAGTTTACTTACTGATGAGGACATGACTAACTTGGATACGACCAAAAATATTGCATACATGCATATTTGTCAGGTGATTTCTAATGCAAACTATTCAATAATCTATTTATGTTATCCAGAACAAAAATACTTCACACACTTTTGTGTTTTGTCTAATTGCAGGTGTATGGGACATTTGTACAACCCACATATGAAGATAAGGGAAAAGGAGAAGTTTAGGTTCTGTTCAAAAAGTCCTCTCACGTCACTTTTGGGCCAAGAGAAGATAGAGTCCAAGTCTCTCACGTTCTGGATTCAGATTCGGACTGCACAAACATACCTGACCCAAAACGGCAACAACTTTTTTCATACAAACTCCGAATTGGGTGATTCTTTTTTGTTGGAAACTAGATTTTGTGCTCTTTCCAACCCAATTGGATTCACCTTCAAATTCGTCCGGAGCGTTGAGTTATGGACGAACGTTGCAGCAGAATCCGAGTCAAACTACGAGCCCAAATGTGTTGCATCACCTCCACTTGGGCCCATGAGCCTTGTACGACCTAGGGTTAGTTTTAGGCTACCTTGGGACGTCCTCCCACCTCCTTGGCCGCCACCCCTTGCTCCTATATAAGTAGATCCATCTAGTAGCTTTTTCCTTGGGATTTGTTTAGTTAAAAGTTAGCCATTGCAACTTCGTGTACTTCGTTTGTGTCCAACGACCAGACCAAGACCGCTTACGGATCCCCACCATTATCAATATTTCATATATATTCGCAATATTCAGATTGCATTATCATATTCTTGCTTGTTCTTCGATTGCGTGCAGGAATAGACCTTCGTGGTCAGGCTGATCGTGCTTCCAGCATCGTCAGTAACCTCGGGAGATTGGTTTAGCGATTGCTAAGGCACAACGTCGTGCACGTTTGTAGTCGGATCGTCAAAGTCGTCTCCACCAAATCGATAGTTATCATCTCATCAAAAGATCGGGACACCTTCGCCTCTATCAAGTGGTATCAGTTTTCAGGTTGCTCGGTGAGAATTTCCAGTTTCCCCTAGATTAGATTTATTTTCTTACCTATTGTCCAAGAAAAAGCCACAAAAAAGTTAGATCTATTCTTCCTTTTGTCCAAGCCAGTCTGAGCCTTTGCAATTTTCTTTTCATTGTTTGCATTATTGAATTATCAGTTGCATCGTCGTGTCGAGTTTTTTTTTTGACCATGAAGACTGCAGGGCTTACACCCCACAACATTTTATTAAAAATAAAGAAAACACATACATGGTTTCCTCAAGGTGAGGAAAGAAAAAAAAATAACAAAGAAAAAAGAAAGAAAGAGGAAGAAAAACTATACAGGGTAGGGGAGCACTATACCTATAAATTACAAATAAACAAAGGAGATAAACAAGAACTCTCCTCAAGGAGGAAGAAAATCAATCCACTTAAGAAGGGCGTCTCTAAATTTCCGTTTTATTCGGTGGGAGAGCAGAGTGATATCATGAATAAAGCTATTCCTCCATGCCCTGAAAGAGGGTTGAATGTTCCTGAAAGTTCTATCATTCCTGATCTTCCAAATATTCCACCAGGCGAAGAAAACCACCTCCCCAAAAAAAGGTTTGTTGAAATCCTTCCTTGCATGATGAGCAATTTCCACCATATCGTCACCATTTTTCCATTCAATTTGTAGGTAGTTCCAGACTCGAGCACTAAAATTGCACTGGAAGAACATGTGATTTCTGTCCTCCAGATCTCCAGTCAGACAAAGAACACATTCAGGCCCTTCGTCGTGTCGAGTTGCTGGTCTTAGTGTCTAGTTCGTTTAGAGTTTCGAGTTCTGTTCACATTAGTCACATCGCCGCTGCATCGTTATCCCTTCCGCTGTCCACCACACCATCCAGCAATTTCCACCACGTGCTACCCATAGTTCATTGTCACAATCATAGTTGAGGTCGTTCACATCTTCGCTTGATCCAATCTGCATCTTATCTAGTTTGTCTTGGAAAGAGGGAGAGAAAAGAAGACAGAGAAAAAAAGAGAGAGAAAAAGAAAAAAGTCAGAGAAAAAAAAGAGAGAAAGAAAAAGAAAAAAGTGTGAGGAAAAAAAGAGAGAAAAAAAACAAAATTCGGATCTATCTAGACTCAATCTCATAGTTGAATTCTGTTTTGTGCACTGTTCAGTAAAACATGCATCACTTCCTCATACGAAGTCCGATTTGGCTCCGCGAGTACTCAAATAAAAGCTAGCGACGAGCCGCATCTAAATAGTTGCAGAAGCTAGTTCAATATTTGGCACCTCAAAATCGGCTTCTAAATAGGTATTTTTACCCTCCGAAGTTTACGAACATAGCTTATTCCAGTTTTTCACGCTAGTTTTAGAATTTTTTGACTCCTTATATCAACTCGGAATTGAGTGATTCCTTTTGTGTTTGAAAGCATGAGTCAATACCATTCTTGAAAAAAAGTAATCAGAAAATTGGCTCAAATTTTTCCAGAGGAAAGTTGGAGAGAGAGAGTTGTTGTATATCCTGCTTGTCAGTTGTTTTTCATCATTATCTTTACCGCTGTTGTGATTTTCACTTATATCTTGGTGTCCAGAGCTACTTAGTATCCTTCATTGATGCTAGTTGTGCTACGTCGTGACCTCATTAGTGTTCTAGGCTCGCGTCTCTAGTCCGGTCTAGCCTAGGACCAGCACAGTACCGTCGTTGAACGTTTATTCAACATTGCATCTTTGAATTGATTATTGCTAATCTTTTGCTACCATATATAGCCAACCCAGCTCCACATATTTCTACACCGTGTATACGTACGTTCCCCTGGCAATCGCTTTACACAATCTTCAGAGTTATTTGACACCGCTGGTTGCCTGTCACCACCTGCTGCTTAGTAAGAACTTGTAAGATATTGATATTTGCTTTACTGTGAGCGCTTTACCACCACACCCTAGTAGTCCATAGGAACATTATTCTTGAATTTTGTTTCTTATTTCTACTAATCATGACAGGTTCCGAAGATAGAAGTTCTTTTGGACGACGAACACATCTTCACCATCACGAGAGTTGGGACAACACACACAAGCACATGGTCAGGTTATCTTTTTACCGTCATTTGAGGGTAGATTTAATCCTACTACTTATCTAGCTTGGGAGCTTGAAGTAGAACAAGTTTTTAGTCACCATGACTTTTCTGAACTTGAGCGAGTGCGAGCAGCCACTAGAGCATTTACTGGTTTTGCTTCTGTTTGGTGGAGTGTACATTATAAGAAAAACATTGATAACCAACCCACAACTTGGAAAGTTTTGAAAGCTGTAATGAGACAACAATTTTTCTCTCCTTACTATCGTCGTGAATTGCTTCGCAAATTTGAACAATTTAAACAAGGCAACAACACCGTTCATGCTTACTACCAAGAGTTCAAATCTTATATGCATCATTGTGACATAGAAGAATCTGAGAATGATACAATGAATAGATTTTTTGGTGGTTTGAACCATGATACTCAGGCAAGATTTCAGTATATTCCTCGTTGCATTACTGGTATGTATGTCCGTGCTTGTACCTTTGAGAGACAGATACAGGAGGATGCATTAGGTGACTACAACAACTACTATTCCAGTTCATGCTCACCACCGCCGGTTGGTTCCTCCACCGTTGCACCTCGGATTGTGAGCGTGGCATCATCTCAAGAGTATGGTACATTGTCAACGTCCGTACCTACATCAGCTACATCTTTGCGACAAGGTAACAGTAAAGGTATTGATGATATAACTTCACATGAGAATGATGCATGCCTAGTTAACTTGAATGCGTCATGTATTGAGTTACCTGTTGATTTGAGCACACCACCTATTTTAGAGAATCTTGTTACTATCATGAATGCGTCATGTGGTCAAACAACTAAAATATCAACAATTTTGAGTGCACCCATTGAATTAACTGTTAATGCAAAAGAACCAATGTTTAATCATTTTGATATGACCTCCAATCTTGGTGATGATTCTGTGTTCAATGACTTATTGCATGTTTGCTTATTTAAGCATGTTGTAGCATTTAATTTGATGCAAGTAATGTTTATTCACCAAAGTTGGGATGATTTAATGATGAACATTGCCGATCTTTTGAAATGAATAAGAGCTTCACTTATATGTGCAAACTGAGTTGCAATATTTTCATGCCTTCTACTTCTTGTGATAATTTTTTGGCTTTATATTTTATGAACTATGAAAGTTACTCATGTATACATGTGTCATATGTGCAAAAATCAAGGGAAGTTAAAATGGATGACATATACATATACAACATGTACACCTTGTCTCTTTTGTTAGCCACATTTCAGATTAAGCAACACCGAGGACGGCTTTGTTTTTTAAAAAGGGAGGATGATGAGGACATGACTACCTTGGATACGACCAAAAATATTGCATACATGCATATTTGTCAGGTGATTTCTAATGCAAACTATTCAATAATCTATTTATGTTATCTAGAACAAAAAATACTTCACACACTTTTGTGTTTTGTCTAATTGCAGGTGTATGGGACATTTGTACAATCCACATATGAAGATAAGGGAAAAGGAGAAGTTTAGGTTCTGTTCAAAAAGTCCTCTCACGTCACTTTTGGGCCAAGAGAAGATAGAGTCCAAGTCTCTCATGTTCTGGATTCAGATTCGGACTGCACAGACATACCTGACCCAAAACGGCAACAACTTTTTCATACGGACTCCGAATTGGGTGATTCTTTTTTGTTGGAAACTAGATTTTGTGAGCTTTCCAACCCAATTGGATTCACCTTCAAATTCATCCAGAGCGTTGAGTTATGGACGAAACAATCTGACGTTGCAGCAGAATCCGAGTCAAACGACAAGCCCAAATGTGTTGCATCACCTCCACTTGGGCCCATGAGCCTTGTACGACCTAGGGTTAGTTTTAGGCTGCCTTGGGACATCCTCCCACCTCCTTGGCCGCCACCCCTTGCTCCTATATAAGTAGATCCATCTAGTAGCTTTTTCCTTGGGATTTGTTTAGTTAAAAGTTAGCCATTGCAACTTCGTGTACTTCGTTTGTGTCCAACGACCAGACCAAGACCGCTTACGGATCCCCACCATTATCAATACTTCATATACATTCGCAATATTCAGATTGCATTATCATATTCTTGCTTGTTCTTCGATTGCGTGCAGGAATAGACCTTCATGGTCAGGCTGATCGTGCTTCCAGCATCGTCAGTAACCTCGGGATATTGGTTTAGCGATTGCTAAGGCGCAACGTCGTGCACGTTTGTAGTCGGATCGTCAAAGTCGTCTCCACCAAATCGATATTTATCATCTCATCGAAAGATCGGGACACCTTCGCCTCTATCACTTACACTATGAGGAAAAAAGTTAAAAGCTTTTGGCATAAAAACCTGCATATATTTCTCACTTCTACTGGAAAAACATGTCTAGATGAGCATTATGTCTATGCAAAACTCAGCTAGCAGCAGCAATAGCAAAATTTAGCTACCATGAAGTTCAGCTAGCACCAGTAATGGCAAAATTCGGCTAGCAGTGAAGCACCACATCATCGCTATCTCATTCTCCTTATCACAACCCGACCAAGGCCATGCCAATGGAGAGAAAAAATTGCAAGGGCCTATCCCAATAAGTATGACTCAAAACCAGCACAGGTCCCCATCCCATTTTTTAATAGGACGCGCTTCAAGCATACTTTCGTCAGCTACATGTATAAAACTACCATCAAGGCTGCCCGACAACACATAAGCTCCTTTTTTGGAACATCACACATGTCTTGATAAGAGGAAATGGGCAATAGCACCACCAAGTAAATCAATCTCGAAAAAGAAATTAAGTTTCCAGACGTGTTTACTGAACTGTGTTACACAAATGTACGTCAGGTCCCTTCTCTATAGTTTCATATTGGAGAAGAATGATGTCCTACAATCATCAAAATGGTGAGGTTAATTTACAAAAACTAACAATTTTTGTTATGATGAAACCTTCTAACTGCATCCAAAGGTTGAGATCAAAGCAAATATATGATCCTCATTCATACAGTGAACTTTTGACAAGAGGTGCCACATTTGGAGTTTGTGTCAGCCACACACGATACTTTCTGTGGTACAACCTTTGCTATATCTGGAAAATGTAGAATTAAAGAAACCTGAGTACCTGTTTTACTTTGGTTTTCCTGATACAACTGATGAATCCCAGGACACCAGCACACATATTGTCTTCACATTCATTCTCTTTCAATGTTAATAGTCCCAAAATTTGTATTCTGAGTTCATATCAATCCTGTAGATTCACCATTTTTCGAAAAGAATAATTTTTGCATCACATGTGTAAAAAAATAATGATTTAAATACTACATGATATGCTCAACATCAAAGAGTTTTTTTTCCACTTAGCAGACTATGATATCCTATAGTTTACAAAAAGCTCACATATCTAGTTCAAAGTAGTAGCTCTTCAAAATTGAGCAGTGGCCTAAAAACTGAAATATTTGGTATGCTTTCAAAGCTGGTGACTTGCTAACTTCCCTTTGTTATCTAATTTCTGGGCACATTGGCATACTGGCATGATAAAGACATGGTGACTTTGCTATAATTAAATACATGTACCATGTGATTCTACAGGAAAAATGCAAGGAATGCCCACCAAGTGCATCACTGCAAGCATGGGAGTTCCTCACCTCCCCAGCGACTACCATCTGATTCTCCAATCCATCAGACTTCAACACCTACATGAGGAGGCTTGAGTTTTAAAAATCAAATGGAAGGTCAAATTCAAGCAATTATTAAGCAATGCTATAACTCAACTCACACTGAAGCTGGAGGATCTCCTATCGAGACAAAGCTTGCATTCAGAAGACGTGCCATCATACACATCAATTACAAATATACCAGCTCCCTTCCACGCAAAACTGCATTTGACATGGTCGAATTGGCTAAACATTTCGTAAATGAAGAATCTGAGTGCTCGCAGTTGTTTGTTTTTGTAGAGCCATCATGACTGGTAACATTTAGATCTTGCATGAGATCACTAATCTTTTGCTTGACAAGGCGAGAGATTCATTTGGCTGCAGTCCCATAAAAAAGCAACAATCTCAAATACCCATCAGCTCCAATCTTGCTCAAGGTTGTTTTAATCACACCACTCAAGTGACTTGCGATCAAAGTCTAAGTCGACTGATGTTCGTCTTACATCAGTTCTAAGCCACTCAGTACCGCCGACAGGGGGTAAAAAGAGATAATGAACAACACATGCCCTCATACTCTAAAGCTAAATAGTAATCTCTTCGATATTGAACACTGCTAAATACTGACCAAAGTTCCAAATAGTAACCATTTTAATATGCCAGCTCCTTATTTGTGTGTCAAGTGTAGTATTAGAGCATCATTTCTAAGTTCTAACTAATGGGAGTCCTGAGATCCTCGGCGATAGATATACAATTCTCCCAAGGTGCTTACAAAACTGACATAAAGAGGATTGTGCAAAGGTTATGCTTATTGCTTAGTAGTGCTCAGACCTGAGGAGGGCCGTGCCACGGAAATCATCCTGCAGGTGGAGAGAGACGCGTCTGGCGACGTACGTGCTTGTCGATGTCCCCTTTTGGTGACTGACCTGAAAAGCACTACATCATTGTTATTTCATCGAACACGTTGAGAGCACTAAAACTTTCAACGATCCAAGGTACGGTAGAAGCTAGCGATGTCACCTGCACTAAAAGAAAGTGCAGGTGGAACTTGTAAGGCATAGAGAAGACTTGTCACTGGCCTGTTGGTCTTCTGCTTGTGCGTCTCTGTTGTGTTCGTCTTCCGCTGCTGCTTCACTAGAATTGTCACTATCGGAGTCCTCCTGACGGCATGGTGGCGCGGGCGAGAAAGCGGGTGCGAGAGAAGGCAGCGGTCGCCCTACTCTTTTCCTCCCTCCACCAATCGCCCCTGCCATACGACCACCACCAGCGCTAGTCCTTCCCTCCACCATCCTCCTCTTCATCTGGCATGGGGCATATGCTCGAGGCTGCTTGTATGCCTCCTGAAAATCCAAATCAGCGATTCCCTCACGAATCCCCTTCCAGAAATCACGCGTGTTAGACTTATAATATAAGTTATGTACCGTTATATAAGGGGTTTCCTGCATATGTTCCACACTGTACATGTATATATATTGGCCTATGGCCTCATGGAAATACAAGTTGCTTATTCCTAACATGGTATTAGAGCTAGGTCAATTTTTTGCACGCTGCAACTCGTTGCTATTGATCCGTCTCTCCTCCCCGATCGAAGGCGCCGGCCTCGATCTCCCGGAGTCTCTCGATCTGATCAATCGAGTCCAGCTCGTCTTACTCCTGCTCGAAGCTGCTCCCGCTCTAGAAGCCCCGATCTCCCGATCGGATCGACGCTGCTCCCGCTCGAAGCTGCTCCCGCTCGAATCGACGCTGCTCCTGCTCGAAGCCAGCGCCCGCCCACCCTGATCCAGTCGCCCGTTCTGCCAGCGCCCGCCCGATCAAGTCGCCTGTTCCTACCCTGAAGTCGCTACTCCCCGCTCGCACCTGATTCCGCTACTGGTGGTCTGGTATTCCAGATTCTGCTGTCGTTGGTGCTCTGTCGGATCTAAAAAAAATGTCTACTACATCGGGCTATGTTGCTGTCCCTCGCTGTCCGGTGATCTTTGATGGTACTAACTACACCGAGTTCACTGGCTTCATGCGCATTCACATGCGTGGCATCCGTCTCTGGGGTGTTCTTTCTGGCGAGGTCTGCTATCCGCCACGTCCAGTTCCTCCGGTGGCCCCTACTCCGCCGACTCCACCGGTTCTTCCTACGGATGCTAATCAGGCCGCCAAGGATGCGGCTAAGCTTGCTGATGAGGCTGCTGCTCGTGCTTATGATGAGAGGGTTTTGGCTTATGAGGAGGCTCTTCATACGTATCATGGTGCTCTGTCTGTTTACACCAAGTGGCTTGATGATGATGCTTGTGCTGCAGCTGTTCTCACTGCTAGTGTTCTGCCTCAGTTTGCTTCTGAGTTTCTGGGTCTTCCTACTGTCTTTGAGATGTGGACCCGTCTTTGTCAGCGCTATCAGCCCTCTGGTGATGCCTTATACCTTTCTGTGGTCCGTCAGGAGCATGCTCTTCAGCAGGGTGACTCTACTATTGATGACTTCTATGCACAAAGTTCTGCTATCTGGCGCCAGCTTGATTCTCTCCATAGTGCTGGTTGTCGTACTTGCCCCTGTTGCTAGGCTGTCCAGGCCAATTTGGAGTTTCATCGCGTCTACGAGTTCCTGTCTCGGCTCCGTAAGGAGTTTGAGCCCCGGCGTGCTCAGTTGTTTGCTCGTGGACGTATTTCTCTCATGGAGGCGCTTTCTGAGATTCGTACTGAGGAGACTCGCTTACGTGGTGCTGGTTTTCTGGAGGTTCCCTCTGTGCTCGCTACTCGGTCTTCTTCCACGCCACCTGCTACACCGACCCCTTCTCGCTCGAGTGCTCCGCCGCTCTTTTCCACTCCTTCTGGAGGCTCAGGTCGCCCCCGTCCACATTGCGATTACTGCAACAATGATGGTCATATTGAGTCCCAGTGCTACACGAAGAGGAAACACCTGCGCAAGGCGCGATCATCCTCTTCAGGGACTTCGTCATCTACCTCGACAGCTTCAGCCATTGCTTTAACTGAGCAGGATATTCTGAGACTTAAGCGTCTGCTCGCGGCTTCAGGTTCTTCCTCGACGGGTACTGCTGGTTCTGTGACTAATGCTTCCCGCACTGAGCAACCGCCCTCTGCACAGTCAGGTACATCCCCATGGGTTCTGGACTCTGGAGCTTCTTTTCATATGTCTTCTCATTCTTCCACTTTGTCCTCTCTTCGATCGCTGGATTCTCCTGTTCATGTCTTCACTGCTGATGGTACTCCACTTTCTGTTGCTAGTAGAGGCAATCTTACCACTCCTTATTCTGTTCCCGATGTTGCTCATGTTCCTCGACTTACCATGAATCTGTTTTCTGCTGGTCAACTTACCGATTCTGGTTGTTGCGTCATCCTTGACATTGACTCTTGTTCTGTCCAGGACTGTCGCACGCACACTCTGGTTGGGGCTGGCCCTTGCCGCCGTGTTTCTCAGGGTCTTTGGGAGTTGGACTGGCTTCATGTTCCTTCCGCGGCCACCACCATCGCCAGTTCCTCCGCTTCAGTCGCTTCCGTTACTGGTTCCTTCAAGCAGTGGCATCATCGACTTGGTCATCTGTGTGGTTCTCGGTTGTTGTCTTTAGTTCATCAAGGTCTTCTGGGGTCTGTCTCAGGAGATGTCTATTTAGAGTGTCAGGGTTGTCGTCTTGGCAAGCAGATTCAGTTACCATATTCACATAGTGAGTCAGTGTCTAAGCGTCCTTTCGATTTAGTCCATTCTGATGTATGGGGTCCGTCTCCTTTCGCTTCGAAAGGTGGTCATAAATACTATATTATTTTCATAGATGATTTCTCTCGTTACACATGGCTTTATTTCATGACTTCTCGTAGTGAGGTGTTGTCTATTTATAAGCGTTTTGCTGCCATGGTTCATACTCAGTTCTCTTCACCCATTCGTGTTTTTCGTGCTGACTCCGCTGGCGAGTATATCTCTAAGATGTTGCGTGGTGTTCTTGCTGAGCAAGGAACTCTCTCTCAATTCTCTTGTCCTAGTGCTCATGCTCAGAATGGTGCGGCTGAGCGAAAGCATCGACATCTTCTTGAGATGGCTCGTGCATTGATGATTGCTGCCTCTCTCCCGCCTCATTTTTGGGCTGAGGCCGTCTCCACCTCCACCTATCTTATCAATATACAGCCTTCCGCTGCTCTACAGGGTGGTGTTCCTTTCGAGCGTCTTTTTGATCGTTCTCCCGATTATTCGATGCTTCGCTTGTTTGGTTGTGTTTGTTATGTTCTTCTTGCCCCTCGCGAACGCACCAAACTGACTGCTCAGTCTGTTGAGTGTGTCTTGTTAGGCTACAGTGATGAGCATAAGGGCTATCGTTGTTGGGATCCTATCGGTCGTCGGATGTGTATCTCTCGAGACGTGACTTTTGATGAGTCTCGTCCCTTCTACCCACGCCCATCTTCCTTTATTTTTCAGTGGAGGATATCTCTTTCCTCACTTTTCCTGACTCACCTATCACCCCCGTCGCGCCTGTGCCTATTCGTTCCACTCCCTCTGCTTCTCCACCTCTAGTCGATTTGCAGCCACCATCTTCTCCGGTCTCCTCGCCTAGCATGTCAACGGATTCTACACCTTAATCTCCGGTGACTTATTCGTCGCCACCCCTCGATTCTACCTTGGCGATTCCTCCTTCTATTGTTCCATCTTTTCCTTAGCATTACACTCGTCATTCACAACATGTGGATGCCTTATTGGATGAGTCGTCATCTTCCTCTCAGCCTACTTATGGCTTGCGTTCTCGTCCTTGTTCGCCTGTTGATCGCTTTGGATTTCCCACCACTGGTGCTGCTGTTCTTGAGCCGACTTCTTATCGTTAGGCTGTTGTTCATCCTGCATGGCAGTTTGCGATGGCAGAGGAGATTGCTGCTCTCGAACGCACTGGTACCTGGGATATTGTTTCTCTTCCTCCCGGAGTCCGTCCCATCACTTGTAAGTGGGTCTACAAGGTTAAGACTCGCTTCGATGGTTCTCTTGAGCGTCACAAAGCTCGTCTTGTGGCTCGTGATTTTCAGTAGGAGCATGGTCGTGATTATGACGAGACTTTTGCTCCTGTGGCCCATATGACCACTGTTCGTACACTTCTTGCCGTTGCCTCTGCATGCCACTGGTCTATATTTCAGCTTGATGTTAAGAATGCTTTTCTTAATGGTGAGCTGTGTGAGGAGGTGTACATGCAGCCACCACCCGGGTATTCTGTTCCAGATGGCATGGTATGTCGTCTTCGCCGCTCTCTCTATGGCCTTAAGCAAGCCCCCCGCGTCTGGTTTGAGCGTTTTGCCTCTGTGGTCACTACTACTGGTTTTTCAGCAAGTGCTCATGATCCAGCATTGTTTATTCACCTTTCTCCTCGTGGTCAGACTCTTCTTCTTCTCTATTTTGATGACATGATCATCATTGGGGATGACCCCGAGTATATTGCCTTTGTAAAGGCACGTCTTAGTGAGCAGTTTCTTATGTCTGATCTTGGACCTCTTCGCTACTTTATTGGGATTGAAGTCTCTTCTACCTCTGATGGCTTTTTTATATCCCAGGAAAAGTATATCCAGGATCTTCTTGCTCGTGCTGCTCTTATTGACGAGCACATTGTTGAGACTCCTATGGAGCTCAATGTTCACCTCTGTGTTACTGATGGTGATCCTCTCCCTGACCCGACGCGTTATCATCATCTCGTTGGCAGTCTTGTCTATCTAGATGTCACTCGTCCGGACATCTCTTATCCGGTTCATATTCTGAGTCAGTTTGTCTCTACTCCCACATCGGTTCACTATAGTCATCTCCTTCGTGTTCTCCGATATCTTCGGGGCACGATCTCTCACCGTCTATTCTTTCCTAGCTCCAGTTCTTTACAGCTTCAGGCCTATTTGGATGCTACGTGGGCTAGTGATCCTTCCGATCACCGTTCCCTTTCTGCTTACTGTGATTTTCTTGGCGGTTCTCTCATTGCCTGGAAGACGAAGAAACATATTGCAGTTTCCCGTTCGAGCGCTGAGGCTGAGTTGCGAGCCACGGCTCTTATGACGGCAAAGGTGACTTGGTTACAGTGGTTACTTCAGGATTTTGGTGTTTCTGTCACTACACCGACTCTGCTCCTATCTGACAGTACAGGTGCTATTAGCATTCGCGTGATCCTGTGAGGCATGAGCTCACCAAGCATATTGGTGTTGATGCTTTCTATGTGCGCGCTGGTGTGCAGGATCAGGTTATTGCTCTTCAGTATGTGCCTTCCGAGTTACAGTTGGCGGATTTCCTGACGAAGGCCCAGACTAGAGCACAACATG
>NC_041388.1:215996704-216034787 GCF_002162155.2 Triticum dicoccoides
TATAATATAAGTCATGTACCCCTTTGTGTTTATCCCGACACCTGTACATGTATATATATCGGCCTATGGCCTCATGGGAATACAAGTTGCTTATTCCTAACAACGCGCCCAACAATCCTTGCCCTCCCCAAGAGCGCAACTCTCGCGTGATTTCTACCTTCCCAAGTTGCATAATATTTTGCCTCCCCAATCCCTTATATGAGTCGCCTTATATTTCAATGGAGCCCCGATGCATCGGTACATCGGTCGACTGACTTCAATCCCAGTGGCGAGGCAGCAACGGGACTTTCCCTGTCCGTCTAAGAAAAACTTTGCCCACTCGGCAAGGGCGCACGCACCATGAGAGGAGTGTCGTGCCCCTCGCGCGCCTGCGCGTCCTGCCCGGCAGTGACTTAGACGCCGGCGAAGTCCTCGCTCCCGGACACCTCTCCATTTTCTCCTCCTTCCTCTCTGTGCGCGTATCCCGCTTGCTGCTGCCGCCTGATGCGACGCCCGACTGTAGCGACGCCTCCCCGGCATGGCCATCGCCCCCCGCAAGCTTGTGCCGCCGTGGTCCATGGCTTTGACACTGGAGAAGTCCTCGCTCCGGTCGACTGTCCATGTTTTCGTCCTTCATCTCCACGCATGCCTCCCGCCACGCTGCCGCCGCCTGATGCGGGCGCCCGAGCGCGGCGCCGCCTCCCTGCCATGGCCGCCCCCTACAAAACACCAAACATTATCTCAAATGCTCCTCACCAGCGGAGCTTAAGGTCAACTACAATGGCAAGTCAGAAACTTTGCCCATCCACCCGGATCGAGCAAGGGGAGACCGGCGGACGGGCCGATCGACGCAGGAGGCTTGGTGGTGGACGGATTCAGGGCGCGACAGAGTAGAGGAAGCGGATCCGGGCAGTGGCGGCCGGATCCCGCTGGAGTCGTGACTAGAGGCAGGCGGCGCGGGTGCCGGCGAAGCTCGGGGCGGCCATGGCGGTGCTACAATGAGATGGAGAGAGAGATGGTGAGAAGGGTGGAGGAAGGAGAGAGAGAGGAGGAGAAGGCAGGGGCGGCAACGTGACTTGGTCGCGATGGCGGTGATCTCCGGTGAGGCTGGCCAGCGCGGCGAGGCGGAGGAGGAAGGCGGGTCGGGGCGAGCGCCTGGCGTGGAGCCGAGCTCCCTGGCTCGGAGCGCACACGCTTCTGCCCCTACAAAGGACTGCGGGTTGAATTGGAACAAATGCACGTTTTTTTGCAAAAACGAAGTGTTTTCTTAGTTATCCACTTAAAAGAAGGACTGCGAGTTGAATTCTCAAAAACAGAAGGACTTTTATGCAAATATGCCGACGACGTACGACCTAAAACAATAGCTGGTTTATTAGTAGGTAAAGACTTTGCAAAAGATCCTAAAAAATTGAATTTGCGAAAAAGTAGGCAATTAGATTGCTCTCTTTATCCCCCGAAGATGGGTTGGAAGTGCTCAGTAAATAGACAATTTTTTAATTAAATTAATCCAGGAAATAATCATGATCATGACATTAACAAAATTAACAACATATTGATTACAATCTAGATATGCATGCACTACACATATAGTAGAAAAATCTATGCACATAGCTAGTGCCGTTAAGACAGAAATAAACAGGGGAGGGATAAGCGAGTTATACCCTCCAATCGGCCAAGTAGAAGCCGCGGCGTCCTCGGTGATGATGAAGACGACGCGGACATAGACGATGCAGCGGACATGGACGAACGATGATTAGCCGTTGCGTAGGAGGCGCTCCCCAAAAACCTAATCGCCCCTCTCCCATACAGGATCTAGAGAGACGGGGTTTCGAAGGCCTGCTTGTTGGAACGCAGTAATTTCAAAAAAAATCTACGCACACGCAAGATCATGGTGATGCATAGCAACAAGAGGGGAGAGTGTCGTCCATGTACCCTCGTAGACCGTAAGCGGAAGCGTTATGACAACGCGGTTGATGTAGTCGTACGTCTTCACAATCGACCGATCCTAGTACCGAACGTACGACACCTCCGCGATCTGCACACGTTTAGCTCGGTGACGTCCCACGAACTCACGTTCTAGTAGAGCTTAGAAGGAGAGTTCCGTCAGCACGACGGCGTGATGACGGTGTTGATGAAGCTACCGACGCAGGGCTTCGCCTAAGCACCGCTACGATATGGCCGAGGTGGATTATGGTGGAGGGGGGCACCGCACACGGCTAAAAGATCAATGATCAACTTGTGGCATGGGGTGCCCCCTGCCCCCGTATATAAAGGAGCAAGGGGGAAGGCCGGTCGGCCCTAGGAGGGCGCGCCAAGAGGAGGAGTCCTCCTCCTAGTGGGGGTAGGACTCCCCTTTCCTAGTCCCACTAGGAGGGGGAAGGAAGGAGTGGGAGAGGGGAAAGGCAAGGGGGGGGGCGCCCCCCTTCCTTCTCCTATTCAGACTCAATGGGAGGGGGCGCGCGGCCTGCCCTAGCCGGCCCCTCTCTCTCCATTAGGGCCCATTAGTCCCTGGGGGGTTCCGGTAACCCCTCTAGCACTCCGGTTTTCTCCGATATCACCCGAAACCCTTCCGGTGTCCGAATGTAGCCATCCAATATATCAATCTTTATGTCTCGATCATTTCGAGACTCCTCTTCATGTCCGTGGTCAAATTCGGGACTCCGAACTACCTTTAGTACATCAAAACACATAAACTCATAATACCGATCGTCACCGAACGTTAAGCATGCGGACCCTACGGGTTTGAGAACTATGTAGACATGACCGAGACTCATCTCCGGTCAATAACCAATAGCAGAACCTGGATGCTCATGTTGTTTCCTACATATTCTACGGAGATCTTTATCGGTCAAACCGCATAACAACATACATTGTTCCCTTTGTCATCGGTATGTTACTTGCCCGAGATTCGATCGTCGGTATCTCAATACCTAGTTCAATCTTGTTACCGGCAAGTCTCTTTACTCGTTCCGTAATGCAACATCCCATAACTAACTCATTAGTCACATTGCTTGCAAGGCTTATAGTGATGTGCATTACCAAGAGGGCCCAGAGATACCTCTCTGATACACGGAGTAACAAATCCAAATCTCGATCTATGCCAACTTGTAGCGACCCGACCTCAAATGGTCAAGTCACTGTGCTTAAGTGTCATCCCTGGATCGGTATGCTGACACACACAGTACTCGAGGATTTATAACAGAGGTAAATCACATGTATAAAGTAGCATAAATACTATTACCTCAATCCAAATAGTGGAAGTAACAAAGGTTGTGGATTCCCATCAACACCAACGGCAAAGTTGAGTGTAGAAATCGTAACCCTAACGTATCACTTACTCGTCGTAAGATAATCCTGAAACATGAGACGTTGCAGCCATATAGGTCAGTACATTGAATGTACTGGCAAATTCACACCAGAGGGTAATGATGAATAATAGCTATCACTACATGCATATTTGGCTGGTGGAAAGCTCTAAGTTTATTTTTGCATAAAGCCAATTTTTCCCTACAGCAAAGGAATATATTTTATTTAACTACAAAGTTTGTTGAAAACATTGAGAAGGTTCGTCCAACTCAATCCCAATTAGAATAATCATTAACCCAACCAGTTAATTAAATAAAGTGATGAGATCAACATGATAATTCAAGAACCAGATACTCAAGATTGTCCATAACCGGGGACATGACTAATCATGATTAGTTTGTACACTCTGCAGAGGTTTGCGCACTTTTCCCCACAAGACTCGATCTCCTCCATTGGATTTCTCGCACTACATGGTGTTTGAGAAACGGATGACCGAGACATAGTTTTTCAGAAGCATTAACTCTAACCCCGGGTAGACAGTACCAACCTACATCCCCTACATCTGCTAGCCTACCATTGGAAGAGGTCATGCAACTTACTCCACTATGCTAGAGCCCATAATAGCTTGTGGCTGCACACGGAAGTTTCCAGCATGAATAATCTTATGATCCCTTTGAGCCTGGGTGGCAATCCATAGGGTGATCACACGGGTCCTCTGGGATCCCCTTGGGCAAGCACTGGGTTCTCCAGGTGCCCGGGCAAACCACTGAGTGCCCCAACCAATCCACCCAGATGTGTATTAAAGTAGCCATCTTAAGTTAAACCTTAGTTAATAATAGTCTCTCACAACTTCCATGAACTCTCTCAAAACCAAACCACGTCTACGAGCATAGCATAGAAGTAAGCATAACGTAGAAGTAACTCCCAAGGCCTGAATGCAGGACAATAGGTTCCTACCTCAATAACTACTTCCCAGAGCCCACATGTTATCAAGTCCTACTCATGCAATGTTTGAGGGTTGAAACTAATGCATAAAAACTGGGTAATGAAAAATATGATCAAAGTGTGAACTTGCCTTGTACAGTTGATGAAGATGATTCGCACTCATAACTCCTGATAGTTCTACTCGTCACACTCCGGTCAATCTATTGTAAGCAAGCAATAGTAACCACACATAAGCAATCACTCAAAAGATCGGAAAGAACGAAGAAGACGATTCGGAAAACATCCAAACCAAGCAAATAACTCTTGCAACATAAGACGGTTGGCAGATCGGGCGGCAACGGCGAGGCTCCGGTGACAGCGACGAGCTCCGGCGCGGCGGCTACGTCGTCGGCGGGGGTGGCGCAAGGCGGTGGGGCTACGCGGGGCGACGGCAAGGAGCGGCAGTGGCGCTAGCTGCGGCGGCGAGGCTCCGGCGGCGGCGGCTTGGGAGAAGAGAGGGTCTGGGCGGCTCTATTTATGGAGGGGTGGGCAGCGCGATGCGTGGAGGAGGGGCAAGGCGGCGGGAAGAGTCCGGCCGCGGCACGGACATCGAGGCGGCGGCGGAGTCGTGCGGGATCCGGCCTCCTGCGCGAGGTCGGGGACGGCGCGGTTGGGCTGGGTTTGGCCTGGCCCGGTTGGCTGGGCTGGCCGAGTCAAGGAAGAAGAAGTTGTTTTAGACAGACAAAGAAAATAAATAAGAACAATAAAAACAAAAATATTATATAGGCATATAATATATCAAAATTTTTAGAAAATTATTTTCTACAACATGAATTTTTTTCTAGCATCACATAAAATCCACAAAAATTCAAATGAATCAAAGAGTGCTACTGGTATAATAAAACCCATTAAAAATCATTTTTAAAATACCAAAATTATTTCAAATTTATTTCTCTCTAATTTTCTGATGTAGGGAATCATTTTACCCTATTTTCCATATATTTTGTTTTTGGAGAAAATTAATTTGAATAAAAACCAAAATAACTCTAAATTGAAAATGATTTCAAAGGGGCGTTAAATTTGGTTTCTTTGAAACTTCCAACTCATATTTCATATAATTTGAAGAAGTCATTTTATCTTCTCTCGTGAAAATCATTGAGTTGCATAAAGTTTCTGAGTTGGAAAAATATTTCCAAATGAAATTCAAATATTTTCAAAAACTCTTTTCATTTATTTAAATGGAAGAAGTCATGTCATCTTATCTCTAGGGTTTTGTATCTGAAAAGAATTTGAATTCATGGAGATCATAAATGCAAAATGAAAGTTTGGGAAAGTCTTTTATTCCCTCTCATTTAACTTCCAAAAAGTTTCAAATTTCACTCAATCTCACACAATCAATCAAACAATCAATCATAACTATCTATTTAATATAACATTCCAAAATTTAGATTTTTGGGATGTTACAAACCTACCACCCTTAAGATGAATCTCGTCCTCGAGATTCGGAGAGGCTAGAAAGAAATAGGTTAGGTTTGGGGTCTTCTCAAAACCCATCGATCATCACAAGGGGTCTGAACACCCTTAGAAACATGGTTACGATTCCATCAACACTCATATACTCCATCCTTATTGTTGATAGGGTCAGTCTTCTCAGATCCTCGGGGAAATTACTACTCTGGCTCTTCCGGTAGTGGCATAACCTTTACCGCAATTCTTCTGTCCTTTCCACTTGGTAAGGTCTTTCTGTGACTTGGTCTTCTTAGCTGACGGGTCTGGCACCAATACTGACAACTATCGATATCTCATGGTGGTCAACCATTTATGGTTTCTCCTGCAGGAAATGGGTCTGGGTTGAACCTCACCGTATAACCTACGATTGGCAACAACTGCCTTGTACAAGGGTAAATTGGCATACCATTCTAAGGTTTAAACAAGGTTTTGGTCGTCGTCGCTCTACCATGGGTAAGTCACTCAGATTTACCATCCCATATAGCAAGGCGAACAATAAGAGTAAGTCACTATGGTGATCAATCCATCCCGCACCCAAATCATTACCTTGTATACGGTTTAGCGAATCTCGCATTCTAACACCCGGTCATCCTCACAAGTATTGCAAAATTTCTCTTGTCAACGAACCAAGTTTGGATGAATCCATTGATTCTGCAAGCCAAACAAACATCTATCGTTCCTTCACAACTTTCAGGTTTTGCGTTACTCTTATAAAATCGTCTGTCGATAAAATCGTAACTTCTTCCGGGGGTTTTTCTTCAGCAAGAGTGTGCTTGCTTCTTGCAGGTCCTGGGGCATGTGGGTTATGGCCCATCTCATCACTTGCAAACCTTGAAATCATCATCGGGGCAACTAATCATTATTCCAACATCCAGCTTCCTAGCATTCTTAAATCCATCCAATGGTACTGTCTCCCTTCCTTCTATTCGTACCAAACTAAAACATGATTACTCCGACTCATCATGGAGTTACAATTGCTCCATATTACCAACATTATTCCTCATTTATATCCAGTGGTACTTCATCCCTTTATACTTCTTGGGGTGTCCCACATATCGAGATAAAACTTGTACTTATTTTGTCCAAGGTCCACTCTGTGGAATATCATAATCCTTTCCAGAGGTCAAGGGTCCTCACAGGGTACTACCACCCTTAAATTGCTCCAATTCTTCCATAGACCATATTTATCATATCCCCGAAAATGGCCAAAATCTTTCTTCATAGAGTAACAACTCGTAAAATCCAAATCAGTACCAACGATGCTAGCTTTATTGATTTTCCAATGATTACAATCTCTTGCATTTCCATTACATGCCTCAACTCAACCCTCAATATAAAAGAATTGTTCCCATTGCTACTACTATATTTCTCACAGACACAACTAATTATCACAAGTCTCCTTCTCCTTGGGACAATCTCTGGCAAAGTGCCCTACTTCATTACAACGGAAACATATTACTTTTGACAAGTTTCGAGGTTTCCTTTTTGGGCAACTACTGAAGTAGTGCCCTGACTCCTTGCACCTGAAACAGGTGATATGACTCAGGTCCTTCGTGGAATCCAATCTATTTCTCTTCCTGGACTTTTTCGGTCCAATCAGGGCTTCTATTTCCTGTGTGTCATACTCTACTTCCTCTGTCGGGAATTCTACTAGATCCCCATTCAAACAATTTTGGGAGAATTGTCCTTCTTCTCCACATGAATAGCATGACTTGGTGCAGGATTTAATTTTGCTTCCTTTGGGTGTGTCCTCGACATCTTCCTTCATCACAGGTTCTTCCAAAATTTCCATGAGGGATCCTTTCATTACTCCTTTCTTCTACTGGATGGTTCTTTGAACCATGGGGTAAATGTGACATTGAGTAGGGTAGTGGGTAGTCCCTTCACACAAGAAACAAGCAATCTGCCTAGTTGGGCATTCTTCAGTTGGGTGACTTCCTTCATAATTAGGGCATTCATCTTTGTGTTCTTTATGGTTGTGCCCTATTTCCCCACAGAGCTTGCATGCACAAGGTTTCTTCATATCATTTCCATAAGGCTTCAACTTTTGGGACACAAGCCGAGACTTTAGCAGAGTCAACTTAAATTCTTTCCAAGTGGTTACTCCTTCCCATCCATTGATGGTTTGGTACATCCTCCACCAAGTAGCAGCACCTCTTTCAAAGCACTGAAGATCATGCTGGGCCATATCCTTCCCGACTATAGGGTTATTCTCCATACGATCCTCCATGTTCTGAATCCATCGGTCCGTCTCCAATTGACTTATCGGTCCAGGAAACATGAGTTCATCTCCATTCATCCTCTATTGGGTCCATGGGTTTTGGGTGAGATAAGAGAGATAGAGAGGGATACACACAATGCAAACAATGGTTTTGAAAAGACAGATTTTATCTGTGGCTGTCGGAAAAACATCAAACAAATGACAGCTCACAAATGTTGCATCTAACATAGGCATATAACAGGGGCTGGGTCTTCTAAAGGTCAATAAATCTTCAAAGTTGCCGAACTCTTCAAGCCTTGTTCATGTCTTCGATGGCTTCTTCCGATAGTTCTTGTCCTTCTCAAGTTCTTTTGCCAGATCATCTCTGTTGACATGAAGTCTCTCGTGATGTCCTTTAAGAGTTGCGTTCCAAACTTATGGATTTCAACATCCTTGGCATGAACCATGGTCCTACTGTCCTTCAGTTCCTGATGAATCTCCGGTATCTCGAGGTTTTTCTCCTCCAGCTTGGCTACTTTCAGCTTCTAGATCCCGTGTTCTTCACGAACTACTTCCTTGTCAAAAATGACTTCCTGCAGGTCCATCTTAAACCTCTTGTGTAATTCTCCAGATGCTGGCGATACACCAGCTAAGGTTAAAACTGCATCCTTTGATGATAGGTGCACCATTAGCCCTTTTGTCATTCAATCCTTTTGACGAAATGCATGCTTAACTCAGCATGGTGACAATAGCACAGGCGAACGATAACATCATGAATATCCATGTTTGTTTTCTTGTCATTTCCATGAGCTATCATTCCATATTTGATATCTCCTGCCTTAGGGTTTTCTTGACAAAAACTTTGAGTTTTAACGCTCCATGTTCTGGTCTATCTCCAACACACCTTGATCTCGGGTATGGACAACTTCAATAGTCTGCCAAGTTCCATAAGGGTAGCTTTCCTAGGTCATACCAATCTGGAAATTCTTCAAAGCCTTCAAATTCTCCTAGTCTTCGGAGTTTTCAACCGTTGTAGTTTCCATTGTTGTAATGCACGGTAAAATCTTCTTCATTCCGAAGTGGTCTTAGTTGTCCGATATCTTGTCCTTCTTGGAGTGGTCTCATCAGTCGAATCTTCGTGGTCAAAAGGGGAAAAGGCGGAACGTTGAACGGGAAACTCGTGTCGTCGGTTATCCAATTTCCCTCCTTTCTGTTTCGACAGGGTATAGTCTCACTAAAAGGGAATATTTGATAAAGCTCAGAAAAGAAGAGAGGAAAAAGATCTTTTTGAAGAGGAAGTTGTAGAGAAAATATTTCCCATGGGCTTGCTAGTTTCTAGGGGTCACGTCCTACAGTAAACATGTGCTCTGATACCATATTGTAGCGACCCGACCTCAGACGGTCAAGTCTCTGTGCTTAAGTGTCATCCCTGGATCGGTATGCTGACACATACAGTACTCGAGGATTTATAACAGAGGTAAATCACATGTATAAAGTAGCATAAATACTATTACCTCAATCCAAATAGCGGAAGTAACAAAGGTTGTGGATTCCCATCAACACCAACAGCAAAGTTGAGTGTAGAAATCGTAACCCTAACGTATCACTTACTCGTCGTAAGATAATCCTGCATCATGAGACGTCGCAGCCATATAGGTCAGTACATTGAATGTACTGGCAAATTCACACCATAGGGTAATGATGAATACTAGCTATCACTACATGCATATTTGGCTGGTGGAAAGCTCTAAGTTTATTTTTGCATAAAGCCAATTTTTCCCTGCAGCAAAGGAATATATTTTATTTAAGTACAAATTTTGTTGAAAACATTGAGAAGGTTCCTCCAACTCAATCCCAATTACAATAATCATTAACCCAACCAGTTAATTAAATAAAGTGATGAGATCAACATATTCAAGAACAAGATACTCAAGATTGTCCATAACCGGGGACACAACTAATCATGATTAGTTTGTACACTCTGCAGAGGTTTGCACACTTTGCCCCACAAGACTCGAACTCCTCCGTTGGATTTCTCACACTACATGGTGTTTCAGAAATGGATGAGCGAGACATAGTTTTTAAGAAGCATTAACTCTAACCCCGGGTAGACAGTACCAACCTACATCCCCTACATCTGCTAGCCTACCACTGGAAGACGTCATGCAACTTACTCCACTATGCTAGAGCCCATAATAGCTTGTGGCTGCACACAGATGTTTCCAGCATGAATAATCTTATGATCCCTTTGAGCCTGGGTGGCAATCCATAGGGTGATCACACGGGTCCTCTGGGATCCCCTTGGGCAAGCACTGGGTTCTCCAGGTGCCCGGGTAAACCACTGGGTGCCCCAACCAATCCACCCAGATGTGTATTAAAGTAGCCACCTTAAGTTAAACTTTAGTTAACAATAGTCTCTCACAACTTCCATGAACTCTCTCAAAACCAAACCACGTCTACGAGCATAGCATAGCAGTAAGCATAACGTAGAAGTAACTCCCAAGGCCTGAATGCAGGACAATAGGTTCCTACCTCAATAACTACTTCCCAGAACCCACATGTTAGCAAGTCCTACTCATGCAATGTTTGAGGGTTGAAACTAATGCATAAAAACTGGGTAATGAAAAATATGATCAAAGTGTGAACTTGCCTTGGATAGTTGATGCAGATGATTCGCACTCATAACTCCTGATAGTTCTACTCGTCACACTCCGGTCAATCTATCATAAGCAAGCAATAGTAACCACACATAAGCAATCACTCAAAAGATCGGAAAGAACGAAGAAGACGTTCGGAAAACATCCAAACCAAGAAATAACTCTTGCAACATAAAACAATTTCTAACAGTACCAAAGTTATGTGAATTTGGCCTTATCAAAAAGTTTAGGTCAAGAGCTTCGATTTGCAAAAAGAATCAACTAAATCGGAGTTATAAAACTCGAGTTACGAACAAAAGAAGTTTGAATTCAAATCTGTTTGAAAACAAATTTTAAAATTTTCATAAATATGTTTAAGTTGATTATCTGGATAGAGAGGATTATAACGAAGAAGTGGGCATTAGTTTCGTTGTATTTGGATAAACGAGTAAAAAGTTGCGACCGTTTGAAAACTAGGGGCTAATTTGTAAATTAAATATTCACCGATGGGTCCCTGGCAAAAATTAAAAAGAAAAAAGAAAAACTATAAATAACGAACGTTCGCTACCGAACGCTAACAAATGAACTCGTTCATTACAGAGGCTAAACCGATGAACGTTCACTAAATAATTGATACGTCTCCAACGTATCTATAATTTTTGATTGCTCCATGCTATATTATCTACTATTTTGGACTATATTGGGCTTCATTTTCCACTTTTATATTATTTTTGGGACTAACCTATTAACCGGAGGCCCAGCCCAGAATTGCTATTTTTGCCTATTTCAGTGTTTCGGAGGAACAAAATATCAAACGGAGTCCAAACGGAATAAAATCTTCGGGAACGTGATTTTCTCACCGAACGTGATCCAGGAGACTTGGACCCTACTGCAAGGGATCAAAGAGGAGGTCACGAGGGTGGGGGGTGCGCCCCCCTAGGGCGTGCCCCCTGCCTCGTGGGCCCCTCGGTGCTCCACCGACGTACTCCTTCCTCCTATATATACCTACGTACCCCCAAACGACTAGAACGGGAGCCAAAAACCTAATTCCACCGCCGCAACTTTCTGTATCCATGAGATCCAACCTTGGGGCATGTTCCGGAGCTCCGTCGGAAGAGGGCCGTCATCACGGAGGGCTTCTACATCATCATAGCCCCTCCGATGAAGTGTGAGTAGTTTACCTCAGACCTTCGGGTCCATAGTTAGTAGCTAGATGGCTTCTTCTCTCTCTTTGAATCTCAATACAAAGTTCTCCCCCTCTCTTGTGGAGATCTATTCGATGTAATCTTCTTTTTGCGGTGTGTTTGTTGAGATTGATGAATTGTGGGTTTATGATCAAGTCTATCTTTGAATAATATTTGAATCTTCTCTGAATTCTTTTATGTATGATTTGTTATCTTTGCAAGTCTCTTCGAATTATCCGTTTGGTTTTGCCAACTAGATTGATAGTTCTTGCCATGGGAGAAGTGCTTAGCTTTGGGTTCGATCTTGCGGTGTCCTTTCCCAGTGACAGAAGGGGCAGCAAGGCACGTATTGCATCGTTGTCATCGAGGATAACAAGATGGGGTTTATTTCATATTGCATGAATTTATCTCTCTACATCATGTCATCTTGCTTAAGGCGTTACTCTGTTTTTAACTTAATACTCTAGATGCATGCTGGATAGCGGTCGATGAGTGGAGTAATAGTAGTAGATGCAGAATCGTTTCGGTCTACTTGTCACGGACGTGATGCCTATATACATGATCATGCCTAGATATTCTCATAACTATGCTCAATTCTGTCAATTGCTCAACAGTAATTTGTTCACCCATCGTAGAATACTTATGCTCTTGAGAGAAGCCACTAGTGAAACCTATGGCCCCCGGGTCTATTCTCATTATATCAATCTCCATCACTTTAATCTTGCTTTGCTTTTTTACTTTGATTTTACTTTTTACTTTGCATCTTTATATAAAAAATACCAAAAATATTATATCTATCAGATCTCACTCTCGTAAGTGACCGTGAAGGGATTGAAAACCCCTAATCGCGTTGGTTGCGAGTAGCTATCGTTTTGTGCAGGTACGAGGGACTTGAGCATGGCCTCCTACTGGATTGATACCTTGGTTCTCAAAAACTAAGGGAAATACTTACGCTACTCTGCTGCATCATCCCTTCCTCTTCGGGGAAAACCAATGCAAGCTTAAGACGTAGCAAGAAGGATTTCTGGCGCCGTTGCCGGGGAGTCTACGCAAAAAGTCAAAATACCAAGTACCCATCACAATCCCTATCTCTCGCATTACATTATTTGCCATTTGCCTCTCGTTTTCCTCTCCCCCACTTCACCCTTGCCGTTTTATTCGCCCTCTCTCTCTCTATCCTCCCTCTCTGTTTGCCTCCTTTTTGCCCGTTTGCTCTTGTTTGCTCGTGTGCTAGTTTGTTTGCTTGTCGTCATGGCTAGTCCTCTCTCCGCTCCTATGTCCCCCGAGTTTGAAGTCCTTCACTTCAAACAAAGGCAAGGATAAAACTTAAAGGATGCTTGGTTTAGAATGATGGAATCTTATCGTAAATGCACCCTAGAAGTAAATTTCAGAATTTTGCTTCGCAACTTTTATATTGGGCTTAATATGTCTCATAGACAACTTTTGGATTGTGTTGCCAAAGGCAATTTTATTGAAATTGATCCCAGTATCGCGCATGAAATTATAGAAGGTATAGTAGGAACTTTACCTCAACAAAAGGGGCCCCATCATACCCAAGAGAAAACGCAAGTTTTTGAGAAAATTTGCAAAGTAACTAATATTTTACAGAAATCTCTTGAACCTCTTAAGAGCGTTAGCGTAAATCTTCACCGCATGAATATGTTGATTACTCTTCACAATAAGCAGTTGGATTCCTTAGATCTCAAGATCTCTGAATATGAAGGAAACGTAAAGAACCTCCTGGATTCGAGCATATCATCGCTAAAATAATTAAGAATCAAGATGACAATACCTAGATCTATTCTCGCTTTTATGCCTAGCTAGGGGCGTTAAACGATAGCGCTTGTTGGGAGGCAACCCAATTTTATTTTTATTCCTTGCTTTTTGCTCCTGTTTAGTAATAAATAAATTATCTAGCCTCTGTTTTGGTTGTGTTTTTTGTGTTTAATTAGTGTTTGTGCCAAGTAGAATCGTTGGGAAGACTTGGGGAAAGTCTTGTTGAACTTGCTGTAAAAAATAGAAACTTTAGTGCTCACGAGAACTGCTGTCATTTTTATTTGAAGAGTGCTATTTAGTTAATTCTTTTTGCAGATATTAATAGATAAATTCCTCACGTCCAGCAATGTATTTTAGAATTTTTGGGGTTCCAGATCTTGCGCTAGCTACAGATTACCACAGACTGTTCTGTTTTTGACAGATTCTGTTTTTCGTGTGTTGTTTGCTTATTTTGATGAATCTGTGGCTAGTAAAATAGTTTATAATCCATAGAGAAGTTGTAATACAGTAGGTTTAACACCAATATAAATAAAGAATGAGTTCATTACAGTACATTGAAGTGGTCTTTTGTTTTCTTTCACTAACGGAGCTCACGAGTTTTCTATTTTGAGTTTTGTGTTGTGAAGTTTTCAAGTTTTGGGTGAATTCTTGTGATGGATTATGGAACAAGGAGTGGCAATAGCCTAAGCTTGGGGATGCCCATGTCACCCCCAAGATAATCGAAGGACACCAAAAAGTCAAAGCTTGGGGATGCCCCGGAAGGCATCCCCTCTTTCGTCCATTTCCATCGGTAATTTACTTGGAGCTATATTTCTATTCACCAACATGATATGTGTTTTGTTTGGAGCGTCTTGTATTATTTGTGTCTTTGTTTTTTAGTATGCCACAATCATCCTTGCTGTACACACCTTTTGAGAGAGCCATACATGAATTAAAATTTGATAGAATACTCTATATGCTTCACTTATATCTTTTGAGCTAAGTAGTTTTGCTCTATGTGCTTCACTTATATCTTTTGAGCATTATAATTTTGCTCTATGTGCTTCACTTAGATCTTTTAGAGCATGATGGTGGATTTGTTTTAAAGAAACTATTGATCTCTCATGCTTTGCTTAAATTATTTTGAGAGTCTTAATAGCATGGTAATTTGCTTAATAATATTATGCTTGGTATTCAAGGTTTGTGAAACTTTCTTTTGAGTGTGTTGAATACTAAGAAAAGATTGAAGCATGATAATTGTTTTGAGATATGGAGGTGATAATATTAAAGTCATGCTAGTTGAGTAGTTGTGAATTTAAAGAATACTTGTGTTGAAGTTTGTGATTCCCGTAGCATGCATGAATGGTGAACCGTTATGTGATGAAGTCGGAGCATGATTTATTTATTGATTGTCTTCCTTATGAGTGGCGGTCGGGGACGAGCGATGGTCTTTTCCTACCAATCTATCCCCCTAGGAGCATGCATGTAGTACTTTTCTTTGATAACTTCTAGATTTTTGCAATAATTATATGAGTTCTTTATGACTAATGTTGAGTCCATGGATTATACGCACTCTCACCCTTCCACCTTTGCTAGCCTCTCTAATACTGCGCACCTTTCGTCGGTATCATACACCTACCATATACCTCCCTCAAAACAGCCACCATACCTACCTATTATGGCATTTCCATAGCCATCCCGAGATATATTGCCATGCAACTTTCCACCATCTAGTTCATCATGACACATTCATCATTGTCATATTGCTTAGCATGATCATGTAGTTGACATAGTATTTGTGGAAAAGCCACCGTTCATAATTTTTCATACTTGTCACTCTTGATTCATTGCATATCCCGGTACACTGCCGGAGGCATCCATATAGAGTCATACTTTGTTTTAGTATCGAGTTGTAATCATTGAGTTGTAAATAAATAGAAGTGTGATGATTATCATTTAATAGAGCATTGTCCCAAAAAAAGGCCAAAGAAAAAAAAGAAGCCCCCCCCAAAAGAAAATAAATAAAAAGGGGCAATGCTACTATCCTTTTTCAACACTTGTGCTTCAAAGTAGCACCATGATATAGCGAGTCTCATATATTGTGCTTCAAAGTAGCACCATGTTCTTCATATAGAGAGTCTCATTTGTTGTCACTTTCATATACTAGTGGGAATTTTACATTATAGAACTTGGCTTGTATATTCCAATGATGGGCTTCCTCAAATTGCCCTAGGTCTTCGTGAGCAAGCAAGTTGGATGCACACCCACTAGTTTCTTTTGTTGAGCTTTCATACATTTATAGCTCTAGTGCATCCGTTGCATGGCAATCCCTACTCACTCACATTGATATCTATTGATGGGCATCTCCATAGCCCATTGATACGCCTAGTTGATGTGAGACTATCTTCTCCTTTTTGTCTTCTCCACAACCACCATTCTATTCCACCTATAGTGCTATGTCCGGGGCTCACGCTCATGTATTGCATGAAGATTGAAAAAGTTTTGAAAAAGTTAGAGTATGAAACAATTGCTTGGATTGTCATCGGGGTTGTGCATGATTTAAATATTTTGTGTGGTGAAGATAGAGCATAGCCAGACTATATGATTTTGTAGGGATAACTTTCTTTGGCCATGTTATTTTGAGAAAACATAATTGCTTTGTTAGTATGCTTGAAGTATTATTATTTTTATGTCAATATAAACTTTTGTCTTGAATCTTTCTAATCTGAAAACTCATACCACAATTAAGAAGATTTGCATTGAAATTATGCCAAGTAGTACTCCGCATCAAAAATTCTCTTTTTATCATTTACCTACTCGAGGACGAGCAGGAATTAAGCTTGGGGATGCCTGATACGTCTCCAACGTATCTATAATTTTTGATTGCTCCATGCTATATTATCTACTGTTTTGGACTATATTGGGCTTTATTTTCCACTTTTATATTATTTTTGAGACTAACCTATTAACCGGAGGCCCAACCCAAAATTGCTATTTTTTTTGCCTATTTCAGTGTTTCGGAGAAACAGAATATCAAACGGAGTCCAAACGGAATAAAATCTTCGGGAACGTGATTTTCTCACCGAACATAATCCAGGAGACTTGACCCTACTGCGAGGGATCAAAGAGGAGGTCACGAGGGTGGGCGGCACGCCCCCCCGCTAGGGCGTGCCCCCTGCCTCGTGGGCCCCTTGGTGCTCCACCGATGTACTCCTTCCTCCTATATAAACCTACGTACCCCCAAACGATCAGAACAGGAGACAAAAACCTAATTCCACCGCCGCAACTTTCTGTATCCATGAGATCCCATCTTGGGGACTGTTCCGGAGCTCCGCCGGAAGAGGGCCGTCATCACGGAGGGCTTCTACATCATCATAGCCCCTCCGATGAAGTGTGAGTAGTTTACCTCAGACCTTCGGGTCCATAGTTAGTAGCTAGATGGCTTCTTCTCTCTCTTTGAATCTCAATACAAAGTTCTCCCCCTCTCTTGTGGAGATCTATTCGATGTAATCTTCTTTTTGCGGTGTGTTTGTTGAGATCGATGAATTGTGGGTTTATGATCAAGTCTATCTTTGAATAATACTTGAATCTTCTCTGAATTCTTTTATGTATGATTGGTTATCTTTGCAAGTCTCTTCGAATTATCCCTTTGGTTTGGCCAACTAGATTGGTAGTTCTTGCCGTGGGAGAAGTGCTTAGCTTTGGGTTCGATCTTGCGGTGTCCTTTCCCAGTGACAGAAGGGGCAGCAAGGCACGTATTGCATTAGTGCCATCGAGGATAACAAGATGGGGTTTATTTCATATTGCATGAATTTATCTCTCTACATCATGTCATCTTGCTTAAGGCGTAACTCTGTTTTTAACTTAATACTCTAGATGCATGCTGGATAGTGGTCGATGAGTGGAGTAATAGTAGTAGATGCAGAATCATTTCGGTCTACTTGTCATGGACGTGATGCCTATATACATGATCATGCCTAGATATTCTCATAACTATGCTCAATTCTGTCAATTGCTCAACAGTAATTTGTTCACCCATCGTAGAATACTTATGCTCTTGAGAGAAGCCACTAGTGAAACCTATGGCCCCCGGGTCTATTCTCATCATATCAATCTCCATCACTTTAATCTTGCTTTGCTTTTTTACTTTGCTTTTACTTTTTACTTTGCATCTTTATATCAAAAATACCAAAAATATTATATATATCAGATCTCACTCTCGTAAGTGACCGTGAAGGGATTGACAACCCCTAACCGCGTTGGTTGCGAGTAGCTATCGTTTTGTGCAGGTACGAGGGACTTGAGCGTGGCCTCCTACTGGATTGATACCTTGGTTCTCAAAAACTGACGGAAATACTTACGCTACTCTGCTGCATCATCCCTTCCTCTTCGGGGAAAACCAATGCAAGCTCAAGACGTAGCAATAATCTAATCTAAAAAAATAAACCGGTTTTTTTCTTCTGAAAACAAACCAAAAACAAAACCGATCGGTTTTAGCGGTTTTACCGTTTGGGGCGGTTTTCTTCGAAAACCGGCGGCGGCGATGGTTGGCAGATCGGGCGGCTCCGACGAGGCTCCGGCGACAACGGCAAGCTCCGGCGCGGCGGCTACGACGTCGGCGGGGGTGGCGCGAGGCGGTGGGGCTACGCGGGGCGACGACAAGGAGCGGCAGTAGCGCGGCGCTAGCTGCGGCGGCGAGGCTCCTGCGGCGGCGGCTTGGGAGAAGAGAGGGTCCGGGGCGTCTCTATCTATGGAGGGGAGGGCGGCGCGATGCGTGGAGGAGGGGCAAGGCGGCGGGAAGAGTCTGGCCGCAGCACGGACGTCGAGGCGGCAACAGAGTCATTCGGGATCCGGCCTCCTGTGCGAGGTCAGGGACGGCGCGGCTGGGCTGGGTTTGGCCTGGCCCGATTGGCTGGGCCGGCCCACTCGAGGAAGAAGAAGTTTTTTAGACAGACAAAGAAAATAAATAAGAACAATAAAAATAAAAATATTATATAGGCATATAATATATCAAATTTTTTAGAAAATTATTTTCTACAACATGAACATTTTTCTAGCATCAAATAATATCCACAAAAATTCAAATAAATCAAAGAGTGCTACTGGTGCAATAAAACCCAATAAAAATCATTTTAAAAATACCAAAATGATTTCAAATTTATTTCTCTCCAATTTTCTGATGTAGGGAATCATTTTACCCTGTTTTCCATATATTTTATTTTTGGAGAAAATTAATTTGAATAAAAACCAAAATAACTCCAAATTGAAAATGATTTCAAAGGGGCGTTAAATTTGGTTTCTTTGAAACTTCCAACTCATATTTCATATAATTTGAAGAAGTCATTTTATCTTCTCTCGTGAAAATCATTGAGTTGCATAAAGTTTCTGAGTTGGAAAAATATTTCCAAATGAAATTCAAATATTTCCAAAAACCCTTTTCATTTATTTAAATGGAAGAAGTCATTTCATATTCTCTCTAGGGTTTTGTATGTGAAAAGAATTTGAATTCATGGAGATCATAAATGCAAAATGAATTCATTAGTCACATTGCTTGCATGGCTCATAGTGATGTGCATTACCGAGAGGGCCCAGAGATACCTCTCCAATACACGGAGTGATAAATCCTAATGTCGTTCTATGCCAACTCAACAAACACCATCGGAGACACCTGTAGAACATCTTTATAATCACCCAATTACGTTGTGACGTTTGATAACACACAAGGTGTTGGGGATATAGCTATCAGCTATGACCCGCCCAGGAGGGGCCGGGTCAGCCCCAATGGCAGGTCACAAAGGAAGCCCAATAAACATTCAAGACAATAGTTTATTAAATCTTATAGAAGGCCTAAGGCCTAGAGGTGGCTTAAGGCCCAATATTGTAAACCGCCGTATGTAAGGAAAGACCTGTAAGGAAAGGCATGTAAAAGAAGTCACCGAGCCGGACACGCAATATGAGCCGGCCGGGACTCTGTAGGCCACCAGGCGTCAACCCGTGTATATAAGGGGACGACCCGGTGGCGACTTAGGGCAAGAAACAAGAGATCGAGAACCAAGCCGGTGGATTAGCCTCTCGATGATCGAAACACCAGCAATTCCAACACAACTAGACGTAGGCTTTTACCTTCATCGTAAGGGGCCAAACTAGTATAAAACCTCTCGTGTCCTTTGTCCCGATTAACCCCTTTAAGCTTCCTAATTGCGATGGCCCTACGACTAAGTCCTTTTGCTAGGACATTTGTCGTGACAATTCCATGATAGTTGGCGCCCATCGTGGGGCCAGCGCATGGTGGATTTGAGTTCTTGAAGGGCAGCTTCGAAGGGCTCAAGGGATACGTCGCGGGCCGGATGACCAAGAGTCGTCGCGGCAAGCTCTACATCGACGACGAAGGCTGGGGCCCCGAGGCCGTCTCAATTGAGTACGGGTACCGGGTCCCCTTCGGCGGGATTCATGTCTTCATCGGCCGGATCGGCGAATCAGGCCCTGAGCCGGACATTTGCACCAACATCATCGAGACGGCTCAGCGCATGAGACCCGCCCGGCCTCGACCCGCCGTAAAACGTGCTTTTGTGGGTTGCATCCATGGAGGTGAATACTCAGAAGGATCAGTGGATGGCGGTGAGACGGCCATCTATTCAGACGCTACGTCATCAACAGGTGAGACAGACTCGTTGTATCAGCTGCAGGATGGCATGCTTGGGGGCTGTTCCAATGGCAGCAGTATTTCGGACCCCTTTGAGCTGCCAAATCGAGCTGGAGTTTTCATGGTAGGCACCCAGCCCGGGCAGAACTGCACAGCTGCGGCAGCAACGACCACCGGGTCAGCAGCGGCCGGGTCAGGAGACCCCGCGCGTTCCCCAGCTCAGATACTAATGGACCTCATGGATAAGTTGACGACTCTGTTGACTGCCGTGGTGGAACCGGCGTATAAAGTTCAGCATGATGCGGAGATGGCACGGGTGCGCGAAGAGATGGCACAGGCCAAGGAAAACTTAGCAGCTGAAGAGGTCAGGATGGCCGCGGAGCGGGCGGCTTTGGACGCTCGTGCTCAGCAGCTTCAAGCAGAAACTTTCCGGCTCTCGGTGGATCTGAACGCGTCAAACGAGGTTATGAGGAGAAGGCACCAGAAAACTCAATCACGTCTACCTTTGATGCTCGATCCTAGGAACCTTTTCCATACACCTGTGGCCGGTCCAAGTAACCCGCCGGAAGCAAATCGGATCACAACACCCGGAGCACCGGTTCAGCCGCGGGCCATGGAACCACATCGCATGCATACCGCTCCGCCTCATTATGCGCCAACCCCGCCGGGTCACTTATCCAATCCTTTGGAAAACCTCATTGCTGCGTTGGCTCATTTGGCGGCTCTCCCGATGGAAGGCGACTCTCCAGCAGCAGTCGAGACACGAAGGGTGAGGGAGCTTCTTCAGACAGCTTTGGCACAACAGGATGCGTACTCTTACAGTCGAGACAGAATCCATTCAACCCCTCGCCCGAGCCAGAGCTCGAGCTATAGCAGGCATATGGACTCAACTGAGATGTCAAGCAATGCTCAACACTGCAACCAGTCGCGCAGGCATGAGCCGGTGCAGGCGGGAGCCCTTAACTTAGCGGATCAGGAGAGGATTCGACAAGAGGCGGAGCGGGCGATTCAACTGGCAGCTGAGCAGGCGGCTCATTAGACTTTCCCGGCTTATCCAGCAACCTCTATTGAGGCAGGAGTATCCAGAAGGACCGGAGGCGTTCCTTGCTTGGTGCCGGCTGTACGTAATGAACGCTTACCTAAGGACTTCAAGGGGCCTTGTAAAGTGCCTAACTACACGGCCGATTTGCAGCCTGGGGCATGGATTGAGAGTTACGAGATGGCAATGGAGCTTTTGGAGGTCAGTGATGCAGCAATCGCTAAATATTTCACCATGATGTTGGATGGAATGACTCGCACTTGGTTGAAAGGGTTGCCGCCCAATTCCATCGGCTCATGGGCGGAGTTAAAGGCTCGGTTCATCCAAAACTTCAAAGACACATGTAAGCAACCTATGTCAATCGTGGACCTGACTAATTGTAAGCAGGAGGAAGGGGAATCCACAACCCATTGGGTGCGCCGGGTCAAGGAGATAATACATTCATCTGATAAGATGGATGCTGGTTCGGCAGTCTTAATGTTGGAGAAAAATTGCCATTTTGAACCTCTGAAACAGAAGCTGGGGCGGCTCAAGCGTGACTGCAATGACATGGGCCAGTTGATGGCGGCTCTGGTTAAGTATGCTGATTCTGATAATACCAAGGATCCCTTGTCTGATGAGGAGAAAACAGGGAAAGGAAAGAAGAACGACAACGGCAAGGGTCACTGGCATAACCCGGCAAATCAAGGAGGTAATAAACGTAAGGCTGACGAATTTGTGGCTAACACCAATACACATGGCAATAATCAACGGCGCAAGGGCAGGCAACCCCCTCGGTCAGGCGGGTCAGGTCCCACCCTCGAGCAACTATTGAGTGAACCTTGCCCAAGACACGGCACCCGTGAGAAGCCAGCAACCCATCTATGGAAGGACTATATGATCATGAAGGCATTTAAAAATTCAAACACGTTTGATGGAGGCCACGGACCTGGCGACGGTTCAGGTGGAGGCGGCTTTCAGGGCCCGGGCGCCGGTTCAGGTGGAAGCGGTTTTCACGGTCAAGGCCATACATGTAACCAGGGAAGTTACAATCAACAATCCGGCCAAGGCAATCAGCAGCAACAATCTGGATATCAGAGCAACCCAAAGCAGTTGAATAGTGGGCAATACCATGTATTTACCACTAGTTTATGCAAGAGGGACCAGAAGCTTCATAAGAGGGCTGTCAATGCTGTTGAGCCGGCGATACCACGTTATTTGAGGTGGTCTGAACAGCCTATTGTGTGGAGCAGAGAAGATCATCCTCCCCGGGTTGACAACCCGGGTCACTTAGCCTTGGTAGTGGCACCTCAGGTCGGTGGATATAAATTCACTAAAGTGCTTATGGATGGAGGTAGTAGCATCAACATCCTCTACTATGAGACGTTCCGTCGGATGGGGTTGACTGATAAGAGTCTTAAGCAATCCAACACTGTTTTTCACGGTGTTGTACCTGGCAAATCGGCATACCCAGTTGGCAAAATTGAGCTGGAAGTAGCTTTTGGGGATGAATATGATTCCAGGACGGAGAAGTTAACTTTTGAGGTGGTTAAGATCAAAAGCCCATATCATGCTCTGTTTGGACGTCCGGCTTACGCCAAGTTCATGGATCGTCCGTGTTATGTGTATCTATAGCTCAATATGCCATGTTATAAGGGCACCATTATGGTGCATGGAAGCCAGAAAATAGCCCTGGAGTGTGAAGAAGGAGATGCTGCGTATGCTGAGTCTGTTTGTGCAACAGAGGAGTTAAAATTTTATAAGGATAATGCTGACCCGGCAGACATGACGTCGTTAAAGAAGCCAACAACGAAGCATGAGCCGGTGATGAAATTCAAATCAGCTGATGATACCAGGACGGTTGACTTTGTGCCAGGCGACTCATCCAAGCAGTTCATCATCAGTGCCAACTTGGATCCAAAATAGGAAAGCGCGCTCATCGAGTTCATCCGTGAGAACCGAGACATCTTTGCATGGAAACCTTTTGATATGCCGGGTGTCCCGAGAGAACTCGCTGAGCACACTCTCAATATTGATCCAAGGTTTAAGACGGTCAGACAGTTTCTCCGGCGGTTTAATGAGGAAAGGGGCAAGGCCATTGGAGAAGAGGTGGCCCGGCTCTTGGCGGCCGAGCTCATTGTGGAAGTTTTTCACCCAGAGTGGCTGGCCAACCCGGTGCTTGTACTCAAGAAGAACGACACCTGGCGTATGTGTGTGGATTACACTGATTTAAACAAAGCTTGTCCAACTGACCCTTTTGCTCTCCCTCGTATTGATCAGATCATTGATGCTACGGCGGGTTGCGCGTGTTTGAGTTTTCTGGATGCTTATTCAGGTTATCATCAGATCAAAATGGTACTTAAGGACCAGGAGAAGACATCCTTCATCACTCCGTTTGGAGCCTTCTGCTATGTGTCTATGCCTTTCGGCTTAAGAGTGCCCAGGCGACTTATCAATGGTGTATGCAGAATTGCCTTCACAATCAGATTGGGTGCAATGTTCATGCTTATGTGGATGATATAGTGGTGAAGTCTAGAAAAGAGGAAACCTTAGTAACAGATCTGAAGGAGACCTTTGATAACCTCCGGGTCTACAAGATGATGCTTAACCTGGCTAAGTGTGTTTATGGAGTTCCCGCTGGCAAACTCTTGGGTTTTTTGGTATCTAACAGAGGTATTGAAGCTAACCCAGAGAAAATTAAAGCAATCACCTCCCTAGCCAAACCGGTGTGCATCAATGACGTTCAACGACTGGCGGGTCGTGTTGCTGCTTTGAGACGGTTCATAAGCCGGTTAGGGGAGAAGGCGATGCCTTTGTATCAGATGATGAAAAAGACAGATGATTTCGTTTGGAGTGATGCTGCAAACTCTGCTTTTGAAGATCTGAAGAAACAACTTGCTGAGCCGCCGGTTCTTGCTGCTCCGGTTGAGAAAGAGCCGCTATTGTTATGTGTAGCCGCTAACTCACGAGCTGTTAGTGTGGCGATTGTGGTGGAAAGCAAGGAGGCTGGCAAGGAACATCCGGTCCAACGGCCGATTTACTACGTCAGTGAGGTGTTGATTGAGTCTAAACAAAGATATCCACATTGGCAGAAACTCGTATATGGGGTGTTCATGGCAAGCCGAAAGCTCAAACATTACTTTCAGGGTCACCCAATCACTGTGGTTAGCTCTGCGCCTTTGGGAGACGTCATCCAGAATAGAGAGGCTACTAGACGAGTCGCCAAGTGGGCCATTGAACTTGGGTCTCATGGGTTGAAGTATGTGCCACGTACTGCGATCAAGTCTCAACCGCTAGTTGACTTTATTAATGACTGGACAGAGATGCAGATGCCAGAAGAGAAATCAGACAACATTTATTGGACGATTCACTTTGATGGGTCTAGACAATTGGAAGGCTCGGGGGCTGGAGTTGTTTTAACTTCCCCTCGAGGTGACAAGTTTTGTTATGTGCTGCGACTAATGTTTCCTTGTACTAACAACACATCAGAGTATGAAGCCCTGCTCCATGGTCTTCGAATGGCCCAAGAGATGAGCCTGAGCCGGGTCTGGTGTCTTGGCGATTCAGATCTGGTGGTTCAACAGGTGTCAGGCAAGTGGGATTCAAAGGACCTCTCATGGCGGCTTATCGTCATGAAGTTGATGCTGTTGCAGGACATTTTAAAGGTTATCAGGTGGAACACATTGACCGTAGGAAGAATGAAGCGGCGGATGCTCTAAGCCGGTTGGGGTCTCAGCGTAAGCCGGTGCCACCTAACACCTTTTTGGATGTTTTGCATAACCCGTCTGTTAAGTTACCTACAGAAGAAGATCTGGCCGTTCCTGACCCGGAGGCACAGTTGGTGGCGGCTCTTCACGTCATCCCAGATTGGATAGTCCCGTTCTTGGCTTACATGACCCAGGGCGAGTTACCTCTGCTCCGTTGGGGGACATCATTCAAAATAGAGAAGCCACTGGACGAGTCGCCAAGTGGGCCATTGAACTTAGGTCTCATGGGTTGAAGTATGTACCACGTACTGCGATCAAGTCTCAAGCGCTGGTTGACTTTATTAATGATTGGACAGAACTGCAGATGCCAGAAGAGAAACCAGACAACATGTATTGGACGATTCATTTTGATGGGTCCAGACAATTGGAAGGCTCGGGGGCTGGAGTTGTTTTAACTTCCCCTCGAGGTGACAAGTTTTGTTATGTGCTGCGACTGATGTTTCCTTGTACTAACAACGCAGCAGAGTATGAAGCCTTGCTCCATGGTCTTCGAATGGCCAAAGAGATGAGTCTGAGCCGGGTCCGGTGTCTTGGCGATTCAGATCTGGTAGCTCAATAGGTGTTAGGAAAGTGGGATTCCAAGGACCCTCTCATGGTGGCTTATCACCGTGAAGTTGATGCTGTGGCAGGACATTTTAAAGGTTATCAGGTGGAACACATTAACCGTAGGAAGAAAGAAGCGGCCGATGCTTTAAGCCGGTTGGGATCTCAGCGTAAGCCGGTGCCCCCTAACACCTTGGATGTTTTGCATAACCCGTCTGTTAAGTTACCTACAGAAGAAGATCTGGCCGTTCCTGACCCGGAGGCACAATTGGTGGCAGCTCTTCACGTCATCCCAGATTGGACAGTCCCATTCTTGGCTTACATGACCCGGGGTGAGTTGCCAACGGATGAAACCCTGGCCCAATAGGTAACCCGGCAGTCTAAGTCAATGACGATTTCAGACGGAGAATTATACCATCGCAGCATCTCCGGAGCGTTTCAGCGGTGTGTTTCTCCTAAAGAAGGCCAAGAAATACTTCGTGAGATCCATGAAGGCGATTGTGGTCGTCATGTCGGGTCAAAATCTCTTGTGGCCAAAGCTTTTCATCATGGTTTTTACTTGTTAACGGCTCATGCCAATGCAGAAGATCTGGTCAGTAGGTGTGATGGATGTCAAAAATTTGTACGGCAAGCACATGTGCCGGCTCAAGAGTTGCGGATGATTCCAATCACCTGGCCGTTTTCGGTCTGGGGCTTGACATGGTTGGACCTTTCAAAACGTCTAAGGATAAAAAGACACATCTTTTAGTGGCAGTTGACAAATTCACAAAGTGGGTTGAGGCAGAGCGAGTGAGTAAGTGTGATGCGGCCACGGCGGTTCTGTTCATGAAAAAGGTGATTTTCCATTTTGGTTTTCCACACAACATTATCACTGACAATGGCACAAATCTATCCCAAGGGGCTATGGAGGAGTTTTGTCAACGTAAGCATATCCGCCTTGATGTTTCTTCTGTAGCCCATCCCCAATCCAATGGTCAAGCTGAGAGAGCAAATCAGGAAATCTTAAAAGGTCTCAAACCCCGGCTTATGGTTCCCTTGCAGCGAACGCCGGGTTGTTGGGTATAGGAGTTACCCTCGGTGCTGTGGAGTATCAACATCACTCCTAACAGGTCTACAGGTTATACACCTTTCTTCATGGTTTATGGAGCGGAAGCAGTGTTGCCTAGTGACATCCGTCATGACTCGCCCCGTGTAGCGGCTTATGTTGAAGCTAATAACGAGCAAGCCAGACAGGATGCACTTGACTTGTTGGATGAGGAAAGAGACTTAGCAGCGGCTCGATCAGCAATTTATCAACAGGACCTGCTCCGCTATCACAGCCGCCGGGTTAAGTCCAGGACTTTTCAAGAAGGTGACCTGGTGCTCCGGCTCATCCAGGATCTGTCAGATGCACACAAGCTATCCCCGCCTTGGGAAGGACCCTTTGTGGTCAGCAAGAACTTAAACAACGGGTCATATTACCTCATTGATGTTCGAGAGCACAAAGACTCACGTAAGTCGGAGGAAGAGACCCGCCGGCCATGGAACATTGCTCAACTTCGGCCATACTACACCTGAGCCACCGACTCTCATTATGTACATACTTTGACATTGTATATATCATGATAAGTAATAAAGCAGGACCTCTGTCCTTTTCCTTTTCAAAGATTTTAAATCTTTACTCTTTTTTACTATTTAAAATGACTATTAAGGAGCTGATCATATTTGAATCAAGTCTAACCTTTTTGGTCCGGCTTATGATCGTATTCGAATCTAGCTGAAAATCTCAAGGTCACTTGGGGGCTTCCTATTCAAACATTGGTCGTATTCGAACCAAAGAGAACATAGTTGTCATAACCCTCTTGATCGGCTCAAAGCCAAACTCACTAGGGCGCTTCTTGATCGTATCCGAATCATAGCTTAACCCCTTTTGGGTCCGACTTGGATCGTATTCGAATCAGGGTCGTTAAAAACCTCTCAAGGTCATTTGGGGGCTTCCTGTTCAAACATAGGTCGTATTCGAACCAAAGAGAACATACCTGTCGGTACCCTTTTGATCGGTGCAACGCCAAAGCCACTGGGGCTATTTGATCATATTCGAATCTTAGCTTAACCCCTTTGGTCCGGTTTACTGATCGTATTCGAATCAGAAACCCCCAACCTTTCATTACAAGGTTATTTATATTGTTTACCACCTGGTGTTTGTTTTATTGGTCTTTTATTGTCTCAATTTTAAACAATCAGCATGGTCTTTTCGCCGACTTGACTATTTGACAATAAGCCGCCAAGGCATAAGAATCATCAGGTATTTAGAAGCATTGACTTCTCAAAAAAGGACTGAATCATCAGCCTCACCACTCGGGTCATATAAACCGGTGGTCCAGAGGTCGAAGATACAAGTATGACTTTATGAACAGTTTCTTTATGTGTTACTCCAAGGTTGTTTCAAACCTGTTTTATCTTTCCGTTTAGTTCTGCTTATCTACTATGATAAAACTTTTGGTCATGAACCAGGTCTTCTGAGCCGTTCGGTGTTAAACAGCCAAGCAAGTATTTCCTTTTTGTTACAGGAACAGACTGGAAATATTACAAGGATAACCATGACTGTGATGCATATATTGAAATAAGGAAGCACGGAGTCACACACAGCGTTTTATGCATGATGGCATAGGCAAAATATGCAGTGTTTCAAAGCTAATTCTATTACAAGGCTTCTTAAAGCCCACAAGGATGGTTCTCACTCTTCCCTTGCCGGTTCACCTCCTTCTATCAATTGAAAGCTGGGATTGGCCAATCAAAGCTGTTCACAGCAACGAACTCTGATTCATCGTCAATCAATCCAGCCGGATCAACCTCTGGAGAGAAAGTGTGTTGACGAACTGGCGGGATAAGGTCTGTCACTTTGTAGGAAGGAGTCGCCATCTTCTTATTTTCCAAATCAAAACCCGGCTGGTATTTATCAATATTTGTTTCATCTTCGAGAATGGTGGCCTAAGGTCGCACCTCCCTCACGCAAGCAACAAAGTCATCCTGTTCAAACAGAGACCCATCTTGTTTCACCGTGGGGTACCCTCTGGCTACATCCACCGGGTCTAGATCTGGCACCCAAGCCTTGGAGCGGCTCAGGGCAGTCAAAGCTCCGGCTCTGGCACATGATCGCTTGACTTCTTGGAACCTGGCGGGTAAGATTGACAACTTTTTCAAGACATCACTGAGCCAGTTGGGTCCTTGATTGGCAGGAGAGATACGGCAAGTGCCTGTTGTGCGCCAATGTACAACTGCTCCACTAAGGTATAGATCTCCTTCAGTTTAGTCACGTTGTCTTGGCTCAGATTCTTACTTCGCGGGCCTGCACATATTTTGTACACAAAGGGTCAGTTAGCAGTTCGTATTCCGGGTCAGCGAAAAGTGCAAAAGATCAGTACAGATGACGTACCAAAGATGGCGGAAACCATCTGCAACACCCGGTCTTTTACTCTGGTCAGCTCCGTAGTAACCTCTTCAAGAGCTGCTTCAGCTTTTCCAGCGTGTTGTGTCAGCAGCGTTTTCTCTTCAGCCCAGGTTTTCTTGTTGGCGGTCAAGCTGGTTCTCAATGTCTCCGTCTCAGCAAGACTTAATTGTAGTTTGGAGTCAGCAGACTTGATTTCTGCCTCCTGATTCGCCAGCTGGGTCTTTGCATCAGTTAATTGCAAGCTCAGTTCAGATAAGGCATTCTACAAAACATACACAGGTGTGTCAAGGTTTCAATTAAAGTCCAAGAGTCAAGATTCAAGTCTCAAGTACTTTGCACTGCAAAACCACTTGACACTTGGGGGCTAATGTATGCCAAAACAAATTTTTTATGACTCTACTATACTTCAAGTCCCAAGTACTTTACAAAGTAACATCACTTGGCACTTGGGGGCTAATGTATGATATTCAGCAAGTATCTCAAAGTAAGCCGGACTACAATATTTATTGAGTTCAGCACAAGACAATTACGAAATTCAAAGTACCGACTCATTTATGGTCAAGTGAACCGGCTCTTGGGGACTACCGGTGAAGTTTATTCTATTTTATTGGACTCCAGAAATATCTAAAGGTAAAGCTTTAGCCTATATCATAAGTCTACAGATCATTCAAGGTTTTATCATAATCTGAAGACTTGGGGGCTGAAAGAATATAAGTAAGCCGAAAGAGCATACCTCACACTTCAGCTGCAACTGCTTGACCATTTCGATTTCCGAGTCACGGCTGGAGTGCACATGGCTCAGATAGCCGGACAAAATGTCATTGGCGTTCAGATGGCTATAATGAGAAATGTTAAAACGCACTTTTTGTCTCTCCAAAGCCTCTTGTTTAGCCGTGTGACGAGCCAACACGGTGGGATTCCCCGGCTCAACAAAGCGGCTTCCAGTGATCAGAACATCTGGGGCAGACAGTGATGGCGGGTTGGCTGAGCTGGATGGTCCCGTAGCAGAAGGATTAATGATGATAGCGTCAGCTGATGGCTCAGGAGGATCTGATTGAGTATTGGCAGCCGGATCTTTTGATGCTTCCGTCTGAGGGGGAGAAGGTGGCATGGCCGGTTCAGGTGCAAGAACTTGCGGGTCTTCCGCCGGCCTAGTTACCTTGGCCTTCTTGGACTTGGCTTGGCCACTAAGAAAGATATTATGAAACAGTCAGTATAAAAAAGCAGTTTGAAAGACACGGAGGAAAGATGGTTTCTTCCTTACCCAGGGGCAGTCTTAAAGGCTGGGAATTGAGTTTGAGATGAGTTGCTAGAAGAGCGGGACACCTCATGCAAAGATAAAATAAAGTTAATAATACAAGGGAGAAGATCCATTAATAGAAAGTAAAAAGCGAAGGAATAAACCTCATTCTGGCGCTTTTGAGGAGTTTGTTGAAGAACAGCAGGCGGTTCATCGATGTTCCGGGCCTGACGGCGGCTCTCATGTTGCTGCTTTTTCAAAAGAAAATGAGGGTCGAGATAAGCCAAAGGGTGTGAAAACCTTACTTTCCGGGTTACGACTCGAAGTTTCCGTCTTGGCAAATGGGCGCTGAGTCGGAGGAAATAGTTACCTCTTCTTCCATGGCCTGACTGGCCCCCGTGTCATCATGGCAATGATCAGTGTTAATAAGATTGTTAAAAAGCTGGCCAAGGGAGTCAAGGGCTACCTCCGTCTCAGAAGTATCATCATCAAGCTTTAACAGATCTTCAACGGTGCTTTTCTTCTTCTTCTTCTTCTCCTTCTTCTTCTTCTTCTTTGCTTAGATCTCTGGGTCGTCTTCTTGGTGGTTATGGCGGCGGCTCTGGCTTTCTTGGCGGCTTCGTGATCGTACTTGGCTTTCCAGAAATCAGATTTGGCCTATAAACAAACAAGCAAGATGAAAGGTCATGCAAGTATTTAAAACAGTTGAGAAAAATGCAAAGAGGAAGAGACCAGAGGTTCTTTACCTCTGGCACCGGGTTAATCTTGCAGAAAGGGTTTAACCCGACTTTACTGCAGTCTTCGTATTTATCGTTCACCAGAAGAGTTGACATTGAAACAATATCTTCTTCCGTTAATTGAACAGAGCTGTGACGAAGAGAGTCATCTGGGCCTCCACCATATTCATACATCAATTTGATCGGCAGCTTAGAGGGATGACCCACCACGCAACCCAGCAATGAGTCAAGTCAACTCCGGTTAAGCCGTTCCCCAATAAAGCGTTAATCCTTTTAATGGATGGTATCAGCTTCTTGCGTTCGGCGGCGGTGAGCTTGTCAGGGAGTGCAAATTTGGAGTCAAGATGCTCTGCGCGATAACCCGGCAGTGGATGCTCATTTGCTGGTGAAGTGTCTTGCCAATAGAACCAAGTCTGATTCCAGTCCTTGGGATGACTCGGCAAGACTATTAGGGGGAAGACGTCGCCTTGTCGACGCTGAATTGAGATACCTCCAAGTTCCAGGCTAGGGCCATTGGTGCACTCATTCTGGCGGTTCAGATAAAAATACTCTTTAAAGAGTTCCACAGTCGGTTCTTCTTGAAGGTACACCTCGCAGAGAACTTGGAAGTTTAAAATATTGGATATGGAATTAGGCCCGATGTCTTGAGGGTGGAGTTTGAAAAAATGGAGGACATCTCTGAAGAACTTTGAGCCGAGTGGGGAAAAGCCACGGTTCATATGATCAGAAAAGACGATAACTTCACCATCTTTTGGATTGGGCCGTTCCTCCTCCGGGTCAGGCGCACGGTAGGACATGACATTCTTCCCTGGCAAAAAACCTATGGTAAAGAATTCCATCAGATTGTCCTCAGTGACTGTTGAGGGAACCCAGTTGCAGACAGTCGGTGCTTTGGACGGCATGATGTTCAAAAGACGAAATGAAAAGAAAGTAACATACCGGCTTAATTCAATGATAATGATGAAAGTAAATGATGATGATACATGGGAGTAATGGTGGCTTAAGTAAGGGCTAATGTCATATAAGGAAAAGTAAGCCAACACAATAAGCCGCCATGACTACATATATTTGAGAAAGCAGTTTCGGCTAAGTGTTGAGACAAACAAGTTTCGTAATTGTTGGATATTATTCCAGATCAAATGGCTATTCAAAATGGAAAAAATTCTAGACCTAAAAGTTTTGCATAGATGAGTTTGTGAGTCCTAATGAGGCCTTTATAATGGGAAAAGGGATCTATCAGTGTCAAGAGTAGGTTCCAAACAGCTACCGTACAAACATATATATCTTTTTGAATCAAGAAGAGGCTGCAGCGGAAGGACTACGAAGAACTGCAATGAACTACGAAGAACATGCGGAAAACCTAGAAAGTCCTAATGCAGATCTGAGGAGCAAGAAGGGAAACACTTACAGCCACATATCCTCCGCGGAAAGTCGCTATCGTTTTCTGGACTGATTCCGGTCGGTGCAGCAGCCAAGGTTGACGGAGGGGAGGTGCTCTCTGACGGCGACGGAGCTCGAGCAACAGCGGAGGTCGCGAGAGGAGGAAGACGAAGAAGAGAGGAGAATGAGAAAGACCGAGCGCGTGCCTATTTATAAGGGGATAAGCGAACAGGCAGGCGTGAAAATCGAGGAAGACCCAAATAAATGGTTATCCAACTAAATGGACGCCTCGATTCTCGGAAAGCATTAAAGATGAAGATCCGTTGAGAGATGACGTCATAAAAGTTTTTTGTGTTTTACAGAGATGATGTCATGGCGGGTTACAAAAAACTTCTGTGAGGATAAGAAGATGGATTTTTGTTTAAGTGCTGAAGATTGACAAAGAACAAAGTACAAAGTCAACCTGGGGCCTAATGTTGGGGATATAGCTATCAGCTATGACCCGCCCAGGAGGGGCCGGGTCAGCCCCAAGGGCGGGTCACAAAGGAAGCCCAATAAACATTCAAGACGATAGTTTATTAAAGCTTATAGAAGGCCTAAGGCCTAGAGGCGGCTTAAGGCCCAATATTGTAAACCGCCGTATGTAAGGAAAGACCTGTAAGGAAAGGCATGTAAAAGAAGTCACCGAGTCGGACACGCTGTATGAGCCGGCCGGGACTCTTTAGGCCACCAGGCGTCAACCCGTGTATATAAGGGGACGACCCGGTGGCGACTTAGGGCAAGAAAAAAGAGATCGAGAACCAAGCCGACGGATTAGCCTCTCGGTGATCGAAACCCCAGCAATTCCAACACAACTAGACGTAGGCTTTTACCTTCATCGTAAGGGGCCGAACTAGTATAAAACCTCTCGTGTCATTTGTCCCGATTAACCCCTTTAAGCTTCCTAGTTGCGATGGCCCTACGACTAAGTCCTTTTGCTAGGACATCTGCCGTGACAATTCCACGACACAAGGTGTTCCTCCGGTATTCGGGAGTTGCATAGTCTCATAGTCAGAGGAACATGTATAAGTTATGAAGAAAGTAGTAGCAATAAAACTAAACAATCATTATGCTAAGCTAAAGGATGGGTCTTGTCCATCACATCATTCTCTAATGATGTGATCCCATTCATCAAATGACAACACATGTCCATGGCTAGGAAACTTAACCATCTTTGATTAATGAGCTAGTCAAGTAGAGGCATACTAGGGACACTCTGTTTGTCTATGTATTCAGACATGTACTAAGTTTCCGGTTAATACGATTCTAGCATGAATAATAAACATTTATCATGATATAAGGAAATACAAATAACAACTTTATTATTGCCTCTAGGGCATATTTCCTTCAGTCTCCCACTTTCACTAGAGTCAATAATCTAGTTCACATCGTCATGTGCTTTAACACCAATAGTTCACATCTTTATGTGATTAGTTCACATCTCCATGTGACTAACACCCAAAGGGTTTACTAGAGTCAATAATTTAGTTCACATCTCTATGTGATTAACACCCTAAGAGTGATCATGTTTTGCTTGTGAGAGAAATTTAGTCAACGAGTCTGCCACATTCAGAGCCGTATGTATTTTTGCAAATTTTCTATGTCTACAATGCTTTGCATGGAGCTACTCTAGCTAATTGCTCCCACTTTCGATATGTATCTAGATCGAGACTTAGAGTCATCCAGATTGGTGTCAAAGCTTGCATCGACGTAACTCTTTACGACGAACTCTTTGTCACCTCCATAATCGAGAAACATTTCCTTCTTCCACTAAGGATATTTTTGACCGCTGTCCAGTGATCCACTCCTGGATCACTATTGTACCCTCTTGCCAAACTTATGTTGAGGTACACAATAGGTCTGGTACACAACATAACATACTTTATAGAACCTATTACTGAGGCATAGGGAATGACTTTTCATTCTTTTTCTATTTTCTGCCATGGTCGGGTTTTGAGTCTTTACTCAACTTCACACCTTGCAACACAGGAAAGAGCTCCTTCTTTGACATTTCCATTTTGAACTACTTCAAAATCTAGTCAAGGTATGTACTCATTGAAAATATATCAAGCATCTTGATCTATCTCTATAGATCTTGATGCTTAATATGTAAGTAGCTTCATCGAGGTCTTTCTTTGAAAACATCTTTTCAAACACTCCTTTATGCTTTCCAAAAAATGCTACATTATTTCCGATCAACAATATTTCATTCACATATACTTATCATAAATGTTGTAGTGCTCCCACTAACTTTCTTGTAAATACAAGCTTCACCGCAAGTCTGTATAAAACCATATGCTTTGATCACTTTATCAAAGTATATATTCCAACTCCGAGATGCTTGCACTAGTCCATAGATGGATCGCTGGAGCTTGCACACTTTGTTTGCACCTTTAGGATTGACAAAACCTTCTTGTTGCATCATATACAACTCTTCTTTAAGAAATCCATTAAGGAATGCAGTTTTGACAACCATTTGCCAGATTTCATAAAATGTTGCAATTGCTAACATGATTCAGACAGACTTAAGCATTGCTACGAGTGAGAAAATCTCATCGTAGTCAACATCTTGAACTTGTCGAAAACCTTTCGCAACAAGTCGAGCTTTGTAGACAGTAACATTACTGTCAGCGTCAGTCTTCTTCTTGAAGATCCATTTATTCTCGATGGCTTGCCGATCATCGGGCAAGTCAACCAAGGTCCACTTTGTTCTCATACATGGATCCCATCTCGGATTTCATGGCCTCAATCCATACAAGGTTCGGTAGTAACTTGATGTGAAGTTTCATGATCATCACCATTAACTTCCTCACTAATTGGTGTAGGAATAACTAGAACTGATTTCTGTGATGTACTACTTTCCAATTCGGGAGAAGGTAAAATTACCTCATCAAGTTTTACATTCCTCCCAATCACTTCTTTCGAGAGAAACTCCTTCTCTAGAAAGGATCCATTCTTAGCAACGAATGTCTTGCCTTCAGATCTGTGATAGAAGGTGTACCCAACAGTCTGCTTTGGGTATCCTATGAAGACACATTTCTCCGATTTAGGTTCGAGCTTATCAGGTTGAAGCTTTTTCACATAAGCATCGCAGCCCCAAACTTTAGGAAACGACAACTTGGGTTTCTTACCAAACCACAGTTCATAAGGTGTCGTCTCAACGAATTTAGATGGTGCCCTATTTAACATGAATGCAGCTGTCTCTAAAGCATAACCCCAAAACGATAGCGGTAAATCAGTGAGAGACATCATAGATTGCACCATATCTAGTAAAGTACGATTATGATGTTCGGACACACCATTTCGCTGTGGTGTTCCAAGTGGCGTGAGTTGCAAAACTATTCCGCGTTGTTTCAAATGAAGTCCAAACTCATAACTCAAATATTTGCCCCCACGATCAGATCGTAGAAACTTGATTTTCTTGTTACAATGATTTTCCAGTTCACTTTAAAATTCTTTGAACTTTTCAAATGTTTCAGACTTATCTTTCATCAAGTAGATATACCCATATCTGCTCAAATCGTCTGTGAAGGTGAGAAAATAATGATATCCGCCACGAGCCTCAACACTCATCGGACTGCATACATGAGTATGTATTATTTCCAACAAGTTTGTTGCTCGCTCCATTGTTCCGAAGAATGGAGTCTTAGTCATCTTGCCAAAACACAAACTTTAAGGTTGAAGCTTTTTCGCATAAGCATCGCAACCCCAAATTTAAGAAATGACAACTTTGGTTTCTTGCCAAAACACAATTCATATGGTGTCGTCTCAACAGATTTAGATGGTTCCCTATTTAACGTGAATGCATCTGTCTCTAATGCATAACCCCAAAACAATAGTGGTAAATCGGTAAGAGACATCATAGATTGCACCGTATCTAATAAAGTACGGTTACGATGTTCGGACACACCATTACGCTGTGGTGTTCCAGGTGGCGTTAGTTGCGAAACTATTCCGCATTGTTTCAAATGAAGACCAAACTCGCAACTCAAATATTCTCCTCCACGACCAGATCGTAGAAACTTTATTTTCTTGTTAAGATGATTTTCCACTTCACTCTGAAATTATTTGAACTTTTCCAATGTTTCAGATTATGTTTCATCAAGAAGATATACCCATATCTGCTCAAATCATATGTGAAGGTTAGAAAATAACGATACCTCCCGCGAGCCTCAACACTCATCGGACTGCATACATCAGTATGTATTATTTCCAACAAGTCTGCTGCTCGCTCCATTGTTCCGAAGAATGGAGTCTTAGTCATCTTGCCCATGAGGCATGGTTCGCAAGCATCAAGTGATTCATAATCAAGTGATTCCAAAAGTCCATCAGTATGGAGTTTCTTCATGCGCTTTACACCAATATGACCTAAACGGCAGTGCCACATGTAAGTTGCACTATCATTATTAACTTTGCATCTTTTGGCTTAAATATTATGAATATGTGTATCACTACGATCAAGATTCAATAAACCATTCACCTTGGGTGTATGACCTCATATGGTTTTATTCATGTAAACAGAATAACAATTATTCTTTGACTTAAATGAATAACCGTATTGCAATAAACATGATCCAATCATATTATGCTCAACGCAAACACTAAATAACATTTATTTTAGGTTCAACACTAATCCCGAAGGTAAAGGGAGTGTGCCATGGTGATCCTATCAACCTTGGAATCACTTCCAACTCACGTCATCACCTCGCCCTTAACTAGTCTTTGTTTATTTTGCAACTCCAGTTTCGAGTTACTACTCTTAGTAACTAAACCATTATCAAATACCGAGGTGTTGTTATAAACACTAGTAAAGTACACATCAATAACATGTATATATAATATATACTTTTGTTCACTTTGCCATCCTTCTTATCCGCCAAGTATCTAGGGCAGTTCCACTTCCAGTGACCATTTCCTTTGCAGTAGAAGCACTCAGTGTGTAACACCCCGTATGTAACCTACCATATTTGTATTCCAACTCTTGCCATTTTCGGCACTAAGTTATGATATTTCCTCGTTGTCGGGTTTTTGTCTTCGTGTTGTTTTGTCTTTGTCATGCATCTCATATCATGTAATCATGTGCACTGCATTTGCATACATGTTCATCTCATCCATCCGAGCATTTTCCCCGTTGTCCGTTTTGCATTCCGGCGCTCCCATGTCCTCCGGTGTCCCCTTGTACCTCTTTTCATGTGTGGGTGTTAAACGTTTTCGGATTGGACCGAGACTTGCCAAGCGGCCTTGGTTTACTACCGGTAGACCGCCTGTCAAGTTTCGTGCCATTTGGACTTCGTTTGATACTCCGACGGTTAACCGAGGAACCGAAAAGGCCTCATGTGTGTTTCAGCCCAACACCTCTCCAAAGTGGCCCAAAACCCACCTAAACCCCCTCCATCATCTTGTTCGTTCGATCACCATCACGTGGCTGAAAACCGTGCTCAATTTGGAGCCTCCTAGCTCCTCCTATGTATAAATAGGCATCTCCCCCGAAATTTTCGGATCAAACCCTAACCCTCTCCCTCTGCTCGCGCCGCCGGACGAAAATCCGCGTGCTGGACACGTCCGACCTACGCCGCCGCCACGTGGCACGCCGCGATTCGCCGCGCCCGCGCGCCCACATCACCGGCCCACTAAGCCCAGGCCAGGCCCTCCCTGGCCCGCGTCTCCCCGCCGCTGCTACCGACCGCCCGGGCTTCCCGCGACCTCGCCGTGCCGCCCGCCTCCTCACACCGGCGACGGCCTCGCCACCCCGCCGCCGCACGCGTCCGGCCGGCCGCCGCGCGCCGTCCCTCG
>NC_041388.1:216035413-216048945 GCF_002162155.2 Triticum dicoccoides
CCCGAGGCTGCCGCGCCTCCTCGCCGCCCCTCCGACGAACCTCCGCCGCGCCGACCGGCCTCCTCCTCGACGCCGGCTTCCTCTCCGGCGAGCCCCTCCGATGAACCTCGAAGAATGTGCCCGATCCAGATCTGGAATCTCGGAGGTTGACCTAATTTTTGCCCTAGTCCCAGTAATTTTTAGCGTTCTTCATCGCATCATAACTTTGCATACGTGGCTCCGTTTTGGGCGTGTAGCATATCAAATTGTTCGCCTCGATGAGTACTTCATTTCATCCCATTGCACCATGTTCATTTGTGTTCATCTTGATGCCCTAAATGTTGTTGCAAGAGTGCTATGTAATGTTAGTTTCAGATTCTTATCAGTGATTGGACATTTGTCATTTTTGCCATGATTAATGTGTGCCTCCTATGAACTTGAGCCCTACATGTGTTTTGAAGCATGCCATGCCATCTTTACAGGGGTGTATGCCATGTATTTTTGTGATCTTTGTGGTGACTAGCACAAGCATGCAAAGTAGCTCTCGTAATGTTGCTGATTTCAGGGACTTAGAAATCTTCTAAGTCTTTTCCCTGATAATATTTTTGTGCCATGTATTCTTGTTGCTACAGAGTGATCCATGCCTCTTTTGAGCATGATCAGTAAGGATGTTTTGGAGATAATGTTATGTTCTATCCATCCATGTCTTTGTTTGCAATTATTGAGTACCCTAGCATGACTCAATCGAGCTCTACTTTTGCTATAAAATGTTCCTGGCAGATTGTTTACATGTTAAGCAATTTTGCCGAGGTTGTTGTAGTTGATCCGTGCATGCTATGAGAGTATTCTTGCCATTTTTAGCTTCTATGCCATGTCTACTTGCTGGGTGTATGCGTAGTTTGTCATGCCATGCTTTGTGGTGAGTGCATCGAGCTCGCAAACATGCCTACGTGAATCTGTTTTGACATGTTCCAGTTTTCTGCTGACTCTGAATCTGTTAACGAAAGTTGCTATGTTCACATGGTTGCCATTGTATTTTCTGATCCCTTTTGGCTTATGGTGAGTAAGGGACTTTTGTTGTATGCTTTGATTAGCTTCATGCGATGCCTTGCTTTGCCATGATATCTTCCTGTAGCATGTTGTTATCTTGCTCTGAACATTGCTTCCTGATGTTAAATTCCTGACATGTTATTTTCACAAAGTCTGTAACCTGATATCTTTTGCACTTTTGCCATGCTTGTTTGAACCTTCTATTGAGTGAATTAGCCGTAGATCAGTGTTCATATTTTCTCAAGCATCTTGAGTGGATCACTGCCATGTGATTTGTTGCTATGTTAGAGTGCAGGAGCTTGTTGTTCTTGATGCATTTAGATGGTCTCGTGCTGTTAATCACAGCTTTGTGCCATTATTGTTTCGCTTGCCATTTGCAAACCGTGCATCCGATTCCAGCGATCTTTATATCGATTTCGACCGAAATCAACTCACCTTTCCAGCGGCACTCTTGGTTTTCCAAGATAAGGCCAGGTTCAATCTTTCCTTTCCGAAACATGCATATGCATCGCATATCACATCCGGCATATCATGCCATGTTTTGCATCATGTTGCTTGTGCATTGCACGTGGTTGATTGTGTCTCCCTTTGCTTGTGTTCTTGTTTGGGTAGAGCCGGGAGACGAGTACATGATCGAGGAACCAGTTGAGTACGCTTACGAGGATCAAGCTAACGTCAACTCGGAGAACTTTGCAGGCAAGATGACCATACCCTCGAAATCACTTCTATCTTTGCTTGCTAGATGCTCGCTCTTTTGCTATGCCTATGCTACGATACCTACCACTTGCTTATCATGCCTCCCATATTGCCATGTCAAACCTCTAACCCACCTTGTCCTAGCAAACCGTTGTTTGGCAACGTTACCGCTTTGCTCAGCCCCTCTTATAGCGTTGCTAGTTGCAGGTGAAGTTTGTAGTTTGTTCCTTGTTGGAACCTGTTTATCATTGGGATATCACTATATTATCTTGTTTACTTTAATGCATCTATACACTTGGTAAAGGGTGGAAGGCTCGACCTTATGCCTGGTGTTTTGTTCCACTCTTGCCGCCCTAGTTTCCGTCATACCGGTGTTATGTTCCTTGATTTTGCGTTCCTTACACGGTTGGGTTATAATGGGAACCCCTTGATAGTTCGCCTTTGAATAAAACTCCTCCAACAATGCCAACCTTGGTTTTACCATTTGCCACCTAGCCTTTTTCCCTTGGGTTTCGCGGACTCAAGGGTCATCTTTATTTTAACTCCCCGGGCTGGTGCTTCTCTAAGTGTTGGTCCAACCTGAGCGATGTCCGGCGCCCCCTGGGCAACCAGGGTCTATGCCAACCCGACGTCTGGCTTATCCGATGTGCCCTGAGAACAAGATATGTGCAGCTCCTATCGGGATTTGTCGGCACATTCGGGTAGCTTTGCTGGTTTAGTTTAACCATGGTCGAGATATCTTGTAACCGAGATTCCGAGTCTGATCGGATTGTCTTGGGAGAAGGAATATCCTTCGTTGACCGTGAGATCTTGTGATGCGCTAAGTTGGGACTCCCCTGCAGGGATTTGAACTTTCGAAAGCCTTGCCCGTGGTTATGGGCAGATGGGAATTTATTAATGTCCGGTTGTAGAAAACCTAAAACTTAACTTAATTAAAATGAATCAATAGAGTGTGTGGCCGTGATGGTCTCTTTTCGGCGGAGTTCGTGAAGAGAACACGGTCTCGTGTTATGCCTGAACGTAGGTTGTTCTATGATCACTTCTTGATTATGGTTTATCGAGCGTGCCTTTGCCTTCTCTTCTCGCTCTCATTTGCGTATGTTAGCCACCATATATGCTAGTGCTTGCTGCAGCTCCACCTCATACCTTTTACCCTTCCTATAAGCTTAAATAGTCTTGATCGCGAGGGTGTGAGATTGCTGAGTCCCCGTGACTCACAAATTACTTCCAAAACCAGATGCAGGGACCGATGATACCATTCCAGGAGATTCGATTGAGCTCAAGTGGGAGTTCGATGAGGAATCAAGACGATACTACGTTTCCTTTCCAGATGATCAGTAGTGGAGCCCAGTTGGGGCGATCGGGAACTTTATGCATTTCGGGTTGTCGTTATTTTGGTTCCATAGTCGGACCTTGATTGTATCTGGATGATTGTAATGATATATTTCGCTTTCAACACTCTCAAAGAGAAGCTAGTCACAGCTCCACTTCTGACTCCTCCTGATGAATCCAAACCGTTCAAGGTTTTCTATGATGCTTCCCTTCAAGGTCTCGGTGCAGTGTTGATGCAAGAGAAGAAAGTTGTGGCCTATACCTCTCGCCAGTTGAAGCCCAATGAAAAGAACTACCCCACTCATGACCTCGAGTTGGCGGCAGTTGTCCATGCTCTTTTAACATGGAGACATCTCTTATTGGGAAGAAAAGTGGACATCTTCACTGATCATAAGAGTCTCAAGTACATATTCACTCAGCCAAACCTCAACCTCAGGCAGACTCATTGGGCCAAAATGATTCAAGAGTATAATCCGAGTATTGAATATACTCCAGGCAAAGCCAATGTAATTGCTAACGCATTGAGCAGCAAGGCTTACTGCAACAGTTTGATTATCAAGCCCTACCAACGAGAGCTTTGTGATGCTTTCCGCAAACTTAATCTCCAAGTTGTTCCTCAAGGATTCCTTGCCAACCTCCAAGTATCTCCTACTTTGGAAGATCAGATTCGTGAGGCTCAACTTCTGGATGCTATGGTGAAGAAGGTGAAGATTGGGATTGCCAAGAGTCAACCCAAGTACAAGTGCTATCGCCTTGATGACAAGGATACTCTTTTCTTCGAGGATCACATTGTTGTGCCTAAAGGTGACCTTCGTAAAGTCATTATGAACGAATCTCAGAATTCTCTCCTCTCTATCCACCCTAGTAGTACAAAGATGTACCATGACCTCAAGCAGTCGTATTGGTGGACTCGAATGAAGCGCGAGATTGCTTAGTTCGTGAATGAATGTGATGTCTGCAGAAGAGTGAAAGCAGAACACTAACGACCAGCTGGTCTCCTCCAACCTCTTGCCATTCCAGAATGGAAGTTTGACCATATTGAGATGGACTTCGTGACTGGATTTCCCAAGTCCAAGCGTGGCAATGATGCTATCTTTGTTGTCATCGACAAGCTCACCAAAGTGGCTCATTTTCTTCATATCAAAGAATCTATTACAGCAGCTCAGTTGGCAGATCTATATACCTCCAGGATTGTCTCCTTGCTCGGCATTCCGCAGTTGATATCTTCAGATCATGGGAGCATCTTCACCTCTAAGTTCTGGGATTCCTTTTAGAAGGCCATGGGCACCAACATTCGTTTCAGCACAACTTTTCATCCTCAAACTAGTGGCCAAGTCGAGAGGGTGAATCAAATTCTTGAAGATATGCTCAGGGCATGTGTCATTTCTTTTGGTATGAAGTGGGAAGATTGTATTCCATATGCTGAGTTCTCCTACAACAACAACTTCCAAGCGAGTTCGGGCAAGGCCCCATTCGAGATTCTCTATGGCAGGAAGTGCCGTACTCCTCTTAACTGGTCAGAGACTGGTGAACGCCAACTCCTTGGCAATGACTTGATCACAGAGGCTGAAGAAATGTGCAAAGTCATTCGTGAAAATCTCAAAGCCGCGCAATCGCTCCAGAAGAGGTACTATGATAGCAAGCATCGTGACTTGGCTTTCGAGATCGGAGACCACGTCTACCTCCGTGTCTCTCTAATGAAAGGTTCTCGTCGCTTCGGTATCAAAGGGAAGCTTGCCCCTAGATACGTGGGTCCTTTCAAGATCATTGGCAAAAGAGGCGATCTCGCCTATCAACTTGAGCTTCCATCCAACTTTGCAAATGTGCACGACGTGTTTCACATGTCTCAGCTTCATAAGTGTTTCAAGACTCCTGGCCGCACCATCAACTTTGAAGAGATTGATCTCCAAGAAGACATGTCTTATCATGAGCATCCCTTTGCTATTCTTGAAGAAACTGAGCGCAAGACTCGCGACAAGTCTATCAAATTCCTTAAAGTGAAGTGGTCACATCATTCCGACCGTGAATCCACCTGGGAACGCGAGGACCACCTCCGTTCTGAATACCCGGAGTTTTTCCAGTCCTAGATCTCGGGACGAGATCCTTTCGTAGTGGTGGAGTGTTGTAACACCCCGTATGTAACCTGCCATATTTGTATTCCAACACTTGCCATTTTCGACACTAAGTTATGATATTTCCTCGTTGTCGGGTTTTTGTCTTCGTGTTGTTTTGTCTTTGTCATGCATCTCATATCATATCATCATGTGCACCGCATTTGCATACATGTTCGTCTCATGCATCCAAGCATTTCCCCCGTTGTCCGTTTTGCATTCCGGCGCTCCAATGTCCTCCCGTGTCCCCTTGTACCTCTTTTCGTGCGCGGGTGTTAAACGTTTTCGGATTGGACCAAGACTTGCCAAGCAGCCTTGGTTTACTGCCGGTAGACCGCCTGTCAAGTTTTGTGCCATTTGGACTTCGTTTGATACTCCAACGGTTAAACGAGGAACCGAAAAGGCCTCGTGTGTGTTGCAGACCAACACCTTTACAAAGTGGCCCAAAACCCACCTAAACCCCCTCCATCATCTCGGTCGTTCGATCATGATTGCGTGGCCGAAAACCGTGCTCAATTTGGAGCCTCCTAGCTCCTCCTATGTATAAATAGGCATCTCCCCCGAAATTTTTGGATAAACCCTAACCCTCTCCCTCTCCTCGCGCCGCCGGACGAAAATCCGCGCACCGGGCATGTCCGACCTGCGCCGCCGCCACGTGGCACGCCGCGCCTGCGCGCCCACATCGCCAGCCCGCTGAGCCCAGGCCGGGCCCTCCCTGGCCCGCGTCTCCCCGCCGCCGCCACCGACCACCCGGGCTTCCCGCGACCTCGCCGCGCCACCCGCCTCCTCACGCCGGCGACGGCCTCGCTGCCCCGCCGCCGCTCGCGTCCGGCCGGATGCCGCGCGCCGCCCCTCGCCCCCCTTCACCAGCCGCCCGAGGCCGCCGCGCCTCCTCGCCGCAACGCCTCCGGCGACCTCCGCCGCGCCGACCGGCCTCCTCCTCGACGCCGGCTTCCTCTCTGGCGAGCCCCCTTCGACAAACCTCAAAGAACATGCCCGATCCAGATCTGGAATCTCGGAGGTTGACCTAATTTTTGCCCTAGTCCCAGTAATTTTTAGCGTTCTTCATCGCATCATAACTTTGCATACGTGGCCCCGTTTTGGGCGTGTAGCATATCAAATTGTTCGTCTCGATGAGTACTTCATTTCATTCCATTGCACCATGTTCATTTGAGTTCATATTGATGCCCTAAATGTTGTTGCAAGAGTGCTATATAATGTTAGTTTCAGATTCTTATCAGTGATTGGACATATGTCATTTTTGCCATGATTAATGTGTGCCTCCTATGAACTTGAGCCCTACATGTGTTTTGAAGCATGCCATGCCATCTTTATAGGGGTGTATGCCATGTATTTTTGTGATCTTTGTGGTGACTAGAACAAGAATGCAAAGTAGCTGTCGTAATGTTGCTGATTTCAGGGACTTAGAAATCTTCTAAGTCTTTTCCCTGATAATATTTTTATGCCATGTATTCTTGTTGCTACAGAGTGATCCATGCCTCTTTTGAGCATGATCAGTAAGGATGTTTTGGAGATAATGTTATGTTCCATCCATCCATGTCTTTGTTTGCAATTATTGAGTACCCTAGCATGACTCAATCGAGCTCTACTTTTGCTATAAAATGTTCCTGGCAGATTGTTTACATGTTAAGCAATTTTGCCGAGGTTGTTGTAGTTGATCCGTGCATGCTATGAGAGTGTTCTTGCCATGTTTAGCTTCTATGCCATGTCTAATTGCTGGGTGTATGCGTAGTTTGTCATGCCATGCTTTGTGGTGAGTGCATCGAGCTCGCAAGCATGCCTACGTGAATCTGTTTTGACATGTTCCAGTTTTCTGCTAACTCTGAATCTGTTAACGAAAGTTGCCATGTTTCACATGGTTGCCATTGTATTTTCTGATCCCTTTTGGCTTATGGTCAGTAAGGGACTTTTGTTGTATGCTTTGAGTAGCTTCATGCCATGCCTTGATTTGCCATGATATGTTCCTGTAGCATGTTGTTATCTGGCTCTAAACATTGGTTCCTGATGTTAAATTCCTGACATGTTATTTTCACTAAGTCTGTAACCTGATATCTTTTGCACTTTTGCCATGCTTGTTTGAACCTGCTATTGAGTGAATTAGCCGTAGCTCAGTGTTCTTTTGTCAAGCATCTTGAGTGGATCACTGCCATGTGATTTGTTTCTATGTTAGAGTGCAAGAGCTTGTTGTTCTTGATGCATTTAGATGGCCTCGTGGTGTTAATCGCAGCTTTGTGCCATTATTGTTTCGCTTGCCATTTGCAAACCGTGCATCCGGTTTCGGCGATCTTTATATCGATTTCGACCGAAATCAACTCATCTTTCCAGCGACACTCTTGATTTTCCAAGATGAGGCTAGGTTCAATCTTTCCTTTCCGAAACATGCATATGCATCGCGTATCACATCTCGCATATCATGCCATGTTTTTCATCATGTTGCTTGTGCATTGCACGTGGTTGATTGTGTCTCCCTTTGCTTGTGTTCTTATTTGGGTAGAGCCGGGAGATGAGTACGTGATCAAGGAACCAGTTGAGTATGCTTACAAGCATCAAGCTAACGTCAACTCGGAGAAGTTTGCAGGCAAGATGACCATACCCTCGAAATCACTTCTATCTTTGCTTGCTAGATGCTCGCTCTTTTGCTATGCCTATGCTACGATACATACCACTTGCTTATCATGCCTCCCATATTGCCATGTCAAACCTCTAACCCACCTTGTCCTAGCAAACCGTTGTTTGGCGATGTTACCGCTTTGCTAAGCCCCTCTTATAGCGTTGCTAGTTGCAGGTGAAGTTTGGAGTTTGTTCCTTTTGGAACCTGTTTATTGTTGGGATATCACTATATTATCTTGTTTACTTTAATGCATCTATACACTTGGTAAAGGGTGGAAGGCTCGGCCTTATGCCTGGTGTTTTGTTCCACTCTTGCCACCCTAGTTTCCGTCATACCGGTGTTATGTTCCTTGATTTTGCATTCCTTACACGGTTGGGTTATAATGGGAACCCCTTGACAATTCGCCTTTGAATAAAATTCCTCCAGCAATTCCCAACCTTGGTTTTACCATTTGCCACCTAGCCTTTTTCCCTTGGGTTTCGCAGACTCAAGGGTCATCTTTATTTTAACCCCCCGGGCTAGTGCTTCTCTAAGTGTTGGTCCAACCTGAGTGATGTCCGGCGCCCCCTGGGCAACCAGGGTCTATGCCAACCCAACGTCTCGCTTATCTGGTGTGCCCTGAGAACGAGATATGTGCAGCTCCTATCGGGATTTGTCGGCAAATTCGGGTGGCTTTGCTGGTTTAGTTTTACCATGGTCGAGATGTCTTGTAACCGGGATTCCGAGTCTGATCGGATTGTCTTGGGAGAAGGAATATCCTTCGTTGATCATGAGAGCTTGTGATGGGCCAAGTTGGGACTCCCCTGCAGGGATTTGAACTTTCGAAAGCCGTGCCCGCGGTTATGGGCAGATGCGAATTTGTTAATGTCTGGTTGTAGAAAACCTGAAACTTAACTTAATTAAAATGAATCAACAGAGTGTGTGGCCGTGATGGTCTCTTTTCGGCGGAGTCCGGGAAGAGAACACGGTCTCGTGTTATGCTTGAACGTAGGTTGTTCTAGGATCACTTCTTGATCATAGTTTATCGATCGTGCCTTTGCCTTCTCTTCTCGCTCTCATTTGCGTATGTTAGCCACCATATATGCTAGTGCCTGCTGCAGCTCCACCTCATACCTTTTACCCTTCCTATAAGCTTAAATAGTCTTGATCGCGAGGGTGTGAGATTGCTGAGTCCTCGTGACTCACAGATTACTTCCAAAACCAGATGCAGGGACCGATGATACCATTCCAGGAGATTCGACTGAGCTCAAGTGGGAGTTCGATGAGGACTCAGGACGATACTACGTTTCCTTTCCGGACGATCAGTAGTGGAGCCCAGTTGGGGCGATCGGGAACTTTATGCATTTGGGGTTGTCTTTATTTTGGTTCGGTAGTCGGACCTTGATTGTATCTGGATGATTGTAATGATATATTTATGCTATTGTGTGACGTGGCGAGTGTAAGCCAACTATGTACCTCTTTTCTTATTCAGTACATGGGTTGTGTGAAGATTACCCCACTTGCGACATTGCTTACAATGCGGTTATGCCTCTAAGTCATGCTTCGACACATGGGAGATATAGCCGCATCGTGGTCGTTACACAGTTCCAGGCTTGGGTCTAGCTTTGAGGTTCTTTATGGGAGTGGCAACTTGCTTTCCTTTCTTCTTTGAAGTTCCTCTTTATTTCCCTTTGCCCTTTTCTTGAAACTAGTGGTCTTGTTAACCATCAACACTTGATGCTTTTCTTGATTTCTACCTTCGCCGATTTCAGCATCGCGAAGAGCTCGGGGAATTACTTTCGTCATCCCTTGCATATTATAGTTCATCACTAAGTTCTAGTAACTTGGTGATAGTGACTGGAGAACTTTGTCAATTACTATCTTATCTGGAAGATTAACTCCCACTTGATTCAAGCAATTGTAGTACCCAGGCAATCTAAGAACATGCTCACTGGTTGGGCTATTCTCCTCCATCTTGTAGGCAAAGTACTGTTAGATGTCTCCTACCTCTCGACACAGGTATGAGTAGGAAATACCAGTTTCAACTCTTAGAACTTCTTATATGCTCTATGGCGTTCAAAAACATTTTTGAAGCCCCAGTTCTAAGCCATAAAGCATGGTGCACTAAACTATCAAGTAGTCATCATAGCAAGCTTTGCCAAATGTTCATAACGTCCGCATTTGCTCCTGGAATAGGTCCGTCACCTAGCGGTGCATCAAGGACCTAATTTTTCTGTGCAGCAATGAGGATAATCCTCAGATCACGGAGCTAGTCCGCATCATTGCTACTAACATCTTTCAACATCTTTTTCTCTAGGAACATATCAAAAATTAAAACAGGGAAGCTATACGCGAGCAATTGATCTACCACATAGATATGAAAATACTATCAGGTACTAAGTTCATGATAAATTAAAGTTCAATTAATCAAATTACTTAAGAACTCCCACTTAGATAGACATCCCACTAATCATCTAAGTGATTACGTGATCCACATCAACTAAACCATGTCCGATCATCACGTGAGATGGAGTAGTTTTCAATGGTGAACATCACTATGTTGATCATATCTACTATATGATTCATGCTCGACCTTTCGATCTCCAGTGTTCCGAGGCCATATCTGCATTTGCTAGGCTCATCAAGTTTAACCCGAGTATTCTGCGTGTGCAAAACTGGCTTGCACCCGTTGTATGTGAACGTAGAGCTTATCACACCCGATCATCACGTGGAGAAACAGACACCCACTAGCCACCTATGTGCGAAGCACGTCGGTAGAACCAGTCTCGCGTAAGCATACGCATAATGTCGGTCTGGGCCACTTCATCCAACAATGCCGCTGAATCAAGAATCAACTAGTGACGGCAAGCGATATGTATATACCCACACCCACAACTCCTTTGTGTTCTACTTGTGCATATAACATCTATGCATAAACCTGGCTCGGATGCCAATGTTGGGGAACACAATAATTTCAAAAAGTTTCCTACGCATGCGCAAGATCATGGTGATGCATAGCAACGAGAGGGGAGAGTGTCGTCCACATACCCTTGTAGACCATAAGCGGAAGCGTTATGACAATGCGATTGATGTAGTCATACCTCTTCACGATCGACTGATCCTAGTACCAAACGTACGACACCTCCATGATCTGCACACGTTTAGCTCGGCGACGTCCCATGAACTCACGATCCAGTAGAGCCTTGAGGGAGAGTTCCGTCAGCACGACAGCGTGATGACGATGTTGATGAAGCTACCAATGCTTGGCTTCGCCTAAGCACCACTACGATATGACCGAGGTGGATTATGGTGGAGGGGGGCACCGCACACGGCTCAAAGATCAATGATCAAGGATCAACTTGTTTCATGGGGTGCCCCCTGCCCCCGTATATAAAGGAGCAAGGGGGGATGCCGGCCGGCCCTAGAAGGGCACGCCAAGAGGAGGAGTCCTCCTAGTGGGAGTAGGACTCCCCTTTCCAAGTCCCACTAGGAGGGGGAAGGAAGGAGTGGGAGAGGGGAAAGGTGTCAGTGTCAAAACCGGCGGATCTCGGGTAGGGGGTCCCGAACTGTGCGTCTGAGGCTGATGGTAGCAGGAGGCGGGGGACACAATGTTTACCCAGGTTCGGGCCCTCTCGATGGAGGTAATACCCTACTTCCTACTTGATTGATCTTGATGATATGAGTATTACAATAGTTGATCTACCACGAGATCGTAGAGGCTAAACCCTAGAAGCTAGCCTATGATTATGATTGTGTTTGTCCTACGGACTAAACTCTCCGGTTTATATAGACACCGGAGGGGGATAGGGTTACACAAAGTCGGTTACAGAGAAGGAGATCTACATATCTGAATTGCCAAGATTGCCTTCCATGCAAAGGAGAGTCCCACCCGGACACGGGACGAAGTCTTCGATCTTGTATCTTCATAGTCCAACAGTCCGGCCAAAGTATATAGTCCGGCTGTCCGAGGACCCCCTAATCTAGGACTCCCTCAGTAGCCCCTGAACCAAGCTTCAATGATGATGAGTCCGGCGTGCAGATTGTCTTCGGCATTGCAAGGCGAGTTCTTCTCCAAATCCTGAGTACCTGTCGTAACGAGTAGTGTCCGGCTTCCCATGAATGTTGTACTGCTCGGCTTCTATGCTTTAATAATGGCTATCTTCCACGTGTCGAGCGAATGCGAGAAGTCGGGGCATTTTTACATTTGCCACCCTAACCATGTGAGTAAATTGTCTATTTAAAGAGTCGGGGATCCTCAGATCCAGATCACACCATCCTCCCGCAGCGAGTATCCATCGGAGCGCGCCCGGAAAAGTCCATCCCATCATGGCCGGCCATCGCAACTCCTCCCCTTACTCCCGTAGCACTAAGCCAGACAATTGGGAGAAGTGTTCCGTCCCCCACAGCCAATTAGTAGAGTTACAGACCTAGGGGTTTCTCCCTCCTGCGTATATGGTCCCCGCCCGAGCCAGACTAGCCACTTATAATGGCGGGGAGCAAGCTGAGAGCTTTCCCAACCCATCCATGGGGGAGCGGGTATGCCTTGTCCCTTACTTATTGAGGGGACTCGGATTTCCAATCCATCCCTTCCTCCGCAGGCTCCTGGAGTTCTAGGGCCTCCAGCTGCATAACTTTACTCCCGCCTCCATATTACACATCGCTGGCTACATCGCCTTTTGCGAGCTGTTTCTAGGCTGTGAAGCTCATTTCGAGCTATGGAAGAGGCTATTCTGCCTCGTACCCCGTACACAGGAGGGGTCAATATATCAAGTGGGCGGAGCCGAAATATGGTGCATCGCCGGGACCGGATACCTGCCCGGTACTCCGAAGAAGACATCCGAAGACTGGACTTCGGAGTGGTTTTATATGGAGGACGTCCCTCTTCCGGACCCTATTCGGATGGGCCTTCCTAAGATTAATAATGCCCCTTTGAAGAAACGCCGCAGCTGGCACCCTCGGAGCCCCTAGGAGGAAGATAACAGAGAGGTCCTTTACCTGATGGGCAGGATAAAAACGCTGGCCAAATCAGGACTGACAATAATCGAGGTTATGTCAATATGTATAATGTGGGGGGTGCAGCCGCTTCAGTATCGGGGGAAACCCATGTGGCACTTCAATGGAGAAGACGATGCCACCCGCTGCTCTAGTGAAAATACTGTCCGATTTATACAAAGGAGAGGAAGAGGAGCTCATCCGCATTAAGCCAGGGGATGTATTCTCCATGTACAACCCCCCAAATTGGGTGAGTTGCTACCTTTTACTCCAGACCTTCCCGCATTCTTCATCATAAATATTTACCTTGCTATTTCATAGCAGGAACTGCGAAAAGCTATGAGGGAAGTCCACATCCCGTCTCCATAGCCAGAGGACCCTGACCGGGCCCTCGACCCCGGACTCGAAGAAGATCCGTACATATTTGTGGAGCTTATCGACAGGATGTTCTATCAGTTAAGCTGCGACGGTGCCTTGGTGGCCATCATAGCCGATTATCCTGGCCTACTCCCACGGAGAGAGTTGGGGATTTCATAACTTCCGAGAAGGATCCCTTTTTTGCACTTCACCCACCGCACACATATGGCGTCTTACAGGGAAGGCCCTCGGGATGCCATGCCGAACCCGTGGTGACTCACCAACGAGGGGCACCGAAGCCGGGTAGGCTTAAAAGGAAGGCGGTCAGGACTGAGACGCTGTCACAGAGGTATAAAAAAGGAGTCCAAGTCCTGATCGCCTTCCTTTTAAGCCTACCCGGCTTC
>NC_041388.1:216049287-216065388 GCF_002162155.2 Triticum dicoccoides
CGCCGCCGCCCGCAGCCCCCGCCACCCGCAGCCCCGCGAGAGACGCCGCCCCGCCTGCCGCCGCCGTTGACCGGTAGGGAACCGCCCGGTTCGCCGGTTCATCCGTTTTTTTGGTTTTAGATCTAGATCGGTTTTTTAGTATTAGGGTTTTTCTTGGTTTTCCGCCGTTTCGATCGGTTTTTCTTGGTTTAGATCTATTCCACGAATGTTCGTTCGTTCGGATCTAATAACGAACGAATTCGTTCATTTGCCTCTGCTAGCGGACGTTCGTCTAATAGATTTTTCTTTTTTTGTTTTATTTTTGGCCAGGGACCTATCCGCGAATACTTTTATCACAAATTAGCCCCTGATCTTCAAACCCTCGCAACTTTTCAATCGTTCGTCCAAATCCAGTGAAACCAACGCCGAAATCCTCCTCTTGAAGCCCTATTTCCAGTTAATCAACTTGAACATGGTTTTGACAATTTAAAATTTGGTTTCAAACCGATTTGAATTCAAAGTTCTTTTGATCGTAGTTTGAGTTTCGTAGGTCCAATTCGATTGATTCTTTTTGATTTTCGAAGCTATTTAGTTGAACTTTCAATTTGGATCTATTTATTTGAGTTTTACCCTTGCATCTATGCTTGAGTTCTTATGTATGCTATTGTTTGTTTGCGATAGAATTTCCGGAGTGCGAAGCGTGCTAGTACGAGTCTCTAGGGTTTGCAGATCGTCAGCAAGGCAAGTAACACTTTGATCATATCCTTTATCACCCAGTTTTTATGCATTAGTTACAATCCTCAAACATTGCATGAGTAGGATCTCTTAACATGTGGGTTTTGGGAAGTAGATGACGAGGTAGAACCTATTGCCTTTTATTACAAACCCTAGGAGTTACTTCTACGTTATGCTTATACTGCTATGCTCGTAGACGTGGTTTGGGTTTGAGCGTATCCATGACAGATGTGAGATTGTTAATTAATGGTTAACTTAAGGTGGCTACTTAAATACACATCTGGGTGGATTGGTTGCGGGCACCTGGAGAATCCAGTGTTGTCCTAGGATATCCCGGCGTACCCGTGTGATCATCCTATGGTTCGCCACCCAGGCTCAAAGGGATCATAAGATTATTCATGCTAGAAAATTCCGTGTGCAGCCACAAGCCATTATGGGATCTGGCATAGTTGAGTATGTTGCGTGACCTCTTTCAGTGGTAGACTAGCAGATGTAGGGGAAAGTAGGTGTAATTGTCTACCTAGAGTAAAGAGTTAATGCTTATGAAAGACTGTGTCTCGGTCACCCGTTTCTCAAATATCATGTAGTGCGAGAAATCCAACGGAGGAGATCGAGTCTTGTCGGAAAAAGTGCGCAAACCTCTGCAGAGTGTACAAACTAATCATGGTTAGCCGTGTCCCCGGTTATGGACATCTTGAGTACCTGGTTCTTGGATTGTCATGTTGATCTCTCCACTCTAAATTAATTTGTTGGGTTATTAATACTACTTAATTGGGATTAAGTTGGAGGAACCTTCTCAATGTTTATCAACTACCATGATAGTTAAACAAAATATATGTTGGAAATATGCCCTAGAGGCAATAATAAAAGTATTATTATATTTCAATGTTCATGATAAATGTCTTTTATTCATGCTATAACTGTATTATCCGGAAATCGTAATACACGTGTGAATACTTAGACCACAATATGTCCCTGGTGAGCCTCTAGTTGACTAGCTCGTTGTGATCAACAGATAGTCATGGTTTCCTGACTATGGACATTGGATGTCGTTGATAATGGGATCACATCATTAGGAAAATGATGTGATGGACAAGACCCAATCCTAAGCATAGCATAAAAGATCGTGTAGTTCGTTTTGCTAGAGCTTTGCCAATGTCAAGTATCTCTTCCTTCGACCATGAGATCGTGTAACTCCCGGATACCGTAAGAGTGCCTTGGGTGTATCAAACGTCACAACGTAACTGGGTGACTATAAAGGTGCATTACAGGTATCTCCGAAAGTATCTGTTGGGTTGACACGGATCGAGACTGGGATTTGTCACTCTGTATGACAGAGAGGTATCTCCGGGCCCACTCGGTAATGCATCATCATAATGAGCTCAATGTGACCAAGGTGTTGGACACGGGATCATGCATTACGGTACGAGTAAAGTGACTTGCCGGTAACGAGACTGAACAAGGTATTGGGATACCGACGATCGAGTCTCGGGCAAGTAACGTACCGATTGACAAAGGGAATTGCATACAGGGTTTGATCGAATCCTCGACATCGTGGTTCATCCGATGACAACATCGAGGAGCATGTGGGAGCCATCATGGGTATCCAGATCCCGCTGTTGGTTATTGACCTGAGAGCGTCTAGGTCATGTCTGCATGTCTCCCGAACCCGTAGGGTCTACACACTTAAGGTTCGGTGACGCTAGGGTTATTAGGAAGACTAGTATGTGACTACCGAATGTTGTCCGGAGTCCCGGATGGGATCCTGGACGTCACGAGGAGCTCCAGAAGGGTCCGGAGGTAAATATTTATATATGGGAAGTTGTCAAACGGACACCGGGAAGTTTCGGGGTCATACCGGTATTGTACCGGGGCCACCGGAAGGGTTCCGGGGGTCCACCGGGAGGGGCCACCCCTCCCAGGGGGCCACATGGGCTGCGTGGGGCAGGGAGCCAGCCCCTGGTGGGCTGGCCGCACCCCCTCCCTTGGGCCCTTGCGCCTAGGGTTGAGGGGGGAACCCTAGAGGGGGCGCCCCCTTGGCTTGGGGGGCAAGCCACCCTCTCCCCCTCTCCCCTTGGCCGCCGCACCCCCCCTAGATGGGTTCTAGGGGGCCGTCCCCCTTCTCCTTTCCCCCTATAAATAGAGGGGTGAGGGGAGGGCAGCTGGACCACCCTCCAAGGCGCAACCCTCCCCTCCCCAACACCTCTCCTCCTCCGTTGTGTGCTTGGCGAAGCCCTGTCGGAGTACTGCCTCTCCACCACCACCACGCCGTCGTGCTGCCGGTGGAGCTGTCTTCCTCAACCTCTCCTGCCCCCTTGCTGGATCAAGAAGGAGGAGACGTCTCCCGTACCGTACGTGTGTTGAACGCGGAGGTGCTGTCCGTTCAGCACTTGGTCATCGGTGATTCGAATCACGTCGAGTACGACTACATCATCACCTTGCAAGCTTCCGCACGCGATCTACAAGTGGTATGTAGATACAAACTCTCTCCCTTGACTCGTTGCTTAGATGAACTCATAGATGGATCTTGGTGAAACCGTAGGAAAAATTTTAATTTTCTGCAACGTTCCCCAACAGTGGCATCATGAGCTAGGTCTATGCGTAGTTCTCTTTGCACGAGTAGAATACAATTTTGTTGTGGGCGTGGATTTTGTCATCTTACTTGCCTCTACTAGTCTTTTCTTGCTCAACGGTATTGTGGGATGAAGCGGCCCGGACCAACCTTACACGTACGCTTATGTGAGACCGGTTCCACCGACTGACATGCACTAGTTGCATAAGGTGGCTGGCGGGTGTCTGTCTCTCCCACTTTAGTTGGAGCGGAATCGATGAACAGGGCCCTTATGAAGGGTAAATATAAGTTGACAAAATCACGTTGTGGTGTCTCGTAGGTAATAAAACGTTCTTGCTAGAACCCAATTGCAGCCACGTAAAAGATGCAACAACAATTAGAGGACGTCTAACTTGTTTTTGCAGCGATTGATCATGTGATGTGATATGGCCAGAAGTTGTGATGAATGATGAATTGTGATGTATGAGATCATGTTCTTTGTAATAGGATTCACGACTTGCATGTCGATGAGTATGACAACCGGCAGGAGCCATAGGAGTTGTCTTTATTTTTTGTATGACCTGCGTGTCATTGAATAACGCCATGTAAACTACTTTACTTTATTGCTAAACGTTAGTCATAGAAGTAGAAGTAGTCGTTGGCGTGACAACTTCATGAAGACACGATGATGGAGATCATGATGATGGAGATCATGGTGTCAAGCCGGTGACAAGATGATCATGGAGCCCTGAAGATGAAGATCAATGGAGCTATATGATATTGGCCATATCATGTCACAACTATATAATTGCATGTGATGTTTATTATGTTTATGCATCTTGTTTACTTAGGATGACGGTAGTAAATAAGATGATCCCTTATAAAATTTCAAGAAGTGTTCTCCCCTAACTGTGCACCGTTGCTACAGTTCGTCGCTTCTAAGCACCACGTGATGATCGGGTGTGATGGATTCTTACGTTCACATACAACGGGTGTAAGACAGTTTTACACAGCGAAAACACTTAGGGTTAACTTGACGAGCCTAGCATGTGCAGACATGGCGTCGGAACACGGAGACCAAAAGGTCGAACACGAGTCGTATGGAAGATACGATCAACATGAGAATGTTCACCGACGATGACTAGTCCGTCTCACGTGATGATCGGACACGGCCTAGTCGACTCGGATCGTGTAACACTTAGATGACTAAAGGGATGTCTAATCTGAGTGGGAGTTCATAATTTGATTAGAACTTTATTATCATGAACTTAGTCTAAAACCTTTGCAAATATGTCTTGTAGATCAATGGCCAACGCTAATGTCAACATGAACTTCAACGCGTTCCTAGAGAAAACCAAGCTGAAAGATGATGGCAGCAACTATACGGACTGGGTCCGGAACCTGAGGATCATCCTCATAGCTGCCAGGAAACAATACGTCCTAGAAGGACCGCTAGGTGACGCTCCCATCCCAGAGAACCAAGACATTATGAATGCTTGGCAGTCTCGTGCTGATGATTACTCCCTCGTTCAGTGCGGCATGCTTTACAGCTTAGAACCGGGGCTCCAAAAGCGTTTTGAGCACCACGGAGCATATGAGATGTTCGAAGAGCTGAAACTAGTTTTTCAAGCTCATGCCCGGGTTGAGAGATATGATGTCTCCGACAAGTTCTACAGTTGTAAGATGGAGGAAAACAGTTCTGTCAGTGAGCACATCCTGAAGATGTCTGGGTTGCACAACCGTATGACCCAGCTGAACATTAACCTCCCAGATGAGGCGGTCATTGACAGAATCCTCCAGTCGCTCCCACCAAGCTACAAGAGCTTTGTGATGAAGTACAACATGCAGGGGATGGAAAAGACCATTCCTGAAGTGTTCTCGATGCTGAAGTCAGCAGAGGCTGAAATCAAGAAAGAACATCAAGTGTTGATGGTCAATAAGACCACTAAGTTCAAGAAGGGCAAGGGTAAGAAGAACTTCAAGAAGGACGGCAAGGAGGTTGCCGCGCCTGGTAAGCCAGTTACAGGGAAGAAGTCAAAGAATGGACCCAAGCCTGAGACTGAGTGCTTTTATTGCAAGGGGAAGGGTCACTGGAAGCGGAACTGCCCCAAATACTTAGCGGATAAGAAGGCCGGCAAAACCAAAGGTATATTTGATATACATGTAATTGATGTGTACCTTACCAGTACTCGTAGTAACTCCTGGGTATTTGATACCGGTGCTGTTGCTCATATTTGTAACTCACAGCAGGAGCTGCGGAATAAACGGAGACTGGCGAAGGACGAGGTGACGATGCGCGTCGGGAATGGTTCCAGAGTCGATGTGATCGCCGTCGGCACGCTGCCTCTACATTTACCTACGGGATTAGTTTTGAACCTTAATAATTGTTATTTAGTGCCAAGTTTGAGCATGAACATTGTATCTGGATCTCGTTTAATACGAGATGGCTACTCATTTAAGTCTGAGAATAATGGTTGTTCGATTTATATGAGAGATATGTTTTATGGTCATGCTCCGATGGTCAATGGTTTATTCTTAATGAATCTCGAGCGTAATATTACACATGTTCATAGTGTAGATGCCAAAAGATTTAAAGTTGATAACGATAGTCCCACATACTTGTGGCACTGCCGCCTTGGTCACATTGGTGTCAAGCGCATGAAGAAGCTCCATGCTGATGGACTTTTAGAGTCTCTTGATTATGAATCGTTTGACACGTGCGAACCATGCCTCTTGGGCAAAATGACCAAGACTCCGTTCTCCGGAACAATGGAGCGAGCAACCAACTTGTTGGAAATCATACATACCGATGTGTGCGGTCCAATGAGCGTTGAGGCTCGCGGAGGATATCATTATGTTCTCACTCTCACTGATGACTTAAGTAGATATGGGTATGTCTACTTAATGAAACACAAGTCTGAGACCTTTGAAAAGTTCAAGGAATTTCAGAATGAGGTAGAGAATCAACGTGACCGAAAGATAAAATTCTTACGATCAGATTGTGGAGGAGAATACTTAAGTCACGAATTTGGTACACACTTAAGGAAATGTGGAATCGTTTCACAACTCACGCCGCCTGGAACACCTCATCGAAACGGTGTGTCCGAACGTCGTAATCGCACCCTATTGGATATGGTGCGGTCTATGATGTCTCTTACTGATTTACCGCTATCATTTTGGGGATACGCTCTAGAGACAGCTACATTCACTTTAAATAGGGCACCGTCTAAATCCGTTGAGACGACACCGTATGAATTATGGTTTGGAAAGAAACCTAAGCTGTCGTTTCTAAAAGTTTGGGGATGCGATGCTTATGTCAAGAAACTTCAACCTGAAAAGCTCGAACCCAAGTCGGAAAAATGCGTATTCATAGGATACCCTAAGGAAACTGTCGGGTATACCTTCTACTTAAGATCCGAAGGCAAGATCTTTGTTGCCAAGAACGGATGCTTTCTGGAAAAAGAGTTTCTCTCGAAAGAAGTAAGTGGGAGGAAAGTAGAACTCGATGAAGTACTACCTCTTGAGCGGGCAAGTGGCGCAGCACAGGAAACCGTTCCTGTGATGCCCACACCAACTGAAGAGGAAAACAATGATGATGATCAAGGTACTTCGGATCAAGTTACTACTGAACTTCGTAGGTCCACAAGGACACGTTCCGCACCAGAGTGGTACGGCAACCCTGTCCTGGAAATCATGTTGTTAGACAACAATGAACCTTCGAACTATGAAGAAGCGATGGCGGGCCCGGATTCCAACAAATGGCTTGAAGCCATGAAATCCGAGATAGAATCCATGTATGAAAACAAAGTATGGACTTTGACAGACTTGCCCGATGATCGGCGAGCGATAGAAAACAAATGGATTTTTAAGAAGAAGACGGACGCGGATGGTAATGTTACCATTTATAAGGCTCGACTTGTCGCTAAGGGTTATCGACAAGTTCAAGGGATTGACTACGACGAGACTTTCTCTCCCGTAGCGAAGCTGAAGTCCGTCCGAATCATGTTAGCAATTGCCGCATACTATGATTATGAGATATGGCAGATGGACGTCAAAACAACATTCCTTAACGGGCATCTTAAGGAAGAACTGTATATGATGCAGCCGGAAGGTTTTGTCGATCCTCGGAACGCTAACAAAGTATGCAAGCTCTAGCGATCCATTTATGGACTGGTGCAAGCATCTCGGAGTTGGAACATTCGCTTTGATGAGATGATCAAAGCGTTTGGGTTTATGCAGACTTATGGAGAAGCCTGCGTTTACAAGAAAGCGAGTGGGAGCTCTGTAGCATTTCTCATATTATATGTAGATGACATACTCTTGATGGGAAATAATATAGAATTTCTGGACAGCATTAAGGCCTACTTGAATAAGTGTTTTTCAATGAAGGACCTTGGAGAAGCTGCTTATATATTAGGCATCAAGATCTATAGAGATAGATCGAGACGCCTCATAGGTCTTTCACAAAGCACATACCTTGATAAGATTTTGAAGAGGTTCAAAATGGATCAGTCCAAGAAGGGGTTCTTGCCTATGTTACAAGGTGTGAGACTGAGCTCGGCTCAGTCACCGACCACGACAAAAGATAAAGAAGAGATGTGTGTCATCCCCTATGCTTCAGCCATAGGATCTATTATGTATGCCATGCTGTGTACCAGACCCGATGTAAACCTTGCCGTAAGTTTGGTAGCAAGATACCAAAGTAATCTCGGCAAGGAACACTGGACAGCGGTCAAGAATATCCTGAAGTACCTGAAAAGGACGAAGGACATGTTTCTCGTTTATGGAGGAGACGAAGAGCTCGTCGTAAAGGGTTACGTCGACGCTAGCTTCGACTCAGATCTGGATGACTCTAAGTCACAAACCGGATACGTGTATATGTTGAATGGTGGAGCAGTAAGCTGGTGCAGCTGCAAACAGAGCGTCGTGGCGGGATCTACGTGTGAAGCGGAGTACATGGCAGCCTCGGAGGCAGCGCATGAAGCGATTTGGGTGAAGGAGTTCATCACCGACCTAGGAGTCATACCCAATGCGTCGGGGCCGATCAAACTCTTCTGTGACAATACTGGAGCTATTGCCCTCGCCAAGGAGCCCAGGTTTCACAAGAAGACCAGGCACATCAAGCGTCGTTTCAACTCCATCCGTGAAAATGTTCAAGATGGAGACATAGAGATTTGCAAAGTGCACACGGATCTGACTATCGCAGATCCGCTGACTAAACCTCTCTCGCGTGCAAAACATGATCAACACCAGAACTCTATGGGTGTTCGATTCATCACAATGTAACTAGATTGGTGACTCTAGTGCAAGTGGGAGACTGTTGGAAATATGCCCTAGAGGCAATAATAAAAGTATTATTATATTTCAATGTTCATGATAAATGTCTTTTATTCATGCTATAACTGTATTATCCGGAAACCGTAATACACGTGTGAATACTTAGACCACAATATGTCCCTGGTGAGCCTCTAGTTGACTAGCTCGTTGTGATCAACAGATAGTCATGGTTTCGTGACTATGGACATTGGATGTCGTTGATAACGGGATCACATCATTAGGAAAATGATGTGATGGACAAGACCCAATCCTAAGCATAGCATAAAAGATCGTGTAGTTCGTTTTGCTAGAGCTTTGCCAATGTCAAGTATCTCTTCCTTCGACCATGAGATCGTGTAACTCCCGGATACGTTAAGAGTGCCTTGGGTGTATCAAACGTCACAACGTAACTGGGTGACTATAAAGGTGCATTACAGGTATCTCCGAAAGTATCTGTTGGGTTGACACGGATCGAGACTGGGATTTGTCACTCCGTATGACGGAGAGGTATCTCTGGGCCCACTCGGTAATGCATCATCATAATGAGCTCAATGTGACCAAGGTGTTGGACACGGGATCATGCATTACGGTACGAGTAAAGTGACTTGCCGGTAACGAGACTGAACAAGGTATTGGGATACCGACGATCGAGTCTCGGGCAAGTAACGTACCGATTGACAAAGGGAATTGCATACAGGGTTTGATCGAATCCTCGACATCGTGGTTCATCCGATGACAACATCGAGGAGCATGTGGGAGCCATCATGGGTATCCAGATCCCGCTGTTGGTTATTGACCTGAGAGCGTCTAGGTCATGTCTGCATGTCTCCTGAACCCGTAGGGTCTACACACTTAAGGTTCGGTGACGCTAGGGTTATTAGGAAGACTAGTATGTGACTACCGAATGTTGTTCGGAGTCCCGGATGGGATCCTGGACGTCACGAGGAGCTCCGGAAGGGTCCGGAGGTAAAGATTTATATATGGGAAGTTGTCAAACGGACACCGGGAAGTTTCGGGGTCATACCGGTATTGTACCGGGGCCACCGGAAGGGTTCCGGGGGTCCACCGGGAGGGGCCACCCCTCCCGGGGGGCCACATGGGCTGCGTGGGGCAGGGAGCCAGCCCCTGGTGAGCTGGCCGCACCCCCTCCCTTGGGCCCTTGCGCCTAGGGTTGAGGGGGGAACCCTAGAGGGGGCGCCCCCTTGGCTTGGGGGGCAAGCCACCCTCTCCCCCTCTCCCCTTGGCCGCCGCACCCCCCCTAGATGGGTTCTAGGGGGCCGACCCCCTTCTCGTTTCCCCCTATAAATAGAGGGGTGAGGGGAGGGCAGCCGGACCACCCTCCAAGGCGCAGCCCTCCCCTCCCCAACACCTCTCCTCCTCTGTTGTGTGCTTGGCGAAGCCCTGTCGGAGTACTGCCTCTCCACCACCACCACGCCGTCGTGCTGCCGGTGGAGCTGTCTTCCTCAACCTCTCCTTCCCCCTTGCTGGATCAAGAAGGAGGAGACGTCTCCCGTCCCGTACGTGTGTTGAACGCGGAGGTGCTGTCCGTTCAGCACTTGGTCATCGGTGATTCGAATCACGTCGAGTACGACTACATCATCACCTTGCAAGCTTCCGCACGCGATCTACAAGTGGTATGTAGATACAAACTCTCTCCCTTGACTCGTTGCTTAGATGAACTCATAGATGGATCTTGGTGAAACCGTAGGAAAATTTTTAATTTTCTGCAATGTTCCCCAACAATATATTCCTTTGTTGTAGGGAAAATTTGGCTTTTCACAAAAACATATTAACCGTAGAGCCTCCACCAGCCAAATATGCATATAGTTATAGCTTTTACATGTTCATTGTTCTACAATATTATATTGACAGCATATTCCATGTGCTGACCCGTTTTCGGGCTGCAACGTATTATGTTGCAGACTTTTCAAACAAAGAGTAAGGTGCACTAGGTCGTTGTCGTGCACTCAGCTATGCCATTGGAGTTGCTGGACCCGCTTTATCTTCCGAGCCTTCCGCTCTTATCGTATTTAGATGGCCTTAAGCCATATTTTTGTATTGAGTTTTCTCTTGAGACTATCGATGTAATAAGTGTGTGATTGGTACTCTGTTATAAATCCTTCGAAGTATTGTGTGTGTCAGCATTACCGATCCAGGGATGACACTTATGCACAGAGATTTGACTGTTTGAGGTCGGATCACTACATCATCAAATGACAACTCTTTGTCCATGGCCAGGAAACTTAACCATCGTGGATTAACGAGCTAGTCAAGTAGACGCATACTAGTGACACTCTCTTTGTCTATGTATTCACACATGTACTAAGTTTCCAGTTAATACAATTCTAGCATGAATAATAAACAGTTATCATGATATAAGGAAATATAAATAACAACTTTATTATTGCCTCTAGGGCATATTTCCTTCGGTCTCCCACTTGCACTAGAGTCAATAATCTAGATTACATTGTAATGATTCTAACACCCATGGAGTCTTGGTGCTGATTATGTTTTGCTCGTGAGAGAGGCTTCGTCAATGGGTCTGCAACATTCAGATCCGTATGTATCTTGAAAATCTCTATGTTTCCCTCCTTGACTTGATCACAGATGGAATTAAAGCGTCTCTTGATGTGCTTGGTTCTCTTGTGAAATCTGGATTCCTTTGCCAAGGCAATTGCATCAATATTGTCACAAAAGATTTTCATTGGACCCGATGCACTAGGTATGACACCTAGATCGGATATGAACTCCTTCATCCAGACTCTTCATTTGCTGCTTTCGAAGCAGCTAAGTACTCCGATTCACATGTAGATCCCGCCACCATGCTCTGCTTGGAACCGCACCAACTGATAGCTCCTCCATTTAATAAAAATACGTTTCCGGTTTGTGACTTAGAGTCATCCGGATCAGTGTCAAAGCTTGCATCGACATAACTGTTTACGACGAGCTCTTCGTCACCTCCATAAACGAGAAACATATCCTTATTCCTTTTCAGGTATTTCAGGATGTTCTTGACCGCTGTCCAATGATCCACTCCTGGATTACTTTGGTACCTCCCTGCTAAACTAATAGTAAGGCACACATCTGGTCTGGTACACAGCATTGCATACATGATAGAACCTATGGCTGAAGCATATGGAATGACTTTCATTTTCTCTCTAGCTTCTGCAGTGGTCGGGCATTGAGTCTGACTCAACTTCACACATTGTAACACAGGCAAGAACCCTTTCTTTGCTTGATCCATTTTGAACTTCTTCAAAACTTTATCAAGGTATGTGCTTTGTGGAAGTCCAATTAAGCATATTGATCTATCTCTATAGATCTTGATGCCCAATATATAAGTAGCTTCACCGAGGTCTTCCATTGAAAAATTCTTATTCAAGTATCCTTTTGTGCTATTCAGAAATTCAGTATCATTTCCGATCAGCAATATGTCATCTACATATAATATCAGAAATGCTACAGAGCTCCCACTCACTTTCCTGTAAATACAGGCTTCTCCAAAAGTCTGTATAAAACCATATGCTTTGATCACACTATCAAAGCGTGATGAGGACATGACTACCTTGGATACGACCAAAAATATTGCATACATGTATATTTGTGAGGTGATTTCTAATGCAAACTATGCAATAATTTATTTATGTCATCCAGGACAAAACTACTTCACAAACTTTTGTGCCATGTCTAATTGCATGTGTATGGGACATTTGTATAATCCACATATGAAGATAAGGGAAAAACAGAAGTTTAGGTGCTGTTCAAAAAGTTCTCTCACGTCACTTTTGGGCCAAGAGAAGATAGAGTCCAAGTCTCTCACGTTCTGGATTCAGATTCAGACTACACAGACATACCTGACTCAAAATGCCAACAAGTTTTTCATAAAGACTCCAAATTGGGTGATTCGTTTTTTGTTTGAAAGTATATTTCGTGCTCATTCCAACACAATTGGATTCACCTTCAAATTCGTCTGGAGCGCTGAGTTATGGACGAAACAATTTGACATTGCAGCAGATTCCGAGTCAAACTGCAAGCCCAAAGGTGTTGCATCACCTTCACTTGGGTCCATGAGCCTTGTACGACCTAGGGTTAGTTTTAGGCTGCTTTGGGACGTCCTCCCACCTCCTTGGGCACCACCCCTTGCTCCTCTATAAGTATATCCATTTAGTAGCTTTGTCATTGGGATTTGTTCAGTTAAAAGTTAGCCAACACAACTTTGTGTACTTCGTTTGTGTCCAATGACCAGACCAAGACCATTTTCGGATCCACACCATTATCAATACTTGATCCATATTCTCAATATTCAGATTGCTTTATCATATTCTTGCATGTTCTTCAATTGCTTGCAGGAATATACCTTCGTGGTCAGGCTGATCGTGCTTCGAGCATCATCCGTAACCTCGGGAGATTGGTTTAGCGATTGCTAAGGCGCAACGTCGTGCATGTTTGTAGTCGGATCGTCAAAGTCGTCTCCACGAAATTGATAGTTATCATCTCATCGAAAGATCGGGACACCCTCGCCTCTATCAAGTGGTATCAGTTTTTATGTTGCTCGGTGAGAATTTCTAGTTTTTCTGATATTAGATTTATTTTCTTACATATTGTCCAAGAAAACCAATTTTTTTTAGATCTATTGATACTTTGTCCAAGCCATTCTGAGCCTTTGCAATTTTCTTTTCATTGCTTGCATAGTTGAATTATCGGTTGCAGCGTCGTGTCGAGTTGCTGGTCTTAGTGTCTAGTTCGTTTAGAGTTTCGAGTTATGTTCACAATAGTCACGCCGCCGCTGCATCGTTATCCCTTCCATTGTCCACCACCCATCCATCAATTTCCACCACATGCTACCCACTATTCATTGCCATAATCATAGTTAAGATCGTTCACATCTTCGCTTGATCCAATCTGCATCTTATGTAGTTTGTTTTGGAAAGAGGGAGAGAGAAAAAAAGACAGAGAAAAAAAGATAAAAAAGTAAAATAATGTCAGAGAAAAAAAAGAGAGAAAGAAAAAGAAGAGTGTGAGGAAAAATAGAGAGAAATAAAATAAAATTCGGGTCTATCTAGACTCAATCTCGTAGTTGAATTCGGATTGGAATCTGTTTTGTGCACTGTTCAGTAAAACAAGCATAACTTCCTCATACGAAGTCCGTTTTGGCCCCGCGAGTACTCAAATAAAAGCTAGCGACGAGCTTCATATAAATAGTTGCAGAAGCTAGTTCAATATTAGAAACCTCAAAATCGGCTTCTAAATAGGTCTTTTTGCCCTCCGAATTTTGCGACACAGCTTATTCCAATTTTTCAAGCCAGTTTTAGAATTTTTTTGACTCCTCATATCAACTTGGAATTGAGTGATTCTTTTTGCGTTTGAAAGCTTGAGTCAGTGCCATTCTTGAGAAAAATTATTAGAAAATTGGCACAAACATTTTTATAGAAAAGTTGGAGAGAAAGTTGTTGTATATCCTGCTTGGTAGTTGTTTTTCATCATTATCTTTACTGTCGTTGTGATCTTCACTTATATATTGCTATCCAGAGATACTTAGTATCCTTCATTGATGCTAGTTGTGCTACGCCGTGACCTCATTAGTGTTCTAGGCTCGCGTCTCTAGTCCGGTCTAGCCTAGGACCAGCATAATACCGTCATTGAGCGTTTATTCAACATTGCATCTCTGAATTGATTATTGCTAATCTTTTGCTATCATATATAGCCAACCGAGCTCCACATATTTCTACACCGTGTATACGTACGTTCCCCAGGCAATTGCTTTACACAATCTTCGGAGTTATTTGACACCGCTGGTTGCCTGTCACCACCTGTTGCATGGTAAGAACTTGTAAGATATTGATATTTGCTTTACTGTGAGCACATTATAACCACATCCTAGTAGTTCATAGGAACATTATTCTCGAATTTTGTTTCTTGTTTCTACTAATCATGACAGGTTCTGGAGATAAAAGTTCTTGGACGACGGAGACATATTCACCATCACGAGAGTTGGGACAACACACACAAGCATATGGTTAGGTTATCTCTTTACCATCATTTGAGGGTAGATTTAATCCTGCTATTTATCTAGCTTGGGTTGAAGTAGAACAAGTTTTAGTCACCATGATTTTTCTGAACTTGAGAGAGTACGAGCTACCACTAGAGCATTTACTGGTTTTGCTTCTGTTTGGTGGAGTGTACATTGTAAGAAAAACATTGATAACCAACCCACAACTTGGAAAGTTTTGAAAGCTCTAATGAAGCAACAATTTTTTCCTCCTTACTATCATCGTGAATTGCTTCGCAAATTGGAACAATTAAAACAAGGTAGTAACACTGTTCATGCTTACTACCAAGAGTTCAAATTTTATATGCATCATCGTGACATAGAAGAATCTGAGGATGATACAATGAATAGATTTTTTGGTGGTTTGAACTATGATATCCGTGCAAGATTTCAGTATATTCCTCGTTGCATTACTGGTATGTATGTTCGCGCTTGTACCTTTGAGAGACAGATACAGGAGGATGCATTGGGTCACTAGTAGAAAAAGGGGCTTTTGTCCCGGTTGGTAGGTCCTTTAGTGTTTTCGAACCGGGACTAAAGGGTCGGTACTAATGCCTCTCCCCTTTAGTCCCGGTTGGGACTAAAGGAAATTTTATGATTTTTTTTTATTTTTTTTTATTTTTTTGATTTTTTTTTATTTTCAAATTTCTGAATTATTTTAACCTCTAGTGTGTAATCACCACCCCTCATCACTGCTCAATTTATCCTCTAATCACCCATCATCATTCCAAATCATCTAACTTCCCGAACGGTCACCCATCCTCCCACTCCCCCAGCCTGAGCACGCTTAACTTTCGGGTTCTATTCTCTCTCGTTTCCAAGTCTGCACTTGTTGTTTTCCTGACAATAGTAAGATGTCAATCCTATTAACCTTCATGAATTTTGCTTGAGCATGAAGTGACACATTTCACTGTTTGAGTTTGAAACTATTGTTTTAAAAAACAATAATTATTTAGTAACACTAATATTTCTTGAATAATTAGTTTGACCATTGTTTGACCACAGTTTAACCACAGTTTGAACAGATTTGACCAAAATTCAAAATAACTGAAATAATTATTTAGTAACACTAATATTCTAGAATAATTAGTTTGACCATTGTTTGACGACAGTTTGACCACTGTTTGACCAGATTTGACTAGTAATTTTTTCGATTTTTTCCACTCTAGATCTTAAAAGGCCCGTAACTTTTTTTCTGTTAGGTTTTTGAGGATTTTGAAAATTTTTAACGGGGTTTCCTCGGTTAAATTCGGATGTAACTTTTTGAGTAGATGATTTTTCATATAAAAAACTTTTTAATCCGAGTTCGTATGCAAAAGTTATGCCCATTTTACAAATTCGAGAGAGATTTTGCAAATAAAGTCGAAATTCATATTTGTAAATTTTCCCAACAAGTAGACCACATATCACATGGGAAACTTATTTTATTTTATTTTTTTGACATTTCCATCATTTTCTTTTGTTTTTTCTA
>NC_041388.1:216065725-216090787 GCF_002162155.2 Triticum dicoccoides
AAAACCCATTAGTACCAGTTGGTGGCACCAACCGGTTCTAAAGGTCTAACCTTTAGTCCCGGTTGGTGCCACCAACCGGTACTAATGGGCATCGCACCCTTTAGTCCCGGTTCGTGGCATGAACCGGGACTAAAGGGCCCAGGTGAACCGGGAATAATGCCTTAGCCGCACGAACCAGGATAAATGCTCACATTAGTCCCGGTTCTTGACTGAACCGGGACTAATGGGCTGACCCGGCCTGGACTAAAGCCCTGTTTTCTACTAGTGGGTGACTACAACAACTACTATTCTAGTTCATGCTCACCACCACCGGTTGGTTCCTCCACCGTTGCACCTACTAGAGCAGCCCTGCCCCGAATTGTGAGCGCGACATCATCTCAAGAGTATGGTACATTGTCAACGTCCGTACCTACACCAGCTACGTCTTTGCGACAAGGCAACAGTAAAGGTATTGATGATATAACTTCACATGAGAATGATGCATGCCTAGTTAACTTGAATGCATCATGTGTTGAGTTACCTCTTGACTTGAGCACACCACCTATTTTAGAGAATCTTTTTACTGTCATGAATGCGTCATGTGATCAAACAACTGAAATACCAACAATTTTGAGTGCACCCGTTGAATTAACTGTTGATGCAAAAGAACCAATGTTTAATCATTTTGATATGACCTCTAATCTTGGTGATGATTCTGTGTCAAATGACTTATTGCATGTTTGCTTATTTAAGCATGTTGTAGCATGTAAATTTGATGCAAGTAAGGTTTATTCACCAATGTTGGGATGGTTTAATGATGAATGTTGTCAATCCTTTGATATGAATAAGAGCTTCACTTATATGTGCAAACTGAGTTGCAGTATTTTCATGTCTTCTACTTCTTGTGATAATATTTTGACTTCAGATTTTATGAGCTATGAAAGTTACTCATGTATACATGTGTCATTTGTGCAAAAACCAAGGGAAGTAAAAATGGATGACATCTACATATACAACATGTACACCTTGTCTCTTTTCTTAGCCACATTTCAGATTAAGCAACGCTGAGGACGGCTTTGTTTTCAAGAAGGGGAGGATGATGAGGACATGACTACCTTGGATACGACCTAAAATATTGCATACATGTATATTTGTGAGGTGATTTCTAATGCAAACTATGCAATAATTTATTTATGTCATCCAGGACAAAAATACTTCACAAACTTTTGTGCCATGTCTAATTACAGGTGTATGGGACATTTGTACAATTCACATATGAAGATAAGGGAAAAAGAGAAGTTTAGGTGCTGTTAAAAAAGTCCTCTCACGTCACTTTTGGGCCAAGAGAAGATAGAGTCCAAGTCTCTCATGTTCTGGATTCAGATTCGGACTGCACAGACATACCTAACTCAAAATGCCAACAAGGTTTTCATACGGACTCCGAATTGGGTGATTCGTTTTTTGTTTGAAAGTAGATATCATGCTCTTTCCAACACAATTGTATTCACCTTCAAATTCGTCAGGAGCGTTGAGTTATGTACGAAACAATCTGGCATTGCGGCAGAATCCGAGTCAAACTACAAGCCCAAAGGTGTTGCATCACCTCCACTTGGGCCCATGAGCCTTGTACGACCTAGGGTTAGTTTTAGGCTGCCTTGGGACGTCCTCCCACCTCCTTGGCCGCCACCCCTTGCTCCTATATAAGTATATCCATCTAGTAGCTTTTTCCTTGGGATTTGTTTAGTTAAAAGTTAGCCAACGCAACTTCATGTACTTTGTTTGTGTCCAACGACCAGACCAATACCATTTTCGGATCCCCACCATTATCAATACTTCATCCATATTTGCAATATTCAGATTGCTTTATCATATTCTTGCATGTTCTTCAATTGCTTGCAGGAATAGACCTTCGTGGTTAGGCTGATCGCGCTTCCGGCATCGTTAGTAACCTCGGGATATTGGTTTAGCGATTGCTAAGGTGCAACATCGTGCACATTTGTAGTCGGATCGTCAAAGTCATCTCCACGAAATTGATAGTTATCATCTCATCCAAAGATTGGGACACCCTCGCCTCTATCAAGTGGTATCCGTTTTTAGGTTGCTCGGTGAGAATTTCCAATTTTTCCTATATTAGATTTATTTTCTTACCTATTGTCCGACGCAACTTCGTGTACTTCGTTTGTGTCCAACGACCAGACCAAGACCACTTTCAGATCTCCACCATCATCAATACTTCATCCATATTCGCAATATTCAGATTGCTTTATTATATTCTTGCATGTTCTTCGATTGCTTGCAGGAATAGACCTTCGTGGTCAGGCTGATCGTGCTTCTAGCATTGTCAGTAATTGTAACACCCCGGATGCAACTTTCCATATTTGTAACTCTGACTCCTGCCTTTTTTCGGAGATGCGATATGAGTTTCCCTTCGATGGTTGGGTTTTTGTCTTTTGTTTTGCATTTTGTTCATGTCATGCATTTCATATCATGTCATCATGTGCATCGCATTTGCATTCGTGTTCGTCTCATGCATCCGCGCATTTGCCGCATTGTCCGTTTCGCAACCCGACACTCCCTCATGCACCCGGTGCACCCCTCTTGTCTCTTTTCATGAGTGGGTGTTAAACGTTCTCGGAATGGGACGAGATTTGTCAAGTGGCCCTGGTACACCATCGGTAGACCGCCTATCAAATTTTGTTCCATTTGGAGACCGTTTGATGCTCCAACGGTTAACCGGGTAACCGCAAAGGTCTCTTGTGTGTTGCAGCTCTACACCTCACCAAAACAGCCCAATAACCCATCTAAACCAACTCCATGTCCTCCGTCGCTGGATCATGATCGTGTGGGCGAAAACTACACCTCATTTGGACACTCCAAACTCCCTCTACCTATATATATGTGCACCCCGTCCAAAATCGCAGTCTAAACCTAGATCCACTCCTCCTCCGCGCGTCCGGACGCGTCTGCGCCATGCCGAACATGTCCACCGCCGCCCAGCCACATCGCCCGACCAATGGCAGTGCGCCAGATCACCTTCGCCACCACCCGCAGCCACTGGGGAGTCGCCACGCGTCCCGAGCCAGCTCCCCGCCGCCGCGGCCTGTGGAGCCCGCGTGAGGCCCGCCCGGGCCCGAGGCATCCCTGCCGCCACACATATCTGCGCACCGCCCGTACCCTTGCGTCGCCACCACCGGTCCTCGCTGGTGTTGCCCAGCGCCGCCACCCGCCTCCAGCTCCGCCGCCACCGCGTGGATCGCCGCCGTCCGCCGCCTTCGCTCGCCGGCGCGCGCAACCACTGTCGACTCCTCGCCGCCCGTGTCGTTGCTTCCCCGCTGCCGCCCGTCGCCGGACATGGCCGGATCCGGCCACCTGCCGCCAGATCCGGGCTCCCCGCATCGCCTCCAACCGTCCTGTGCCCCGAGCTCACCGGAGCGGCGCCGGGATCCATCGCCGTCGTCCCAGTCTCGGTCGGGTGCGACCTTGCCCGCTCGTCCGCTCCTGGGCCCCGCCTCGGCCCAGAGCACGGCCGGCCCAGCTCCAGCTTCCCCGGTCCGACCTGCCTCCTCTCTGCGTCCGGCCCAAGTGGCCCATTGTGAGCACCCGACCAATCCCTGCCTGGGCGTGTTTTAGCTATTCTGTGCCCATGTATTTTTTTGGCTAAGTCTGGGAAACTTCATATCATGTGTGCATGTTCATCGCATCGTATCTCCGTGCTCGTTGATCCTAATCATGCATATGATATGTCGAATTGTTCATCTCGTTGAACTCTTTATGGTAGAAGCTTTTCCACGCATGTTACTATTGGTTATGATGCCATTTTCATTGATGCAAGAGTGCTATAAAATGTTAGCTGCTGGTACTTATCAGTTTATGAGGTTTTGTCATTTTTGTTGCATTTGATATGTGCATCATATGAGCATGAGGTCTACATGTATTTTGAACTACATCATGCCATCTTTACATAGGTGCTTGTATTGTACTTTTGTGATCTATGTGGTGACTAGCACAAACATGCAAACTAGGCTCCGTGATGTTGTTGTTTTCAGGGACTTAGGATTTTGCTAAGTCTTTTCCTGTTGTTATTTTGATTCCATGTAAACTTGATGCTACATAGTGATCCATGCTTATTTTGAGATGCTTCAGTAAGGATGTCTTGAACATGTGGTTATGCTCTATCTATCCATGCCCCTGTTTGCAATTATGGAGTTGTCTAGCATGTCTTGTTCTTGCCCTACTTATGCTATAAAATGTTCTTGGCAGAATGTTAACATGTTAATCAATTTTGCCATGGTTGTTGCTAGTTATACATGCATCCTATGAACTTGCTCTTGCCGTGGTTAGCTTCATGAACATGTCATCTTGCTGTTGGTATGCTTGTTTTGTCATGCAATGCTTTGTGGTGAGTGGTATGAGCTCGCAAAGTTGCCTTCATAAATCTGTTTATGCCATGCTCTGTTTTTCTGCTAAGTCTGAAACTGTTAATAAAACTTGCTATGTTTACATGGGTGCCATCATATCTTCTGTGCCTTTTTGGCTCATGTTCAGTAAGGGACTTTTGATCTATGCTTTTATTAGAATCGTGCCATGTCTTTGCTTGCTATGTTATGTTCCTGTAGCATGTTGTTTGTTTGCTCTAAACAATGATTCCTGATGTTGTTTTTGACATGTTAGTATTTTCACCAAGTCTGTGATGCTGATATCTTTTGCACTTTTGCCATGCTTGTTTGAACCTGTTCTAGTGTGATTTAGCCGTAGCTCAGTGCTCATGTTTTGTCAAGCATCTCTTGTAAATCACTTCCATATGCTTTGTTGCTATGTTGGAGTGCAGTAGCTTAGTTTCTTGTTGCATTATAGCTGGCATCATGCAGTTAATCACAGTTTTGCATCATCCTTATATTGCTTGTCATTTGCAAACCGTGCATCCGTTTTCGGTGATCTTCATATCGATTTCGAACAAAATCACCCCATCTTTCCAGCGGCATACTTGGTTTGCCAAGTTGATGCCTTGATCATTCTTTTCCTTCCCGAGCTCGCATATGCATTGCATATCATATCTTGCATATCATGCCATGTATTGCATCATGTTGCTTGTGCATTGCACCATGATTGATTGTTGTTCCATTGCTTGTGTTCTTTCTTTGGGTAGAGCCGGGAGACGAGTACGTGATGAGGAACCTGTTGAGTACACTTTCGAGGATCCATCTTTCCTCAACTCTGAGAACTTTGCAGGCAAGATGACCATACCCTCGAAATCACTTCTATCTTTGCTTGCTAGTTGTTCGCTCTATCGCTATGTTGCGCTACCTACCACTTGTTATATCATGCTCCCATATTGCCATGTCAAGCCTCTAACCCACCTTTCCTAGCAAACCGTTGTTTGTCTATGTTACCGCTTTTTCTTAGCCCCTCTTATAGCGTTGCTAGTTGCAGGTGAAGCTGAAGTTTGTTCCATGTTGGAACATGGTTATGTTGGGATATCACAATATCTCTTATTTAATTAATGCATCTATATACTTGGTAAAGGGTGGAAGGCTCGGCCTTATGCCTGGTGTTTTGTTCCACTCTTGCCGCCCTAGTTTCCGTCATACCGGTGTTATGTTCCTTGATTTTGCGTTCCTTACGCGGTTGGGTGTTATGGGAACCCCTTGACAGTTTGCTTTGAATAAAACTCCTCCAGCAAGGCCCAACCTTGGTTTTACCATTTGCCTCACCACCACCTATACCTTTCCTTTGGGAGTCACGCTCCTGAGGGTCATCTTTATTTTAACCCCCCGGGCTAGTGCTTCTCTAAGTGTTGGTACGAACTAGAGTCCTTTGCAGCGCCACCTCGGGGAAACTTGAGGGCTGGATTTAGTTGTATGGAGTGCTCATCCGGTGTTGCCCTGAGAACGAGATATGTGCAGCTCCTATCGGGATTGTCGGCACATCGGGCGGTCTTGCTGGTCTTGTTTTACCATTCTCGAAATGTCTTGTAACCGGGATTCCAAGACTTATCGGGTCTTCCCGGGAGAAGGAATATCCTTCGTTGACCGTGAGAGCTTGTGATGGGCTAAGTTGGGACACCCCTGCAGGGTATAAACTTTTGAGAGCCGTGCCCGCGGTTATGTGGCAGATGGGAATGTGTTAATATCCGGTTGTAGATAACTTGGCACTTAACTTAATTAAAATGCATCAACCGCGTGTGTAGCCGTGATGTCTCTTTTTGGCGGAGTCTGGGAAGTGAACACGGTTCTTGTGTTATGCTTGAACGTAAGTAGTTTCAGGATCACTTCTTGATCACTTCTAGCTTCACGACCATTGCTTTGCTTCTCTTCTCGCTCTTATTTGTGTATGTTAGCCACCATATATGCTTAGTACTTGCTGCAGCTCCATCTCACTACCCCTTTCCTACCCATAAGCTTAAATAGTCTTGATCTCGCGGGTGTGAGATTGCTGAGTCCTCGTGACTCATAGATACTTCCAAATAGTTGCAGGTGCTAATGATACCAGTGCAGGAGACGCAACTGAGCTCAAGTGGGAGCTCGATGAAGATCTTGATCGATGTTTTATGTCTTTTCTGATTGATCAGTAGTGGAGCCCAGTTGGGACGATCGGGGATATAACATTTGGGGTTGTCTTCCTTTATTTTGGTTCCGTAGTCAGACCTTTGATTGTACCTTGGATGATGTATGGATTATTTATGTATTGGGTGAAGTGGCGATTGTAAGCCAACTCTTTATCCCTGTCTTATTCAGTACATGGGATGTGTGAAGATTACCCCTCTTGCGACAAGCCTACCATGCGGCTATGCCTCTAAGTCGTGCCCCGACATGTGGGAGATATAGCCGCATTGTGGGTGTTACAGTAACCTCGGGAGATTGGTTTAGCGATTGCTAAGGCGCAATGTCGTGCATGTTTGTAGTCGGATCTTCAAAGTTGTCTCCACCAAATCGATAGTGATCATCTCATCGAAATATCGGGACACCCTCATCTCTATCAAAGCGTATATTCCAACTCTGAGAGGCTCGCACCAGTCCATGAACGGATCGCTGGAGCTTGCACACTTTGTTAGCACCTTTTGGATCGACAAAACCTTCTGGTTGCATCATATACAACTCTTCTTTAAGATATCCATTAAGGAATGCAGTTTTGACATCCATTGGCCAAATGTCATAATCATAAAATGCGGCAATTGCTAACATGATTCGGACGGACTTAAGCATCGCTACAGGTGAGAAGGTCTCATCATAGTCAACTCCTTGAACTTGTCGAAAACCTTTTGCAACAAGTCGAGCTTTGTAGATAGTAACATTACCGTCAGCGTCAGTCTTCTTCTTGAAGATCCATTTATTCTCTATGGCTTGCCGATCATCGGGCAATTCAACCAAAATCCACACTTTGTTCTCATACATGGATCCCATCTCTGATGTCATGGCCTTAAGCCATTTTTCGGAATCTGGGCTCATCATCCCTTCCTCATAGTTCGTAGGTTCGTCATGGTCAAGTAACATGACCTCCAGAACAGGATTACCATACCACTCTGGTGCAGATCTTACTCTGGTTGACCTACGAGATTCAGTAGTAACTTGATCAGAAGTTTCATGATCATCATCATTAGCTTCCTCACTTACTGGTGTAGGAATCACTGGAACTGATTTATGTGATGAACTACTTTCCAATAAGGGAGTAGGTATAATTACCTCGTCAAGTTCTACTTTCCTCCCACTCACTTATTTTGAGAGAAACTCCTTCTCTGGAAAGGATCCATTCTTAGCAACAAATATCTTGCCTTCGGATCTATGATAGAAGGTGTACCCAACAGTCTCTTTTGGGTATCCTGTGAAGACACATTTCTCCGATTTGGGTTCGAGCTTATCAGGTTGAAGCTTTTTCACATAAGCATCGCATCCCCAAACTTTAAGAAACAACAACTTGGGTTTCTGGCCAAACCAAAGTTCATAAGGTGTCATCTCAACAGATTTTGATGGTGCCCTATTTAACGTGAATGCAACCGTCTCTAAAGCAAAACTCCAAAATGATAGCGGTAAATCGGTAAGAGACATCATAGATTGCACCATATCTAATAAAGTGCGGTTATGACATTCGGGCACACCATTACGCCGTGGTGTTCCAGGTGGCATGAGTTGCGAAACTATTCCGCATTGTTTCAAATGAAGACCAAACTCATAACTCAAATATTCACCTCCATGACCAGATTGTAGAAACTTAATTTCTTGTTACGATGATTTTCCACTTCACTCTAAAATTCTTTGAACTTTTCAAATGTTTTAGACTTATGTTTCATCAAGTAGATATACCCATATCTTCTCAAATCATCTGTGAAGGTAAGAAAACAACAATACCCGCCGCGAGCATCAACACTCATCGGACCGCATACATCAATATGTATTATTTCCAACAAGTCTATTGCTCACTCCATTGTTCTAGAGAACGGAGTCTTAGTCATCTTGCCATGAGCCATGGTTCGCAAGCATCAAGTGATTCATAATTGTAACATCCCAAATTTTCAATTTGCAATGTTATACATAGGTCATTCATGCATATCATATTTTATTGCATTTTTTTCGCGATCCTCGAAAATCCTAAGCAACTCAAGCACCCACAGAGAGAGTTGGGGATTTCACATTCTTCATATTTGAATTTTATCAAATATTGAGGCAAGGATCATTTTGGTTTTAATAATTTTTCTCTCCGAAAATATTTCATTTTAAAATATATGAGAGGAGATAATATGACTTCTCCAAAAAATAAGTGAAATATTGGAGGAAAAATATTAAAATCAAATGATAAATTTTATCTGGATTGTATTGCAATTTTATTTGAATTACGAAAAATATGCGTTTTTCAAAATTGCATTAGAGGCACAAATAAATGTTCACTTTGTCCGAAATATTATTAGAGGACCGTGAAAATTTATTTCAGGATTTTCGGGGTCCGTTTAGTATTTCTTTTATTTGTTTTTCCGCGTCAAGTTAAAAAAAAGAGAGTACCGACCTAACGGGCCGTGCCCAACTAGGACACCGCCCGACTGGTTTTTTAAGGCGAGGCCCGAGGCCCGCGAAGCCGCCAGCCCCGCTCGCCGCTGCCAGCGCCTCCCGCCGTGATGCACCGCTTCCCAACACTGCCGATCCCGCCGCCGCCGACCCCGCCCGCCGCCGCCGGAGCCGCCACCGATCCCGCCGACGCCGAGGTAGCCGCAAACTACAAGTACTTGATTTGGGGTACCGTTGTTTTTCTCGGGCAAACCGTTGTTTTCGTGAAAACCCTAGATCTAGTTTTTTTAAATAGACCGATTCGGTCGGTTTTCCATCGGTTTATTTATTTAGAGGACGTCTGTCCGTATGTTCGTTCTAACGAACATTGTTCGTCGGTTAGTCTGTCACACCCTGCATTTTGTAACATGTCATTTTCATTATTAAAACATGAAAAAATTGGACCAACAAAAACTTTTGCATTATTTGGCTTTTATTTTGGAGTTGGTTTTCTCTGAGTGATTTTTTTTCAAGTGCTCTTTAAAGTCAACTAATCCACCTTCTGTACTTCATCTCCTTGCCCCAAACTTCTGCCCAATGATCATGCCATGTGTATAGTACAATATAGTATTTTCCTACAAAAATAATTTGGCCAAATAGTATTTTCAAAATTTAGTTTTCCAAAAACCCCTGAGTTGAGGTTTGCACTACAAGTACTTGATTTGGGGTATGAAAAATATTTCAAAGAGTATTTTTGAAACCTATTAGATATAGGATTCCCATAAACCACAAAAATATAATTTTAACAATTATTTTCCTATTTTATTTAAAAGCTTTTTCTTAAGGCCAAAAATGGTCTTTAATAGGGAAAAAATTATTTTAATGTTTCAAAAATATTTGAAAAAAATCAAGGAAACTCAGTGGACATATATTTTCCATATATAGGAGTTTCAACACATGGTCATGTTCAGAATATTGGACAAACCTCCCAAAACTATTTCTGCCCATTTCAAGGATTTGAAATATTTCTACAGAAAATATTTTCATAAAAATCCAAGGAAAATCCAGCAAGTCACAAATTCATATTGTGGTCACCTTGCAAATCCTCATCTCAATTAAGGTCAGTCTGGTTCACCAAAATGCACCAAAACCCTCTCTGACCAGAATCAAATTTGAACAACTTTGTACTACCAACTTTCTCTCCTTGACCACAACTTTTGTGATCATGTTAATATGAACAAATGAGGCCACTACACCAAGTGGTGCATCAAGGAGAAATGATTTGATCAAGTAGATCTGCACAAGTTCATTTCTGCTAATTTCTAGGGTTTACAAAAGTTGCATTGGCAACTTTGCCCAAATAAGCTCAAAATTGGTGGAAGACCCTAATTATATGTGTCATTCCACCCTGTGGAGTCTCATGGCAAACAGAAACCATCTACTTGCCCAAACCAGCATCAAACACCTTCTGCCACTTTATAAAAATTCCAATTTTGGCCTCTTCCACTAATCTCTGTAGGCTCAACTTTCTACCACGACCCCTCCTAGTTCCCCTCTAGCACCTGTGAGCTTTGCTGCCCGAGGAAGCAATGATGAAGGGGGGGGGGGAGAACCCCATTTTTCTTGTCTGGACAGTGGATTCATCTCTCTCTCAGCCTCCCTCTCTCCTCTCAGCCTTTCAGAGCATCCAAGGCACTCCCCAGCTTTTGCCCATGCCCCCTTCAGCTGCCAGACGCAAGTGGACGCGCGCAGACGCGGGAAAGCCGTGGATGCCGGGCAAAGTCGCGCTCTGGAGCGCCTGGCAGGGCACCCGATCGTTGATGCCGCGCCTCCCGGCCACCTCGAGCCTCCCCCGCGCGCCAGTCGATGCCCCTCGACGTCTGCTCCATGCCAGCAGGCCGCCCACTTGCTCCCGCGCCTTCCTCTCTCTCCTGCTCGCGCCAGAACGCCGCCCCGTTCGGCCAATACTCGAGCCGCTCCTATGGCCCGCCTGCAGCTCGCCCCGCTCCTCCTCTCTCTCCTTGGCACCCTAGACCACTCTCACGAACACCCCCAAGCCCTCCATTCCCTCTCTAATGGACACCCGAGCCGATCCCGCGGACACCCGTAGGCCGCGCCTACGGTGGACCTCGGCCAGCCTATAAAAGGCGACCCCGAGCCTCTCTATCACTCCCTGTCGCTCCCCCACACTCCTAATCCACCTCCTGCACCACCCATTTGTCCCCAGAGCCGCTCGAGCTCGAGATCGAGCTCGAGCTCCGCCGCCTCGGCTCGCCGGAGTTCGCGAGGTATAGGCCTCCCCTGCTCCTCCTCTGCCCCGATCTGGAGCCACCGCGCCCTACTGATCATTTCCCCCTTGTCTCCCTCTCTGTAGCTGCCGGAAACGGCCGGAGTCACTGCCTCCGAAGCTCCTCCGCCGCAGCTCCTCGTCGCCGGCGAACCAGGCACCCCCGTCGGCCAAGTCCACCACCCACCGACGTGCGGCAGCCCCCTGAAGCCATCCCCGCACTCGCCGGAGCTCGCCGTGGCATGCATCGTCGCCGGTGAGCACCGCGACCCCCCTGTCCACGGGTTAGTGATGACAGGCGGGCCCCGCCTGTCATCCTCTCGCTCGTTCCCGCGCCCCTCTCTCTGTCCTGCGGGCCCCGGCCATCAGGTTTGAAATGGGCGGGCGCGCGCGCTGTGCGCTGGCTCGACTGGGTCAGCCCACTGGCTGGGCCTGCTGCCCCACATCTGTTCTGGCCCGGCAGGCACAGTGCCCTTTTTCTTTTTCTTTTCTGTGGCTTTTCCAAAAATTCCACAGAATTAATTATTTATCCAAATGCAATAATTCCAACTCCTAAATTCTTGTAATAATCCCACCTATTTATGGTGCAACTTTCATTCAAATCCAACAACCTTTTCTTCACTGTAAATATTTAAATGTGATTTTAAGCATTGAAATAAACCTTTGAAAACCCATTTCTCCTATTCTGCTACTCCAAATCCAAAACTAGGAATTTTCCCCTTCTTAGTTTTCAACCTAGTATTTAATAAAAATGAGTTGACATTTTTCTGAGCATTTTGGTTTTTCTGTTTTATTATTGCCTTATTTTCTCGTTATTATTTTGTGATGATAGATTGCGTTGCTGATGAAGGAGTTGGACCAGAAGACTTTGAAGACCCAGAAGACTTTGTTGAGCCAGGCAAGGAGCCCTTTGACCATGCCTATGAAACCCTTTTTATGCATTTCATATAGCACTTTATTATTGTTGCATCGGAATCATGATGAGATAGTAGCCACTTTGGTGGGTTGCCTCCATTTCCTCCTTGTTGATACTTGCATTGTGCATGACCCTACCTTCTTATGAGGGTTATGCCGGTGGGAGTAGATAGGACGCTAAAGTAGTTGCTACGCAAAAAGGGACGGGAATGTGCATGGTGATGGAGACAAGGTATTTTCAAAAGACTTTTCAAAACCCCGTCGGGTGCCACTTATGCCCGAGGGAGATAATGAGATGGGTAACCAATTGATGACGAAGAGGTATACCGAGGCAAGTGTGTGTGTTGTTTTCAAAAGCGGATTAGATTTAAGATTTGTCAACTGTCCCAACTTACATGCGCAACCACTCTACCCTTGTATGGGAAAGGGCATTATTGATTACCTAGGCCGATACTAGATTGGAGCCTGCATTACTTGTGACGGGAGAGTTGTTGGTGCGCTCTCTCGGGACGGGGCCGTGCCAAGTAGGGCGGCCAAGAACATTTTTATGGGGCACCGGACACACCGTTGGTACCCCGTGCCAGTGGTATGTGATGAATATGGGAGCGAGGCTCCACCATTTTTAAAGTTGTGAAATGTTGGGCACGGGGGTTACTACCAATCGAGTGGACTCCATGTTAGTGTCGTCTAGGGAAAGATAGTGATCGGGTGCTTACCCCGGGTAGTTGAGGTACCGCGGGTCATGGATGACACGGAAGTTCCCCGGATCTTGTGGGTAAAGTGTGCAACCTCTGCAGAGTGTAAAACTATTCGAATAGCCGTGTCCGCGGTCAAGGACAGTTGGGCGGTGCTGCTTAAACTACGTCCACATGTTTGCAAACCAGTGTGTGTGTTTGGATAAGTGGGAAGAACTACTTGAGTCAAGTCAAGGACTTGACATGATTGAGTTGGGTTGGTTCCCACTCTATTTATGTTGATATCTGTAACCTGTCCTCATGGTCACATGAGTTCTTCCGATGCACGTCTTACAAGTTGTTGAACATGTCATTGCACTCAAAACTAGCTTTCTGCAAAAATTTACCTATATCCTGCATTGTTGTATCTCGAACCAAAACATGGGTTGCTTGCGAGTACATTCAAAGTACTCATTGGCTTGCCACTGGTTATTTAATTGGCCAGGCATGGAAGAACAGGAGTTCGAAGAAGAGTTCTTTGAAGACGAACATGTGAACTAGGACGTTTCCCAGTCAGAATTCTTGTAGGGTTAAGGTAGATGGCATGGGTTCTACTTATTGACGAAGAATTCCGCTGCTTAAGTTTATTTGGTATTCAGCCCTTGTGGCTTTATCTATGTAAGACTAGACCAAAATGGTCATAATTTGTGTAAGACGATATGTATGGATGTAGGACTCTTGTTATTCAGCCTCTGTGTGTTCAGTGAGCATTTATCTCTGGGATCACTGTACACGTGCATTCGGTGATCACGACTTATGAGTCGGGGTCCCCACATAGTCGCAGACAGCGAACATTCGTTTGTTAGCCTGTTCGTCAGTTTTTCTTTTTCCAGGGTTTTTCCGTGATTATTTCCGATCGCGATTTCTGCCCTAATCTTTGATCTAGTATATCTTTTCACTCGTTTATCCAAATCAGGTGAGACAAGCGCCTAGATCTTCGTCTTGAAGCCCTCTTTCTGTTTAACCAACTTGAACAAGATTTTGGTACTCTAAAATTTGAATTTAGTCCATATTAGTAATCAGATCTTGTTTCTTTCGTAGTTTGTGTTTCATTGCTCCATTTGATTTGATTCTTTTTGCAAACCGGAGTTCTTTAGTTGAACTTTCTGGTTAGATCTTCTTATTTGAGTTTTCACCGTGCATCTTTGCTTGGTTGCTTATGTATGCTATTGTTTGTTTGCGATAGAACACTCGGAGTGCGAAGCGTGCTACTACGAGTCACTAGGTTTTGCAGATCGTCAGCAAGGCAAGTAACACATTGATCATTCTCTTTCATACCTAGTTTTTATGCATTAGTTACAATCCTCAAACATTGCATGATTAGGATGTGATTAACATGTGGGTATTGGGAAGTAGTTGATGAGGTAGAACCTATTACCTATTTCATTATCAAACCCTTGGGAGTTACTTCTACGTTATGCTTATATTGTTATGCTATGCTAGTAGACGTGGATTGGGTTTGAGTTGTGAGTTTGTTAATTAATGGTTCAATTCCAATGTGGCAACTTTAATACACATCTAGGTGGATTGTTGGTTTTGGGCACCTAGGGTTATACCAGTGTTGTCCTAGGAGATCTCGGGGTTATACCATGTGATCCTCCTATGGTCCGCCACCCAGGCTCAAAGGGATCATAAGATTATTCATGCTAGAAACTTCCGTGTGCAGCCACAAGCTATTACAGGCTCTAGCATAGTTGAGTAGGTTGTATGACCTCTTCCAGTGGTAGGCTAGCAGATGTAGGGGATGTAGGTTGGTACTGTCTACCCGGGGTTAGAGTTAATGCTTCTGAAAGACTGTGTCTCGGTCATCCGTTTCTCAAACACCATGTAGTGTGAGAAATCCAATGGAGGAGATCGAGTCTTGTGGGGAAAAGTGCACAATCCTCTGCAGAGTGTACAAACTAATCATGGTGAGCCGTGTCCCCGGTTATGGACAACTTGAGTATCTGGTTCTTGGATTATCATATGTATCTCATCACTCAATATAATTAATTTGTTGGGTTGATAATTAATTTTAATTGGGATTGAGATGGGGTACCATTCTCAATGTTTCAACCATCATGATAGTTAAATAAAGTATATTCCTTTGTTGTAGGAAAAAATGGCTTTTCGCAAAAACATTATAACCATAGAGCCTCCACCAGCCAAATATGCACGTAGTGATAGCATTTACCTGTTCATTGCTCTACTGTGTTATATTGCCAGCATATTCCATGTGCTGACCCGTTTTCGGGCTGCAACATATCATGTTGCAGACTTTTCAGACGAGGAGTAAGATGCGGTAGGTCGTTCGTCATGCACTCAGCTATGCCGTTGGAGTTGATGGACTCACTTTATCTTCCAAACCTTCCGCTGTTATCTTATTTAGATGGCCTTAAGCCATACTTATTGTAATAAGTTCTCTTTTGAGACATTCGATGTAATAAGTGTGATTGCTACTCTGTTATAAATCCTTTGAGTACTGTCTGTGTCAGCATCACCGATCCAGGGATGACACTGAACACAGAGACTTGACCGACTGAGGTCGGGTCGCTACAATAATCAAGTGATTCCAAAAGTCCATCAGCATGGAGTTTCTTCATGCGCTTTACACCAATAAGACCTAAACGGCAGTGCCACAAATAAGTTGCACTATCATTATTAAACTTATATATTTTGGCTTCAATACTATGAACATGTGTATCACTACTATCAAGATTTAGTAAAAATAGACCACTCATCAAGGGTGCATGACCATAAAAGATATTACTCATATAAATAGAATAACCATTATTCTCTGATTTAAATGAATAACCGTCTCGCATCAAACAAGATCCAGATATAATGTTCATGCTCAAAGCTGGCACCAAATAACAATTATTTAGGTCTAAAACTAATCCCGAAGGTAGATGTAGAGGTAGCGTGCCGACGGGGATCACATCGACTTTGGAACCATTTCCCACGCGCATCGTCACCTCGTCCTTAGCCAAACTTCGCTTAATCCATAGCCCCTGCTTCGAGTTGCAAATCTTAGCAGCAGAACTAGTATAAAATACCCAGGCGCTACTGCGAGCATTAGTAAGGTACACATCAATAACATGTATATCAAATATACCTTTCACTTTGCCATCCTTCTTCTCCGCCAAATACTTGGGGCAGTTCCGCTTCCAGTGATCAATTCCTTTGCAGTAGAAGCACTCAGTCTCAGGCTTAGGTCCAGACTTGGGCTTCTTCACTTGAGCAACAACTTGCTTGCCGTTCTTCTTGAAGTTCCCCTTCTTCCCTGTACCCTTTTTCTTGAAACTGGTGGTCTTGTTGACCATCAAAACTTGATGCTCCTTCTTGATTTCTACCTCCGCAGCCTTTAGCATTGTGAAGAGCTCGGGAATCGTCTTATCCATCCCTTGCATATTATAGTTCATCATGAAGCTCTTGTAGCTTGGTGGCAGTGATTGAAGAACTCTGTCAATGACACTATCATCAGGAAGATTAACTCCCAGCTGAGTCAAGTCGTTGTGATACCCAGACATTCTGAGTATATGTTCATTGACAGAACTATTCTCCTCCATTTTGCAGCTGTAGAACTTATTGCAGACATCATATCTCTCAATCCGAGCATTTGCTTGAAATATTAACTTCAACTCCTCGAACATCTCATATGCTCCATACCGTTCAAAACGTCATTGAAGTCCTGGTTCTAAGCCGTAAAGCATGGCTGTAACATCCCAAAATTCTAAATTTTGGAATGTTATAATAAATAGATAGATTTGATTGATTGTTTGATTGATTGACTGAAAGTGAGTGAATTCGAAACTCTTTGAAAGTTAAATGAGAGGGAAAAAAGGACTTTCCCAAACTTTCATATTTGCTTTCTGATCTCCATGAATTCAAATGCTTTTCAAACACAAAACCCTGGAGAGAAGATGACATGACTTCTTCCGTTTATTTAAATGACAAGGGTGTTTGAAAAATATTTGGATTTCATTTGAAAATATTCCAATTCTGAAACTTTATGCGACTAATTGATTTTCACAAGAGAAGATAAAATGACCTCTTCAAATTATATGAAATATGAGTTGGGAGTTTCAAAGAATTAAATTCAAAGTTCTTTTGAATTTATTTTCAATTTGGAATGTTATACATTAGATAGTCATGCATATCTTATTTTCTTGCATTTTGGTCGATCCTAGAAATTTCATGCAACTCAAGGACCTTCGGAGAGAGTTGGAGATTTCGTTATTTTCATATTTGAGAGTTTTCTCGAATGTGAAAAGAGGATCGTTTGATTTATTTTATTTTATCTTCAATTATTTTTCCGATATCAAAATATAAGAGAGGGAATAATATGACTTTCCCAAAATTGAGGAAAAATGAAGATTTAATAAATAGATCAAATTTTTTATGCCGGAGTTTATTTGCATTTTATTTGGATAGGGAAAAATGCGCGTTTTCGAAAATTGCATTTTATGCCCGGAGAAAAGTTCATTTTGTTCGACTCATTTTTAGGAGTCGGGGAAAATTTACTTTAGAATTTTTGGAACTCGTTTAGTTCTCTTTTGTTTTTTTTTCTGCGCGCTGAACCATTTAGAAAAAAAGAGAGCTTCCAGCAGGCCAGCCGCCGCTGCGCCCCAGCCTCCCAGCCCTTGCGCGCGCCAGGCGCCAGGCAGGCAGCGCCGCCGTCGTCGTTTGAGGCCGAGTCCCAGCGGGACTTAGGTCGGTAGCCCCCCCTTTCCTTGTTCCGTTTTCTTTTCTTTTTCTTTTAGGACTCTTTTCGCTATTCCTAGTCTATTTCTTGTCCCCTACCCCAAGTCTCCTCACCCCTCCCCAATATAAATACCCCAACACCCCCCCTCTAAACACATCAAATCCCAAGCCTCTCTCCACCTCAAGCAGCAGCGCCGCCGCCGCCCTAGTGCCGCGCCGCCGCCGCACACCCGCGCCGCCGCCCTTGTGCCCGCGCCGCCGCCGCACCTAGCCGCCGCCGCCGCCCTACGCCACGCCGCCGGAGCCCCTCGCCGGAGACGCCGCCGGAGGTTGCCCCGCGTCTCTTTTCCTCGGATCGTTTTCTTCTAATCGTTCCGATTCTTTTCTTCTCGTCTGATTCATTTTCTTTCCGGTTCTTTTCTAAACCGTTCTGGTTTTCTAGATCGGTTTTTCATTTCGGTTTTCTTCTCCGAAACCCTAGATCGGATTCGTTTTCTTTTCCGATTTAGTTGCCCTTGGACCGTTCGCCGGACCGTTCGTCCTAACGAACGTGATCACCAGATTCTTCTAGGTCAACGAACGTCCGTTCGTTTAACCGTTCTTCTTTTTCTTCTCGTCGGATTTATTCCGCGCTCGTGATCTCAGATCCGATCTTCGTTCTAGTTTATCTTTTCGCTCGTTTATCGGAATCAGGTGATTCAAGCGCCTGGAGTTTCGTTTCGAAACCGCCGTTCCGTCTAATCAACTTGAACAAGTTTTTGCCCCGGTAAAATTTGACCTAGATTCAACTTGCTAGAACCGAGTTATTTTCTTCCGCCGTTTGTTTTCCGTCGTTTGTTCGGTTCGTTCTCTCTTTGCAACCGGAGTTCTTAAGTTGAACTATTTGGTTCGTTCTCTTGTTCGTGTTTTACCTGTGCATTAGATGAGTACTTATTGTGTGGTTACTATTGTTTGCTTACGATAGATTGACCGGAGTGTGATGAGTAGATCTATCAAGAGTTTTAAGTGCGAATCATCTTCATCTACATTGCAGGCAAGTTCACACTTTGATCATACCTTTTCTACAACCCATGTTTTATTGCATTAGATCAATCCTCACACATTGCATGATTAGGATCTAATTAAATTGTGGGATGGGAAGTAGATGAGGTAGTACCTATCACCTGTATTATTATGAAACCTTTGGGAGTTACTTCTACGTTGGCTTATTATGCCATGCTATGCTAGTAGACGTGGATTGGGTGAGTGATATCCATGACAGATGTGAGTTGGTAATTTTAATGGTTTATCTAAGGTGGCAACTTAAACACACATCTGGGTGGATTGAGGCACCTGATGTCTATCAGGACTTGCGTGTTTTTTTTGGACCGCCACCTAGGCTCAAAGGGATCATAAGATCTTTCATGCTAGAAACTTCCGTGTGCAGCCACATGCTACTATGGGCTCTGGCATAGTTGACTAAGTTGTGCGAACTCTTACGGGGTGGACTAGCAGATGTAGGGGTTATAGGTGGTACGATCTACCCCACATGTAAGGTGCTAGCGCTTCTGAAAGACTATGTCTCGGTCATCCGTATCTCAAACACCATGTAGTGCGAGAAACCAAACGGAGGCGATCGAGTCATGTGGGGAAAAGTGCGCAAACCTCTGCAGAGTGTACAAACTAATCATGATTAGCCGTGTCCCCGGTTATGGACAACTTGAGTATCTAGTACTTGAATATCCTGTGAATCTCAACATGTTACTTCTAATTAATGTTGTTGGGTTTTAATTACTTTAATTGGGATTGAGAATGCTGTCAACCATTCTCAATGTTTCACAACCACCATGAGAGTTAAATAAATTTATTCCTTTGTAGTAGGGAAAAATTGGCTTTACGCAAAAACCTTATAACCATAGAGCTTTTCCACCAGCCAAATATGCATGTAGTGATAGCCATTGTTCATCATTCTCTATGGTGTGAATTTGCTAGTACATTCAATGTACTGACCCTCTATGGCTGCAACGTCTCATGTTGCAGGAGTATCTTACGACGAGTAAGTGATACGTTAGGGTTACGATTTCTACACTCAACTTTGCCGTTGGTGTTGATGGGAAACCACAACCTTGTTGCTTCCGCTATATGGATTGAGGTAATAGTATTTACATTACTTTATACATGTGATTTACCTCTGTTATAAATCCTTTGAGTACTGTGTGTGTCAGCATACCGATCCAGGGATGACACATAAGCACAGAGACTTGATCCATTCGGGTCGGGTCGCTACAAGATGGTATCAGAGCACATGTTGACTGTAGGACGTGACCCTAGAAACCGGCAAGCCCATAGCAAAGATTTTTCTCTACAACTTTCCCTTTCAAAAAGACCTTTTATCTCTCTTCTCTTCTGAGCTTATTCAAAAATTCCCTTTTAGTGAGACCATGCCCCTTTTCCCTTTTGACCACACGAAGGATTCCACTGATGAGACCACTCCAAGAAGTATAGGATATCAGACAAGTAAGACCATTCGGAATGAAGAGGATTTTACCATACATTATGATAATGGAAACTACAGCTGTTGAAGACTCTGAAGACTAGGAGAATTGGAGGCTCTGAAGAATCCCCAGATTTGTATGACCTAGGACTGCTACCCTTATGGAACTTGGTAGACTATGGAAGTTGTCAATACCCGAGATCAAGGTGTATCGGAGAAAGACTGAAATAAGGAGCATGAGAACTCAAAGTTTTGTCAAGAAAACCCTAAGGTAGGAGATATCAACTACGGAATGATAGCTCATGGAAATGACAAGAGCAGAAACACAGCTATCTAAGAAGTTATCTCGCGCTGATGCTATTGTTACCATGCTGAGTTAAGGATGCATGTCATCAGAATGGATTTGATGGAAGAAGGCTGATGGAGCACCTATTAGTAAGATGAAGTTTTAACCTTAACCGGTGTATCACCAGGATCTGGAGTATTAGATCAAGAAGTTAAGATGGAGCCACAAGAAGCCGTATTTGAAAGGAAGCATTTCGTGAAAAACTTAGGTCCAAGAAGCTGAAGTAGCAAGCTAGAGGAGCAAAACTCGAGAAACCGGAGATTTGTCAGGAATTAGACCATGGTTCATGCCAAGGATGTTGAAACCTAGAAGTTTGAAATGCAACTCCAGAATATTAAAGGATGTCACGAGAGACTTCGCGTCAACAGAGATTGATCTGGTGAAAGAACTTGAGAAAGACAAGCATGATCTGAAGAAGCCGTTGGAGGCATGAGCAAAACTGGAAGAGTTTGGAGACGTTGAAGATTTATTGACCTTAGAAGACCAAACCCCTGTTACATACCTACGTTAGATGCGACGATTGTGAGCTGTCATTTGTTTGTTGTTTTTTTCGACAGCCACAACAAAAATCTGTCTTTTCAAAACTTTTGTTTGTATTGTGTGTCCCTCTCCCTCTCTCTTATCTCACCCCAAACCCATGGACCCAATAGATGATGAATGGAGATGAGCTTGTATTCTCTGGACCGATGAGTCAATTGGAGACAGACCGATGGATTCGAAACATGGAGGATCACATGGAGAATAACCCTATAGTTGGAAATGATATGACCCAGCATGCTCTTCAGTGCTTTGAAAGAGGTGTTGCTACTTGGTGGAGAATGTACCAAACCATCAATGGATGGAAAGGAGTAACCACTTGGAAAGAATTTAAGTTGACTCTGCCAAAGTCTCAGTTTGTGTCCCAGAAGTTGAAGCCTTATGGAAAGGATATGAAGAAACCTTGTGCATGCAAGATTTGTGGAGAAATAGGACACACCCATAAAGAACACAAGGATGCATGCCCTAATTGTGAAGGAAGTCACCCAGCTGAAGAATGCCCAACTAGGCAGATCACTTGTTTCTTGTGTGAAGGGACCACCCACTATCCTGCTCAGTGTCACATTTACCCCATGGTACAAAGAACCATCCAGCAGAAGAAAGAAGCAACAAGAGGAGCCCTTATGGAAAGTTTAGAAGAACCTGTGATGAAGGAAGATGTGGAGGACACACCCAAAGAGGAACCAATTAAACCCTACACCAAGTCTTGCTATTCATGTGGAGAAGAAGGACACATCTCCCAGAATTGTTTGAATGGGGATCTAGTAGAATTCCCGACAGAGGAAGTAGAATATGACCCACGGGAAATAGAAGACCTGATTAGAATGGTAAGGTCCAGAAAGAGAAACCGATTGGATTCCAGGAAGGACCTAAGTCATATCACCTGTTATAGGTGCAAGGAGTCAGGGCACTACCTCCACAGTTGCCCAAAAAGGAAGCCAAGAACCCAAGGAGGCTATATAATCACAAGAAAACCTCGAAACTTGTCAGAAGTAATATGTTTTAGTTGTAATAAAACAGGGCACTTTGCCAGAGATTGTCCGAAGGAGAAGGAGACTTGTGATAAGTAGTTGAGTTTGTACCAGAAGAAATATAGTCATAGTAGTGAGAACATTTTCCTTTATATTGAGGTGTTGAGTTGAGGCATGTAATGGAAAAACAGGAGATTGTAATAATTTGAAAATCAATAAAGTTAGCAGTGTTGGTACTGATTTGGATTTTATGAGTTACTCTATGAGGAAAGATGTTGACCATTTTCGAGGATATGAGAAATATGGTCTATAAAATATTGGAGCATTTTAAGGGTGGTAGTACCCTGTAAGAACCGTTGACCCCTGGAAAAGATAAGCATACTCCACTGAGTGGATTTCGGACAAAATGAATACGAGTTTTGTCTCGATATGTGTGATACCCCAAGAGTATGTGGGATGAAGTTGGAGACCGTCAGTTGTTTGGACCAAATGTGATCAAGGGGTCAGAAGAGAATGTTAAGTCGATTCGAGATAGACTGAAGGTGGCTCAGTCCAGACAGAAGAGTTATGCAGACTCAAAAACTCAAGGAGGTAGTTTATGAAATTGGAGACAGAGCATGTCTTCGCGTGTCCCCTATGCGAGGAGTTAAATGGATTGGAGTTAAGGTAAAGTTAGCCCCGAGATTTGTAGGACCATACCGAGTTTTGGAGCGTATGAGAGAAGTGGCCTACAAGTTGGAGTTACTCGAAGGACTGTCAGGAGTTCAGGATGTGTTTCACGGTTCCCAGTTGAAGAAGTGCCATGCAGAGATGGCCAACATTCCCCTGTAAGGACGCTTGCCCCTGGAAAGGATAATGATGTTCCAGAAGTGGAATATGGACTTCATAAGTATAAGTTTTTATCTCGGTATGAGGGATACCGCACGAGGATGAAGAGATGAAGTACTATTGGATATAAAGGAGGTATGATGTCGGAAATATGGATCAATGGAAATTCCATGATGAGTTTGAGTAATCACGTTTTAGTTTGGTAGAAGGAAGGAAGACAGTACAATTGGATGGATTTAAGGAAGTTGGAACAATGATCAGTTGCCCGATGATAAGTTCAAGGACTACAAGTTATGAGATGGGCCATAACCCACAGGCCCCAGGACCTGCCAAGAAGCAAGCACATTCTTGCTGAAGGAAAAACCCTGAAAGAAGTTACGATTTTATCGGCAGACGATTTTATAGGAGTTTACGCAAAACCTGAGAGTTGTGAAGGAACGATAGATGTTTGTCTGGCTTGCAGAATCCATGGAATTATCCGAACTTAGTTCATCGACAAGAGAAATTCTGCAATGCTTGTGAGGATGACCGAGTGTTAGAATGCGAGATTCGCTAAACCGTATACAAGGTAATGATTTGGGTGCGGGATGGATTGATCACCATACCGACTTACTCTTATTATTCGCCTTGATATATGGGATGGTAAATCTGAGTGACTTACCTATAGTAGAGAGACAACGATGAAAACCTTGTTAAACCTTAAAATGGTATAAGTATTTTTTTCCTTGTACACGGCAGCTTTGCCAACCGTAGGTTATACGGTGAGGATCAACCCAGACCCATTTCTTGCAGAAGAAACCATACATTGTTGACCACCATGAGGTATCGATAGTTGTTTAGTTTTGGCGCCAGACCCGTCAGCTAAGAAGACCCAATCTCGGAATAACCTTACCAAGATGAAAGGACAAAAGAATTGAGAAAAAGGTTATGCCACTACCAAAAGAGCTCAGGGAAGGAATTTTCTCGAGGATCTGAGAAGACCGGCCCCGTCAAGAATAAGGATGGAGTATATGAGTATTGATGGGACCGTAACCATGTTTCTAAGGGTGGTAGCACCCCAGACCCCGGTGATGATTGATGGAATTTGAGGAGACCCCCAAACCCTAACCTTTTCTTGCTAGCCTCTCCGAATCTCGAGGACGAGATTCATTTTAAGGGTGGTAGGTTTGTAACATCCCAAAATTCTAAATTTTGGAATGTTATAATAAATAGATAGATTTGATTGATTGTTTGATTGATTGACTGAAAGTGAGTGAATTCGAAACTCTTTGAAAGTTAAATGAGAGGGAAAAAAAGGACTTTCCCAAACTTTCATATTTTCTTTCTGATCTCCATGAATTCAAATGCTTTTCAAACACAAAACCCTGGAGAGAAGATGACATGACTTCTTCCATTTATTTAAATGACAAGGGTGTTTGAAAAATATTTGAATTTCATTTGAAAATATTCCAATTCTGAAACTTTATGCGACTCAATGATTTTCACGAGAGAAGATAAAATGACATCTTCAAATTATATGAAATATGAGTTGGGAGTTTCAAAGAATTAAATTCAAAGTTCTTTTGAATTTATTTTCAATTTGGAATGTTATACATTAGATAGTCATGTATATCTTATTTTCTTGCATTTTGGTCGATCCTAGAAATTTCACGCAACTCAAGGACCTTCGGAGAGAGTTGGAGATTTCGTTATTTTCATATTTGAGAGTTTTCTCGAATGTGAAAAGAGGATCGTTTGATTTATTTTATTTTATCTTCAATTATTTTTCCGATATCAAAATATAAGAGAGGGAATAATATGACTTTCCCAAAATTGAGGAAAAATGAGGATTTAATAAATAGATCAAATTTTTTTTGCCGGAGTTTATTTGCATTTTATTTGGATAGGGAAAAATGCGCGTTTTCGAAAATTGCATTTTAGGCCCGGAGAAAAGTTCATTTTGTTCGACTCATTTTTAGGAGTCGGGGAAAATTTACTTTTGAATTTTTGGAACTCGTTTAGTTCTCTTTTGTTTTTTTTTCTGCGCGCTGAACCATTTAAAAAAAGAGAGAGCTTCCAGCAGGCCAGCCGGGCCAAGGCCCAGGCCAGCCGCCGCTGCGCCCCAGCCTCCCAGCCCCTGCGCGCGCCAGGCGCCAGGCAGGCAGCGCCGCCGCCGTCGTTTGAGGCCGAGTCACAGCGGGACTTAGGTCTGTAGCCCCCCCTTTCCTTGTTCCGTTTTCTTTTCTTTTTCCTTTTAGGACTCCTTTTCCTATTCCTAGTCTATTTGTTGTTCCCTACCCCAAGTCTCCTCACCCCTCCCCAATATAAATACCCCAACATCCCCCCTCTAAACACATC
>NC_041388.1:216091525-216152192 GCF_002162155.2 Triticum dicoccoides
CGCCCCACACCCGTGCCGCCGCCCTTGTGCCCGCGCCGCCGCCGCACCTAGCCGCCGCCGCCCTACGCCACGCCGCCGGAGCCCCTCGCCGGAGACGCCGCCGGAGGTTGCCCCGCGTCTCTTTTCCTCGGATCATTTTCTTCTAATCGTTCCGATTCTTTTCTTCTCATCCGATTCGTTTTCTTTCCGGTTCTTTTCTAAACCGTTCCGGTTTTCTAGATCGGTTTTTCGTTTCGGTTTTCTTCTCCGAAACCCTAGATCGGATTCGTTTTCTTTTCCAATTTAGTTGCCCTTGGACCGTTCGCCGGACCGTTCGTCCTAACGAACGTGATCACCGGATTCTTCTAGGTCAACGAACGTTCGTTCATTTACCCGTTCTTCTTTTTCTTCTCGTCGAATTTATTCCGCGATCGTGATCTCAGATCCGATCTTCGTTCTAGTTTATCTTTTCGCTCGTTTATCGGAATCAGGTGATTCAAGCGCCTGGAGTTTCGTTTCGAAACCGCCATTCCGTCTAATCAACTTGAACAAGTTTTTGCCCCGGTAAAATTTGACCTAGATTCAACTTGCTAGAACCGAGTTGTTTTCTTCCGCCGTTTGTTTTCCGTCGTTTGTTCGGTTCGTTCTCTCTTTGCAACCGGAGTTCTTAAGTAGAACTATCTGGTTCGTTCTCTTACTCAAGTTTTACCTGTGCATTAGATGAGTACTTATTGTGTGGTTACTATTGTTTACTTACGATAGATTGACCGGAGTGTGACGAGTAGATCTATCAAGAGTTTTAAGTGCGAATCATCTTCATCTACATTGCAGGCAAGTTCACACTTTGATCATACCTTTTCTACAACCCATGTTTTATTGCATTAGATCAATCCTCACACATTGCATGATTAGGATCTAATTAAATTGTGGGACGGGAAGTAGATGAGGTAGTACCTATCACCTGTATTATTATGAAACCTTTGGGAGTTACTTCTACGTTGGCTTATTATGCCATGCTATGCTAGTAGACGTGGATTGGGTGAGTGATATCCATGACAGATGTGAGTTGGTAATTTTAATGGTTTATCTAAGGTGGCAACTTAAACACACATCTGGGTGGATTGAGGCACCTGATGTCTATCAGGACTTGCTTGTTTTTTTTGGACCGCCACCCAGGCTCAAAGGGATCATAAGATCTTTCATGCTAGAAACTTCTGTGTGCAGCCACATGCTACTATGGGCTCTGGCATAGTTGACTAAGTTGTGCGAACTCTTACGGGGTGGACTAGCAGATGTAGGGGTTATAGGTGGTACGGTCTACCCCACATGTAAGGTGCTAGCGCTTCTGAAAGACTATGTCTCGGTCATCCGTATCTCAAATACCATGTAGTGGGAGAAACCAAACGGAGGCGATCGAGTCATGTGGGGAAAAGTGCGCAAACCTCTGCAGAGTGTACAAACTAATCATGATTAGCCGTGTCCCCGGTTATGGACAACTTGAGTATCTAGTACTTGAATATCCTGTGAATCTCAACATGTTACTTCTAATTAATGTTGTTGGGTTTTAATTACTTTAATTGGGATTGAGAATGCTGTCAACCATTCTCAATGTTTCACAACCACCATGATAGTTAAATAAATTTATTCCTTTGTAGTAGGGAAAAATTGGCTTTACGCAAAAACCTTATAACCATAGAGCTTTTCCACCAGCCAAATATGCATGTAGTGATAGCCATTGTTCATCATTCTCTATGGTGTGAATTTGCCAGTACATTCAATGTACTGACCCTCTGTGGCTGCAACGTCTCATGTTGCAGGAGTATCTTACGACGAGTAAGTGATACGTTAGGGTTACGATTTCTACACTCAACTTTGCTGTTGGTGTTGATGGGAAACCACAACCTTGTTGCTTCCGCTATATGGATTGAGGTAATAGTATTTACGTTACTTTATACATGTGATTTACCTCTATTATAAATCCTTCGAGTACTGTGTGTGTCAGCATACCGATCCAGGGATGACACATAAGCACAGAGACTTGATCCATTCGGGTCGGGTCGCTACAATGGCACACTGAACTATCGAGTAGTCATCATCTTTGCTCTGCCAGGTGTTCATAACATTTGGCGTTGCTCCTGCAGCGGGTTTGTCACCTAGCGGTGCTTCCTGGACGTAATTCTTCTATGCAGCAATGAGGATAATCCTCAAGTTACGGACCTAGTCCGTGGAATTGCTACCATCATCTTTCAACTTAGCTTTCTCTAGGAATGCATTAAAATTCAATGGAACAACAACACAGGCCATCTATCTACAACAACATAGACATGCAAAAAAAACTATCAGGTACTAAGTTCATGATCAACTAAAGTTCAGTTAATTAAATTACTTAAGAACTCCCATTTAGATAGACATCCCTCTAATCATGTAAGTGATCACGCGATCCATATCAACCAAACCATGTCCGATCATCACGTGAGATGGATTAGTTTTCAATGGTGAACATCACTATGTTGATCATATCTATTATATGATTCACGCTCGACCTTTTGGTCTCAGTGTTCCGAGGACATATCTGCATATGCTAGGCTCGTCAAGTTTAACCCGAGTATTCCGCGTGTGCAAAACTGGCTTGCACCCATTGTATGTGAATGTAGAGCTTATCACACCCAATCATCACGTGGTGTCTCGACACGATGAACTGTAGCAACGGTGCATACTCAGGGAGAACACTTGTAACTTGAAATTTAGTGAGAGATCATCTTATAATGCTACCGCCGAACTAAGCAAAATAAGATGCATAAAGGATAAACATCACACGAAATCAATATAAGTGATATGATATGGCCATCATCATCTTGTGCCTTCTCCATCTCCAAAGCACCATCATGATCACCATCATCACCGACTTGACACCTTGATCTCCATCGAAGCATCATTGTCGTCTCGCCAACTATTGCTTCTACGAGTATCGCTACCACTTAGTGATAAAGTAAAGTAATTATGTGGCGATTGCATTTCATACAATAAAGCGACAACCATATGGCTCCTGCCAGTTGCCGATAACTCTGTTACAAAACATGATCATCTCATACAATAAAATTTAGCATCATGGCTTGACCATATCACATCACAACATGCCCTGCAAAAGCAAGTTAGGCGTCCTCTACTTTGTTGTTGCAAGTTTTATGTGGCTGCTACGGGCTGAGCAAGAGCCGTTCTTACCTACGCATCAAAAACCACAATGCAGTATAGTGATTGCTTTTTGATCTTCAGAAAGAACCCTGTTCATTGAATCCAATTCAACTAAAGTTGGAGAAATTGACACCCACTAGCCACCTGTGTGCGAAGCACGTTGGTAGAACCAGTCTCGTGTAAGTGTACGCGTAATGTCGGTCGGAGCCGCTTCATCCAAAAATACAACTGAATCAAGAATCAACTAGTGACAGCAAGCAATATGCATATACCCACGCCCACAACTCCTTTGTGTTCTACTCGTGCATATAACATCTACGCATAGACATGGCTCGGAAGCCATTGTTGGGGAACGCAATAATTCAAAAAAAAAAACCTACGCACATGCAAGATCCATCTAGGTGATGCATAGCAACGAGAGGGGAGAGTGTTGTCCATGTACCCTCGTAGACCGTAAGTGGAAGCGTTATGACAACGCGGTTGATGTAGTCGTACGTCTTCATGACCCGACCAATCCTAGCACCGAAGATATAGCACCTCCGCGATCTGCACATGTTCAGCTCGGTGATGTCCCACGAACTCTAGATCCAGCTGAGTGCCGAGGGAGAGCTTCGTCAGCATGATGGTGTGATGATGGTGATGATGAAGTTACCGAAGTAGGGCTTCGCCTAAGCACTACAACGATATGACCAAGGTGGAAATCTATGGAGGGGGCACCGCACATGGCTAAGAGATCAACTTGTGTGTCTATGGGGTGCCCCCTCCGCCGTCTATAAAGGAGTAGAGGAGGGGAGGGCCGGCCCTCTCTATGGCGCGCCCTAGGGGGAGTCCTGCTCCCACCGGGAGTAGGATTCCCCCCTTTCCCTAGTTGGAGTAGGAGAGAAGGAAGGGGGAGAGAGAAGTAAGGAAGGGGGGGGGGCACCCAACCCAGATTGGGCTAGGCGGGCGCGCCCTCCACCTTGGCCTTCCTCTCCTCTATTCCACTAAGGCCCAATAAGGCCCATATACTCCCCGGGGGGTTTGTGTAACCCCTCGGTACTCTGGTAAATGACTGAACTCACCCGGAACCATTCCGATGTCCAAACATAGGCTTCCAATATATCGATATTTATGTCTCGACCATTTCGAGACTCCTCGTCATGCTCGTGATCACATCCAGGACTCCAAACAAGCTTCGGTACATCAAAACACATAAACTCATAATACCGATCGTCACCAAACGTTAAGCGTGCGGACCCTACGGGTTCGAGAACTATGTAGACATGACCAAGGATCATCTCCATTCAATAACCAATAGCAGAACCTGGATGCTCATATTGGTTCCTACATATTCTACGAAGATCTTTATCGGTCAAACTGCATAATAAGATACATTGTTCCCTTTGTCATCGGTATGTTACTTGCGCGAGATTCGATCGTCGGTATCACAATACCTAGTTCAATATCGTTGCTGGCAAGTCCCTTTACTAGTTTCGTAATGCAACATCCCGTAACTAACTCATTAGTCACATTGCTTGCAAGGCTTATAGTGATGTGCATTACCGAGAGGGCCCAGATATACCTCTCCGATACATGGAGTGACAAATGCTAATATCGATCTATGCCAACTCAACAAACACCATTGGAGACACCTATAGAGCATCTTTATAGTCACCCAGTTATGTTGTGACGTTCGATAGCACACTAAGTGTTCCTCCGGTATTCGGGAGTTGCATAACCTCATAGTCATAGGAACATGTATAAGTTATGGAGAAATCAATAGCAATAAACTAAATGATCAAAATGCTAAGCTAACGGATGGGTAAAGTCAATCACATCATTCTATAATGATGTGATCCTGTTCACCAAATGACAACTCTTTGTCCATGGCCAGGAAACTTAACCATCTTTGATTAACGAGCTAGTCAAGTAGAGGCATACTAGTGACACTCTGTTTGTCTATGTATTAACACATGTACTAAGTTTCCAATTAATACAATTCTAGCATGAATAATAAACATTTATCATGATATAAGGAAATGTAAATAACAACTTTATTATTGCCTCTAGGGCATATTTCCTTCACTTGGCTCCACTCTCAAGGGATCCCAGGACTCCCGAGCTTGAAAGGCTTCTTGCCAAAGACCCTTATGAGGTTCTGGTTAAGATAATGGAGCAGGAAAGGAGGAACAGAATGAAGAGTCTGTCCATCTGAGAAGATACCCTAGATGCAACAGCGGAAAGCCGTTATAGCTCTCCTTCTGAGTCCCTTATTGCCCGGAAGAAGGAAATGAAGAACATGACAAAGATCCCTGTCTTCTGAGAATGTACCTCAGGCGTGGCATCAGGGTGTCACCAAAGCCCTCCATTCAGGCCGGGCACCAGCCGGGAAGAGGAAATAAGAACAAGACAAAGAACCTAGTCCTCCAAGAAGGCCCCTCTGACACAACATCAGAAACTCACCCCAGCTCTCCGTTTGGGTTAGGTGCCGCCCAGGGAAAGGAAAGGAAGAACAGGACAAAGAACCAAAGCTCTTCTAATGATGTCGACTTGGAAGGAGGAGATGAAAAGATCGAGGCCAACTCTTCTGGAAGCTAGAAGAGGCTGGCATCCTAGGAGGTGCATGTTGCTTCGACAAGCCATACATCGATGCTTATAGAGGTGATTAGTTCGGGCTCATCCGGGTGCATTCACCTGCGTTGAGAATATTTGGATGATAAAAGGTATACCCTCATTCAAGCCTTATTTCCCTAAGAGGTATTCAGGCATTTGGTTTTTATTTTCACTTTGTATTTCCATGCAGCCATCAACCTGTGGGGGATGACACCGACATCGGAGCTCCGCCGGCATCACTGGGTCGGAGTTCTTCGGAGGCAACCACCAATCTTCCCTCTGCCCATGAGGGAATGGGCGATGACCCAAAAGTATAGGGGATCAATCGTAGTCCTTTCGACAAGTAAGAGTGCCGAACCCAACGAGGAGCAGAAGGAAATGACAAGCGGTTTTCAACAAGGTATTCTCTGCAAGCACTGAAATTATCGGTAACAGATAGTTTGATTGATAGAGGCGAAGGTGTCCCGATGTTTCAATGAGATGGTGGCTATCATTTTATATGGGAGTCGACCTTGACGATCCGACTACGAACGTGCGAGACGTCGCGCCTTAGCAATCGTTAAACCAACTTCTGAGGGGTTATTGACCACGCCGGAGCACGATCAACCTGACCACGAGGGTCTGTTTCCTGCGAGCAAACGAAGAACAAGCAAGAAACTAAGATTGCAATATGGATATTGCGAATATAAGAGGAAAGCTTTAGTAATGAAGATGGGGTTTTGTGACGCCTTTTGTCTGGTTGTTGAACCCAAACGAAGTACGCAAAGTTGCAGCTATGGCAAACTTTTAATCTAAACAAAACCCAAAGTCTAAACGATTCCCTAAGAGTGTATATATGGAGGAAGAGGGGGGGGGGGATTTCATGGCCCTTGGAGGAGGGATCCGAAACCAACCCTAACTCTTGTTTCCCCACACATACGAACTCTAAAAACAACCTATGTTCAAGTATTTCGAAATTACATGGGCCTGGTCCAATAATAAGGTGACGCAGCACCTAGAATAGCCTCTAGATAAAAATTATGAAGTGGCATCTTGTATATTTCATCCAAGGCTTCGTGCACTCATTATGGTGGCTTCAAAGTCCTAAAATCATCAGTTGAAACTCCGTTCTTGTTTCCCATGTGCATGCCATCAAGTCCATGCTTGTTCTTGCTCCAATGTTCATCCTTCTCCAAGCTAGGCCCTTCATTTGTAAGCAAAACAAATGTATCCAATTTAGGTAGCATCATATTCTCATGAACATTAGAATCATTACCAAGAAACAAAAGTACCTGGTAATTTAAATGTGCGTGCGCGATCTCTAGTAATCGGTCCAGTATGTATAGTAGCAGGGGCTGTGGGTGTGACAATGGTATTGATTTCCTCCTCATCCTCCCCTTCTTGAAATGAAGTCGTCCTCGATGGAAGCTCATCTTCCTCACCCAAATAAGGCTTCAACTGCAATGTTAAAAGTGGGACTAACCCCAAAATCTACAGGTAGCTCAAGTATTATCATTTATTTTCTCTAACACCTTAAAAGGACCATCAGCACGTGGCATTAGCTTTGATTTGCGGAAATCAGGGAATCTATCCTTATGCAAATGTAACCAAACAAGATCTCCAGTTGCAAACACAACATGTTTTCTACCCTTATCTCTAGCAAGTTTATATTTAGCATTCATACGCTCAATTTTTCCTTAGTTAACTCATGCATTTTTAAGATCAATTTTGCAGGTTGTTTAGCATCAAAATTAACCTTCTCCGAAGATGGAAGAGGCAACAAATCAATAGGTGCACGAGGTAGGAAACCATACACAATTTCAAAAGGTCACATCTTAGTAGTAGAATGCAACGAACGATTATAAGCAAATTCAATACGAGGCAAGCATTCTTCCCACATTTTCTTATTATTCTTCAAAACCGCCCTAAGCATAGTAGACAATGTTCTATTGACTACTTCAGTTTGTCCATCAGTTTGGGGGTGACAAGTGGTACTAAAAAGAAGTTTAGTCCCCAACATAGCCCATAAACATCTCCAAAAGTGGCTATGAAATTTAGTATCACGATCTGAAACAATAGTATTTGGCACACCATGCAAGCAAATAATTTCACGAAAGAACATATCAACAACATTAACAACATCATTGCTTTTAGGACATGGTATAGAGTGTTCCATTTTCGAGAACATATCCATGGCAAAAAATATGCTATCCCTCCCCTTCTTTGTTCAAGGTAAACCTAAAACAAAGTCCATAGATATATCCTCCCAAGGAACACTAGGTACAAGCAAAGGCATATATAAACCATGAGGATTGAGTCATGACTTAGCTTTTTGACATGTAGTGCAACAAGCAACAAAACGCTCAACATCTCGTCTCATCTTTGGCCAAAAGAAATGTGTAGCAAGTATATCCTCTGTCTTCTTCACACCGAAGTGCCCCATTAATCCTCCTCCATGCGCCTCCTGCAACAAAAAAAGACGAACGGAGCTAGCTGGAATGCATAGCTTGTTAGCACAAAACACAAATCCATCGTTAATGACGAACTTGTTCCATGTTCTATCTTCTTTACAATTCTGCAATACATCTTTAAATTCAGCATCATGCACATATTGATCTTTGATGGTCTCCAAACCAAATATTTTAAAGTCAAGTTGTGAAAGCATAGTATAACAACGAGACAATGGATTAGCAATAACATTTTCTTTACCCTTCTTGTGTTTAATGATAGAAGGGAAAGTCTCAATGAATTCAACCCATTTAGCATGTCTATGGTTTAGTTTTTCTTGACTTCTAATATGTTTCAAAGATTCATGATCAGAATATATAACAAATTCTTTGGGCCATAAATAATGTTGCCATGTTTCTATGGTCCGAACAAGAGCATATAATTCTTTATCATAAGTAGAATAGTTCAGACTAGGCCCACACAATTTTTCAGGAAAGTATGCAACATGTTTGCCATCTTGTAATAAAACACCTCCTAATCCAATTCCACTAGCATCACATTCAAGCTCGAAAGTATTATTAAAATCAAGAAGTTGGAGTAAAGGGCATGTGTCAACTTATCTTTCAATACCGTGAAGGCTTCTTCCTATGCGGGACCCCAAACAAAAGGCACATCCTTCTTTGTAAGCTCATTGAGAGGTGCATCAATGGTGCTAGAATCTCTCACAAAATGCCTATAGAAACCAGTGAGTCCAAGAAAACTCCTACTTGTGTGACCGTTTTGGGCTGCGGCCAACTCTCAATAGCTTCAATCTTGGCTCTATCAACTTCAATTCCCTATGGAGTAACAACATAGCCAAGAAAAGATACTCGGTCGGTGCAAAAGGTGCACTTCGCAAGGTTACCAAACAAACGTGCATCACAGAGAGCAATGAAAACAACACGTAAAATGTTCCAAATGTTCTTCCAAAGATTTGATATAAATCAGTATATCATCAAAACAGACTACCACAAATCGTCCAATGAAAACACGTAAAACTTCGTTCATTAGTATCATGAAAGTACTAGGTGCATTAGTTAACCCAAAAGGCATGACTAACCTCTCATATAAACCAAACTTAGTTTTAAATGTTGTTTTCCATTCATCTCCCAATTTCATACGAATTTGATGGTATCCACTATGCAAATCAACTTTGGAGAATATTGTAGAGCCACTCAAATCATCAAGCATTTCATCTAGCCTAGGAATAGGATGACGATAAAGAATAGTAATATTATTAATGCCTCTACAATCAACACACATACACGATGTACCATCCTTTTTAGGCACTAGTATAATAGGAACAACACAAGGACTAAGAGATTCGCGTATATAACCTTTGTTGAGCAACTCCTGTACTTGATGCATAATCTCCTTCGTCTCCTCTGGATTGGTACGGTATGGTGCACGGTTGGGTAGCGATGCACCGGGAATTAAGTCAATTTGATGCTCAATCCCTCGAATAGGCGGTAATCCCGGTGGCACGTCTTGTGGAAAGACGTCAGCGAACTCTTGCAAAATGTTAGTGACAGCAGGGGGCAAAGAGGAAGGCATGTCCTCGAATGAAAATAATGCCTCTTTGCACACAAAATCATAGCAAACAAATTTGCTGAAATCTAGCTCATCAATATCAGATTTTGTCGCAAGTAAACATGCACTTTTCAATTTAATTTCAGAAGCAACACTAGATGGTTTATTATTAGGTTTCATTTGTTGCTCAAATTCTTTTGCCACAATCTGATTTTCAATCTTATTTTTCTCCTATTTTTCTTTATTAGCTCTATTAATATCTTCTTTCAAAATGAAATCAGGAGTCATAGGAAGCAAAGTAATATTTGTATCCTTATGAACAAGAGTATACTAATTGTTTCTACCATGGTGTACATAATTTTTATCAAATTGCCATGGTCTACCATGTAATAAGGAACATGCTTGCATGGGTACCACATCACAATCAACATAATCAACATATGTAGAGATACTAAAATGCACACGAACAGTACGTGTTACCTTAACCTTACCGCGGTTTTTGAACCATTGGATGTAGTAAGGATGTGGATGTGGTCTTGTGGTGAGAGATAACTTCTCCACCATCTCCATGCTAGCCAAGTTGTTACAGCTCCCTCCATCTATGATGACGCGAATGGAACATTCCTTCACAACGCCCTTTGTATGGAACAAATTATGCCTCTGATTTTGCTCAGCTTGTGTAACCTGCACACTCAAAACATGTTGAGCAACTAAACATTCATAGCTGTCAGCATCTTCAGCATCCATGTATTGTGCCTCATGATCAGAATCATCTCCACCGTGTTCTTCACTTGTAATAAGAGCCAAAGTCTCCTCATCATAGTCACTAGCGGATTCATACCCACCATCCTCAGTAACAATCATCACACGTTTAGATGGGCATTATCTCGCATAATGACCTCCACCCTTGCAAAGATGACAAATACTATCATGTGTTTGCCCTATTGATGTCATGGATGAAGAAGAGCTTTGTGCAGGTCCAGAAGATGTGCTCTTGGCAGATAGTGGTGGTTGTGCATGCTTTCTTGTATCACGGTTGGAGGTGGCAGATGACGGAGGCATTGGTGTAGCAGAATGTGTGGAAGTAGAGGATGCACGCGGTGTCCATGATGAAGGTCGACCTGCAGAAAAGTTAGTTCACGCCAATGCCTGTCGATCCTGCACTTCACATTTAGCTTTGCAAGCAAGATGGAATAAACGAGTGATATTATTATATTCCTTATACTCTAGAATGGTCCGAGTCTCTTTATTTAATCCACCCATAAAATGTGCAAGCATAGCTTCATTATCCTCAACAATACCACATCTAATCATACCAGTTTGTAATTCCCGATAATATTCTTCTACAAATTTTTTCCTTGTCTCAAATGTTGCAATTTTTGAAGCAATTCATGTTGATAGTATGGTGGAACCCAGCGAGTACGCATAGCAATTTTCAAAGCAGCCCAAGTAGCTAGAATAGGATATAATATACAATGTTCAGACCACCAAACACATGCAAAAGTAGCGAAAGCACAAACAACAGCAGGAACACGTTGCTCCTCAGGATATTGTAAACATGTAAAACATTGTTCAGTTTCTAACTCCCAAGTAAGATATATATCAGGAACATATCTACCCTCAAATGGTGGAATATTCCATTTTAGTTCAGGAAGATGATCATGATCTCGTACCTCAGGTGGTGGTGCAGCCCTACCGTTGCGATGATATGCATGAGGACGACCTGGTGGTGGTGGTGCTGGTGGTTGCACATAGTTTTGATTTTGATCAACCTCATCCTTGTAATGGTCCTCCACCTCTGCAGTAGCAACAGGAGCTACAAAAGCATCAACAGCGTCACCAGAATTTTGACCAGGCTCAAGGGGAACGCGCAGTGCTCGTCCCACTTTATTTGGAAGGCGACATTGTTGTTGTTGTTGTTGTTGTTGTTGTTGTTGCTGTTGTTGTTGTTGTTGCTGCTATTGTTGTTGCTGCTGTTGTTGTTGTTGCTGTTGCTGTTGCTGTTGCTGTTGTTGTTATTGTTGTTGTTGTTGTTGTCGTTGTTGTTGTTGTTGTTGTTGTTGTTGTTGTTGTTGTTGTTGTTGTTGTTGTTGTTGTTGTTGTTGTTGTTGTGAGACAAGTGCAGCCGGCGGTGGTGGTGGAAAACGCGAAAGCAATTCAATAAACTTGTTATTGAGCTTTGTTTCGAACATCTTCTCCATGGCCTCTTCAAATCTGTTTAGCACATCTTGCACTTGTCCACTCATCATTTGTTGAAACTTATGATGAAGCTCCTTGTTCGTCAAGTTCTCCCGGTCAATCTCGTCGGCTTGTGATCCTGCCATGATTAGCAGCAATAGAAACACACAAGAATATGATCATATAGACTACTAACTAGTGGTGGTGGATGTCACCTATCCGTCAAGCAAATCTCAAATTCTTACCAGTTCTTACCCAACAGCAGGCAGCGATCGGCAACCGCTGTAGTCAAAACTCTCAAAGCTTGGATAGAGCGATTACCAGGGAGAGTCAAACGCAAAACGTAGATTTATGTGGAGCTAGGAAGGCTTATAATATGGTAGCAAAAAGATTAGAAATAATCAATTCAGAGATGCAAAGTTGAATAAACGCTCAACGACGGTACTGTGTTGGTCCTAGGCTAGACCGTGCTAGAGATGCGAGCCTAGAACACTAACAAAATCACGGCGCTGCACGTAAACAAGGGAAAAGCACTCTCTAGAAAAAAATCACGCTATTTTTTTGTGCTCCTCTTTTTTTTGCGAAAAATCACTATAATGGCGAGTGTCTCAAAACTCTTCCCAAGTCAAAATGACAGGATGGGCACGAATTTTTTTTGACCATTTTTTTAGGAAATCAGGGCAGCAATGACAAAAAAGTGGGAAAAAATCACTATGATGGCGAGTGTCTCAAAAGACTCAGAAAAGCCTAAAAATAGGATAGGGAGAAAATATTTTCGGTCACCGAAATTTTGGCCTAAAAACTGCCCGGGGGTCTCTAGACTCTTTTTTTCCAGAAACCTACTCAGGCAAGGAAACACGAAACGAAAATTATATTGATCTTGAAAACAAACCTAATATGAAAGGAACTCGGATTGGTGGTGGATATATGGTGGTAGGATATGGCAGCGGTGGTGGTATATGGATACGGATTGGTGGTGGTATATGGATACAGATTCAAAGCAGTGGTGGTAGATGGCAGGGGCGATGATGATGGTGCGCTGGCGGCGTGACAACTTATGACCAGAACTCGAAACTCTAAAAGACTAGACGCTAAGACCAGCAACTTGACACGACGATGCAACCGCAAATTCAACAAAGCAAAATACTGAAAATACTATGCAAATGCTCAGGCTGGTTCGGATAGGATGAACTAACCCTAATTTTTTTTTTGACTTTTTCGTGAACTATAGGTATGAAGAAACTATGAAAAACTATAAAATCTCACCGAGCAACCTAGAAATCTGATACCACTTGATAGAGGCGAAGGTGTCCCGATGTTTCGATGAGATGGTGGCTATCGTTTTCTGTGGGAGTCAACCTTGACGATCTGACTATGAACATGCAAGACGTCGCACCTTAGCAATCGCTAAACCAACTTCCGAGTTGTTATTGACCAGACCGGAGCACGATCGACCTAACCACGAGGGTCTATTTCCTCCGAGCAAACGAAGAACAAGAAAGAAACTGAGATTGAAATCTGGATATTGCGAATATAAGAGGAAAGCTTTATTAATGAAGCTGGGGTTATGTGATGCCTTTGTCTGGTCGTTGAACACAAACGAAGTACGCGAAGTTGCAGCGATGGCCAACTTTTAATCTAAACAAAACCCAAAGTCTAAACAATGCCCTAAGGGCTGTATATATGGAGGAAGAGGGGGGGGGGATTCGTGGCCCTTGGAGGAGGGGTCCGAAACCAACCCTAACTCTTGTTTCCCCACACATGCAGACTCTAAAAACAGCCTATATTCAATTATTTCGAAATTACATGGGCATGGACCAATAATAAGGTGACTCAACACCTAGAATAGCCTCTGGACGAAAATTATGAAGTGCCATCTTGTATATTTTGTCCAAGGCTTTGTGCACTCATTATGGTGGCTTCAAAGTCCTGAAATCATCACTTGAAACTCTGTTCTTGTTTCCCTTGCGCATGCCATCAACTCCATGCTTGTTCTTGCTCCAATGTTCATCCTTCTCCAAGCTAGGCCCTTCATTTGTAAGCAAAACAAATGAATCCAATTTAGGCAACATCATATTCTCATGAACATTAGAATCATTACCAAGAAACGAAAGTACCTGGTAATTTAATTGGCATGCACAAGCTCTAGTAATCAGTCTAGTATGTATAGTAGCAGGGGTTGTGGGTGTAACAATGGTATTTATGTCCTCATCATTGATAGCGAGGAAATTTGTAACTAGCAACAAGTAGCAATGGTAACAGATGTGTAGCAAGGTGGCCCAATATTCTTATAACAAAGGACAAGTGGAATTGTCTCTTATAATAAGCAAAGCGTTCTTGAGGACACATGGGAATTATCATCTAGTTACTTTCATCATGTTTGTTTCTTTCGTGTTCGGTACTTTGATAATTTGATATGTGGGTGGACCGATGCTTGGGTGCTATTCTTACTTGAACTAGCCTCCCACTTATGATTACACCCTCTCGCAAGCATCCGCAACTATGAAAGAAGAACTAAGATAAATCTAACCATAGCATGAAACATATGGATCGAAATCATCTCTTTATGAAATGACGCATAAACTAGGGTTTAAGCTTCTGTCACTATAGCAACCCATCATTTACTTATTAATCCACAATGCCTTCCCTTAGGCCCAGGTATGATGAAATGTCACGTAGTCAACATTCACATGTCACCACTAAAGGAAGCAACAACATGCATATCATCAAAATATCGAATGAATACCAAATTCACATGATTACTTATAATAAGACTTCTCTCATATCCCCGAGAACAAAAGTAAATACTCACAAATCATATTCATGTTCAAGATCATAGGGGTGTTGAATTTCATAATGGATCTGAACATATAATCTTCCACCAAATAAACCAACTAGCATCAACTAGGATATGTAATCAACAGTACTAGCAACCCACAGGTACCAATCTGAGGTTTTGAGACAAAGATTGAATATAGGAGATGAACTAGGGTTTGATATGAGATGGTGTTGGTGAAGATGTTGATGAAGATTGGTCCTCCCACAATGAGAGGATTATTGGTGATGTCGATGGCTTCGATTTCTCCCTCCCGGAGGGAAGTGTCCCTGCCCAGGTTCTGCCTCGAGACGGTAGCGCTTCGTCCTGAAAGTCCTCTCTTGATTTTTTTCTAGGTCAAAACCCTTCATATAGTAGAAGATGGGCCAGAGGCCAGCTGTGGGCCCCACAAGGCATCAAGGTGCGCCCATGGGGTGGTCGCGCCCTATTGCCTTGTGGGCAACTGGTGGGGCCCCTGTTACTTCTTTGATCCCCTATTTTTTTATATATTTCATAAAAATTCTCCATGAAATTTCAGGTCATTTGGAGTTCTACAGAATACGTATCTCTGATGTAGCTTTTCCAGGTCCAGAATTCCAGCTTCCGGCAATCTCATTCTTCATTCAAATCTTGCAAATTAAGAGAGAAAAGGCATTAGAATTGCATCACAAAGTGTTAAAAACATTATAAATATCATTAGGAAAACATGATGAAAAATGGGCGTATCAACTCCCCCAATCTTAGACCTTGCTTGTCCTCAAGCGAAAGCCGAAATTGATAATCATGAACACATGTTTAGAGAGAGAGATAGAGGTGTCGATAAAAACTAAATACGAACATAGTAGCATCATGATCATTATCATAGCAGCAATATATCATCATAAAACAATTCATCACAATAACAAAGTATAAAGCATAAACTTTCTCAAAAACCAAAAAAACTATGTTCTTAGTCAACGAAACAATTACAATTCATCATATTCTCAGGAAGGGTCTCATGTAAGAGCTTTTGTTTATCAATTCCACATACTCAACTATCATTTAGTCTTCTATGATTGCTGACACTCACGACATACAATTATATGGAGGAAAAGTTCCAGTCAGACACAAAGAAAGATATGGGCTTATAGTTTCGCCTCCCAACTTATTTACCTCGAGGGTAATGTCAACAATAATAACTCATGATTACTCATATCCAACTGGATATATGTTCCTAGATCTTTCCTCGCCACATGATGCTTGCAAAGAGAAATGTGAAAAGGAATAGAGAAGAACACTATTGACTCTTGCATAGAAAATAAATACAGAAAAGTGAAAGACATGCCCTTCACAGATGGAAGCAGAGGTTGTCATGCACTTTTTATTTTGGGATGTGCAAGCTCTTAATGTAAAGGAACATCACTTTATATTACCCCTTGTGATAGCAATCTTTATTACGCAGTTTGTCGCTTTTATTTCTTTACCATCACAAGAGCGTACAAAGCATATTTTCCCTTACAATAAAAGATCATACATATTTAGGAGCAATTTTTATTGCTTTATGCACCGATGAAAACTTACTTGAAGGATCTTATTCAATCCAGAGGTAGATATAGTGGACTCTCACGACATGAAACTGGGTTTAAGGGTTTTGGATGCACAAGTAGTATCTCTACTTAGTGTGGATTTTTTCCTAGCAAAATCTATTGAGCAAGCAACACATGTTGGAGGATCCATGACAATATAACTTCTTTGTGAATATAAGCAAACATAACTCATTACGTTGTCTTCCTTGTCCAACGTCAACTAATTAACATAAAATATTAAATGGGGGCTCACAATCATCAAAGAGTTCCAAGATAGTATATTTATATGTGAATCTTCTCTTACCTTATTAATCTTTCATGAATTGCATCATTGGCCAATACTATGTTTGTTAACTTCCAAATTTTTTTATCAATTATACTTTTCTTTATGTAAAGTCATTACTTTCCATGGGATTAATGTATTTTATTTTTATCATTTTCATTGCTAAGATTGAAACATAAAAGTAAAGAAGCAAAACTCAAACTCTTTATTATATAACTCTCAACTCGATTACATAGATTGACAGATCACGAGACTAGGACTCAAAAAAAGATCATACTAAACTTTTATTCTTCTAAATCACGAAATAACTAAGGATCAAGCTAGGATAGGTACAGATGATAAAAGTGATGGTGATACGTTACCGGGGCACTGAAGGAAATATGCCCTAGAGGCAATAATAAAGTTGTTATTTTATATTTCCTTATTCATGATAAAGGTTTATTATTCACGCTAGAATTGTATTGATCGGAAACCTTGATACATGTGTGGATACATAAACAAACACCGTGTCCCTAGTGAGCCTCTACTAGACTAGCTCGTTGATCAAAGATGGTTAAGGTTTCCTGACCATGGACATCAGTTGTCATTTGATAACGGGATCACATCATTAGGAGAATGATGTGATGGACAAGACCCATCCGTTATCTTAGCATTATGATCGTTTAGTTTTATTGCTATTGCTTTCTTCATGTCAAATACATATTCCTTAGACTATGAGATTATGCAACTCCCGGATACCGGAGGAATGCCTTGTGTGCTATCAAACGTCACAACGTAACTGGGTGATTATAAAGATTCTCTACAGGTATCTCCGAAGGTGTTTGTTGAGTTGGCATAGATCAAGATTAGGATTTGTCACTCCGAGTATCAGAGAGGTATCTCTGGGCCCTCTCGGTAATACATGATATGTCCATTTTGCATCATGCTTTTATATCGATATTTATTGCATTATGGGCTGTTATTACACATTATGTCACAATACTTATGCATATTCTCTCTTATTTTACAAGGTTTACATGAAGAGGGAGAATGCCGACAGCTGGGATTCTGGGCTGGAAAAGGAGCAAATATTAGAGACCTATTCTGCACAGCTCCATAAGTCCTGAAACTTCACGGAAGTTATTTCCAGAATATATAAAAAATACTAAGCGCAAGAAGTACCAGAGGGGGCCCACCCACAAGCCACGAGGGCGGGGGGCGCGCCCTACCCCTTGGGCGCGCCCCCTGCCTCATGGGCCCCCTGGTGGCCCTCCGATGCCCATCTTCTGCTATATGAGGTCTTTCGTCGAGGAAAAAAAATCATAAGCAAGCTTACGGGACGAAACTCTGCCACCACGAGGTGGAACCTTGGCGGAACCAATCTAGGGCTACGACAGAGCTGTTCTGCCGGGGAAACTTCCCTCCGGGAGGGGGAAATCATCACTATCGTCATCACCAATGATCCTCTCATTGGGAGGGGGTCAATCTCCATCAACATCTTCACCAGCACCATCTCATCTCAAACCCTAGTTCATCTCTTGTATCCAATCTTTGTATCCAAACCTCAGATTGATACCTGTGGGTTGCTAGTAGTGTTGATTACTCCTTGTAGTTGATGCTAGTTGGTTTACTTGGTGGAAGGTCATACGTTCGGATCCATTATTCATATTAATACCCCTATGATTATGAACATGAATATGCTTTGTGAGTAGTTATGTTTGTTCCTGAGGACATGGGAGAAGTCTTGCTATTAGTAGTCATGTGAATTTGGTATTCGTTCGATATTTTGATGAGATGTATGTTGTCATCCCTCTAGTAGTGTCATGTGAACGTCGACTACATGACACTTCACCATTGTTTGGGCCCAGAGGGAGGCATTGAGAAGTAATAAGTAGATGATGGGTTGCTAGAGTGATAGAAGCTTAAACCCTAGTTTATGCGTTGCTTCGTAAGGGGCTGATTTGGATCCATATGTTTCATGCTATGGTTAGGTTTACCTTAATACTACTGTTGTAGTTGCGGATGCTTGCAATAGGGGTTAATCATAAGTGGGATGCTTGTCCAAGTAAGGGCAGTACCCAAGCATCAGTCCACCCACATATCAAATTATCAAAGTATCAAACGCGAATCATATGAACGTGATGAAAACTAGCTTGACGATAATTCCCATGTGTTCTCGGGAGCGCTTTCCTTCATAAAGAGTTTGTCCAGGCTTTTACTTTGCTATAAAAAGGATTGGGCCGTCTTGCTGCACCTTATTTACTTTTATTACTTGCTACTCGTTACCAATTACCTTATCAAAAAACTATCTGTTACCGATAATTTCAGTGCTTGCAGAGAATACCATGCTGAAAACCGCTTATCATTTCCTTCCGCTCCTCGTTGGGTTCGACACTCTTACTTATAGAAAGGACTACGATAGATCCCCTATACTTGTGGTTCATCAATACACATCATAAGCTTGCAAGCAAATGACTAAGGAGTTGGTCACGAGGTGATGTATTACGGAATGAGTAAAGAGACTTGCCGTTAACGAGATTGAACTAGGTATGAAGATACCGACGACCGAATCTCGGGTAAGTAACATACCGATAGACAAAGGGAATAACATATGTTTCCATAACGGTTCGACCGATAAAGATCTTCGTAGAATATGTAGGAGCCAATATGAGCATCCAGGTTCCGCTATTGGTTATTGACCAGAGAGGTGTCTCGGTCATGACTACATAGTTCTCGAACCCGTAGGGTCTGCACGCTTTTGATGACGATATAGTATTATATGAGTTATGTGATTTGGTGACCGAATGTTGTTCGGAGTCAAGGATGAGATCACAAACATGATGAGGAGTCTCGAAATGGTCGAGAGGTGAAGATTGATATATAGGACAATGATATTCGGACACCGGAAGTGTTCCGGAGGGTACCGGGTACATATCGGGTCACCAGCAGGGGTTCCGAGCACCCCCGACAAAAGATATGGGCCTTATGGGCCAAGAGGGGAAATGCGCCAGCCACCAGGGGTGAAGGAAATATGCCCTAGAGGCAATAATAAAGTTATTATTTATTTCCTTATATCATGATAAATGTTTATTATTCATGCTAGAATTGTATTAACCGGAAACTTAATACATGTGTGAATACACAAACAAACAGAGTGTCACTAGTATGCCTCTACTTGACTAGCTCGTTGGTCAAAGATGGTTATGTTTCCTAACAATAGACATGAGTTGTCATTTGATAAACGGGATCACATCATTAGGAGAATGATGTGATTGACTTGACCCATTCCGTTAGCTTAGCACCTGATCGTTTTAGTTTACTACTATTGCTTTCTTCATGACTTATACATGTTCCTATGACTATGAGATTATGCAACTCCCGATTACCGGAGGAACACTTTGTGTGCTACCAAACGTCACAACGTAACTGGGTGATTATAAAGGTGCTCTACAGGTGTCTCCGATGGTACTTGTTGAGTTGGCATAGTTCGAGATTAGGATTTGTCACTCCGATTGTCGGAGAGGTATCTCTGGGCCCTCTCGGTAATGCACATCACTATAAGCCTTGCATGCAATACAACTAATGAGTTAGTTGTGGGATGATGCATTACAGAATGAGTAAAGAGACTTGTCGGTAACGAGATTGATCTAGGTATTGAGATACCGACGATCGAATGTCCGGCAAGTAACATACCGATGACAAAGGGAACAACGTATGTTGTTATGCGGTTTGACTGACAAAGATCTTCGTAGAATATGTATGAGCCAATATTAGCATCCAGGTTCCGCTATTGGTTATTAACCGGAGACGTGTCTTGGTCATGTCTACATAGTTCTCGAACCCGTAGGGTCCGCAAGCTTAACGTTCGGTGACGATTGGTATTATGAGTTTATGTGTTTTGATGTACCGAAGGTAGTTCGGAGTCCTGGATGAGATCAGGGACATGACGAGGAGTCTCGAAATGGTCGAGACGTAAAGATGGATATGTTGGATGACTATATTCGGACATCGGAAAGGTTCCGAGTGATTCGGGTATTTTTCGGTTACCGGAGAGTTACGGAAATTCACCGAGAGGGTCAATGGGCCTTCGTGGGCTTTAGTGGAAATAGAGGGCAGCAAGGAAGTGTGGGGTGCGCCCCCCTAGGACCAAACCGAATTGGTTTAGGGCTTTGGGGGCCGGCCCCCTCTTTCCTTCTCCTCTCCTCCTCTTTCCTTCCCCTCCTAGTTGGACTAGAAAAGGGGGAACCTACTCCTAGTAGGAGTAGGATTCCCCCCTTTGGTGCGCACCCTATGAGGCCGCCGGTCCCTCCCCTTGCTCCTTTATATACATGGCCAGGGGGCACCCCATAGACACACAAGTTGACCATTTGATCTTTTAGCCGTGTGCGGTGCCCCCCTCTACCATAATCCACCTCGGTCATATCATAGTGGTGCTTAGGCGAAGCCCTGCATCAGTAGCATCATCATCACCATCATCACACCATCGTGCTGACAGAACTCTCCCTCGAATCTCTGCTGGATTGGAGCTCGTGGGATGTCACTGAGCTGAACGTGTGCTGAACTCGGAGGTGCCGTACGTTCGGTACTTGGATCGGTCGGATCGTGAATACGTAGAACTACATCAACCGCGTTCTCATAACGCTTCCGCTTACGCTCTCGTTGCTATGAATCACCATGATCTTGCGTGTGCATAGGGAAATTTCGAAATTACTACATTCCCCAACAGTGGTATCAGAGCCAAGTTTATGCGTAGATGTTATATGCACAAGTAGAACACAAGTGAGTTGTGGGCGATACAAGTCATACTGCTTACCAGCATGTCATACTTTGGTTCGGCGGTATTGTTGGATGAAGCGGCCCAGACCGACATTACGCGTACACTTATGCAAGACTGGTTTTACCGACGTGCTTTGCACACAGGTGGCTGGCGGGTGTCAGTTTCTCCAACTTTAGTTGAACCGAGTGTGACTACGCCCGGTCCTTGTTGAAGGTTAAAACAGCACTAACTTGACGAAATATTGTTGTGGTTTTGATGCGTAGGTAAGAACGGTTCTTGATCAGCCCGTAGCAGCCACGTAAAACTTGCAACAACAAAGTAGAGGACATCTAACTTGTTTTTGCAGGGCATGTTGTGATGTGATATGGTCAAGGCATGATGCTATATTTTATTGTATGAGATGATCCTGTTTTGTAACGGAGTTATCGGCAACTGGCAGGAGCCATATGGTTGTCGCTTTATTGTATGCAATGCAATTGCCCTGTAATTGCTTTACTTTATCTCTAAATGGCAGCGATAGTCGTAGAAGCATTATTTGACGAGATGACAATGATGCTACGATAGAGATCAAGGTGTCGCGCCGGTGACGATGGTGATCTTGACGGTGCTTTGGAGATGGAGATCAAAGGCACAAGATGATGATGGCCATATCATATCACTTATATTGATTGCATGTGATGTTTATCCTCTATGCATCTTATTCTACTTGATTGATGGTAGCATTATAAGATGATCTCTCACTAAATTTCAAGGTACACGTGTTCTCCCTGAGTATGCACCGTTGCCAAAGTTCGTCGTGCCGAGACACCACGTGATGATCGGGTGTGATAAGCTCTACATTCATATACAACAGGTGCAAGCTAGTTTTGCACACGTAGAAGTACTCGGGTTAAACTTGACGAGCCTAGCATATGCAGATATGGCCTCAGAACACTAAGACCGAAAGGTCGAGCGTGAATCATATAGTAGACATGATCAACATACTGATGTTCACCATTGAAAACTACTCCATTTCATGTGATGACTGGTCATGGTTTCGTTGATTTGAATCACATGATCACTTAGATGATTAGAGGGATGTCTATCTAAGTGGGAGTTCTTAAATATGATTAATTGAACTTTAATTTATCATGAACTTAGTCCTGATAGTATTTGCATAACTATGTTGTAGATCAATAGCTCGCGATGTAGATCCCCGTTTATTTTTGATATGTTCCTAGAGAAAAACTATGTTGAAAGATGATAGTAGCAATGATGCGGACTAAGTCCGTGATCTAAGGATTATCCTCATTGTTGCACATAAGAATTATGTCCTTGATGCACCGCTAGGTGACGGACCTATTCCAGGAGCAGATACAGACGCTATGAACATTTGGTAAAGCTTGGTGAGGGAGTCCTGGATTAGGGGGTGTCCGGATGGCCGGACTATACCTTCGCCCGGACTCCTGGACTATGAAGATACAAGATTGAAGACTTCGTCCCATGTCCGGAAGGGACTTTCCTTGGCGAGGAAGGTAAGCTTGGTGATACGGATATGAAGATCTCCTACCATTGTAACTGACTCTGTGTAACCCTAGCCCCCTCTGGTGTCTATATAAACCGGAGAGTTTTATTCCGTAGGACGAACAACAATCATACCATAGGCTAGCTTCTAGGGTTTAGCCTCTCTTATCTCGTGGTAGATCTACTCTTGTATTACCCATATCATCAATATCAATCAAGCAGGACGTAGGGTTTTACCTCCATCAAGAGGGCCCGAACCTGGGTAAAACATCGTGTCCCCTGCCTCCTGTTACCATCCGGCCTAGACGCACAGTTCGGGACCCCCTACCCGAGATCCGTCGGTTTTGACACCGACATTGGTGCTTTCATTGAGAGTTCCTCTGTGTCGTCACTTTTAGGCCCGATGGCTTCTCCGATCATCAACAGCGATGCGATCCAGGGTGAGACTTTTCTCCCGGGACAGATCTTCGTATTGGGCGGCTTTGCACTGCGGGCCAATTCGCTTGGTCATCTGGAGCAGATCGAAAGCTACGCCCCTGGTCATCAGGTCAGATTTGGAAGTTTGAACTACACGTCCGACATCCGCGGAGACTTGATCTTCGACGGATTCGAGCCACAGCCGAGCGCGCCGCACTGTCACGATGGGCATGATTTAGCTCCGCCGCCGAACAGTGCCCTGGATCACACCAATCGAGGATGGGTGGTTAGACACCGCCTCGAGGGCTGCAATCTCTACGGCGATCGAGCCGAACACCAGCCCTATTCTTTGCGAAGCCCGTGACTCCAAGGAGCCGGACTCCTCTCCAGACTCCGAGCCCTTCGCACCCCGACCGATCGATTGGGCGCCGATCATGGAGTTCACCGCCGCGAACATCTTTCAGCACTCGCCCTTTGGCGATATTATGAATTCACTAAAGTCTCTCTCTTTATCAGGAGAGCCCTGGCCGGACTATGGTCAACAAGGTTGGGATGCAGATGATGAAGAAATTCAAAGACCACCAACCACCCACTTCGTAGCCGCTGTCAATAATTTAAACGACGTGCTCGACTTCGACTCCGAAGACATCGACGGTATGAACGATGATGTAGGAGATGAACACGAACCAACGCCTATAAGGCACTGGACAGCCACCTCATCTCATGATGTATACATGGTGGACACACCCAAAGGAAGCGATGACGAGGAACACAGGGATGCAACGAGGGATCGTTCACTCGAAAAGCAATCAAAGCGGCGACATAAGCACTGCTCCAAGCCCCGCCTCGACAGAGACAACAGCCATACAGACCCAGCCATAGAGCAGGACGAGCCAGCGGACGACGAACATGCCTTCGAGCAAGCGGCCGAACATGGAAACTTGGATAAACAAACCGAACACCCCGTCCCCAGCGAAAACAATAGTCTGGACGACCTTACGCCGGATAAACTCATGGAGCAGAAGAACCTCCACAAAAGGCTTGTCGCCACTGCGCATAGCCTGAAAAAGCAGAAGCGGAAGCTCAAAACTGTGGAAGATGCACTCAGAATCAGATGGAGCAAAGTACACAACACCGCAGCCAAATATGCCGGCAGTCGCCGCACAGAAAGCTATCCAAAGCGAAAGCTACTGCCTGAATTTGACGAGGAGGCCTTAGAGCCCCCGCAGTAAAAAATAGGAAAGCCATCCGGTCAGATGGACGACCGCATGGCCAGCATGGAGCGGCAAGCGGCACCGCACACAAGCCGGCACGTGATCCACCAAAGGATCCGCATCAAAAAGACGGCCCAGCCAGATCTATATACGGGCCAAGAAAGCAAGCTCTAGTAAGCAATGCAACACAACAAATATCCGAACATCACGACACACCCAAATACAGGGGTGCCGCACACCCCCTATGTTTCACCGATGAGGTGCTGGACCATGAATTTCCAGCGGGATTCAAGCCCGTAAACATAGAGGCGTACGACAGAACAACAGACCCTGGGGTCTGGATCGAGGATTATATCCTCCACATACATATGGCTAGAGGAGATGACCTCCACGCCATAAAATACTTACCCCTCAAGCTTAAAGGGCCAGCCCGGCATTGGCTCAAAAGCCTTCCCGAAAACACCATTGGAAGTTGGGAAGAGCTTGAGGATGCTTTTCGAGCAAATTTTCAAGGGACCTATGTCCGCCCTTCGGATGTAGACAATCTCAGTCACATAACTCAATAGCCCGGAGAGTCAGCCCAGAAATTCTGGAACTGATTTCTTACTAAAAAGAATCAGATAGTCGACTGTCCTGACGCCGAAGCCCTAGCAGCTTTTAAGCACAAAGTTCGAGACGAATGGCTCGCCGGACACCTCGGCCAAGAAAAGCCAAGAACAATGGCCGCATTAACAAGCCTCATGACCCACTTTTGCGCAGGAGAGGACAGCTGGTTGGCAAGATGTAGCACCAGCGACCCAAGTACATCCGAAGTTAGGGATGGAAACGGAAAACCCCGACGCAGCAAGGACCAGCGCCGGAATAAGGGAAACAACCCAAGGAGCACGGCGGTCAACGCCGGATCCAAAAGCTCGCGGCAGAATCAGAGAAAGCCGTCCCTCAAGGATAACCGGGACGAGCTATCCAACTTAAACAAAATCTTGGACAAGATATGTCAAATACATAGTACTCCCGGGAAGCCTGCGAACCATACCCACGGAGATTGTTGGGTTTTCAAGCAAGGTGGCAAACTCAACGCCGAACACAAGGGGCTCGACACACCAAGTGAGGACGATGACGAACCCCACAAGCAGAGCACCAAAAAACAAAAGGATTTCCCACAAGAAGTCAAAACAGTACACTTACTTCACGTGACGAACAGAACGGCGCCACCAGAGATACGCGCCATACGGCCTATCCCAAATGAGTCTCGCCAATGGTTGTTAAAACCGATCACCTTCGACCATCAGGATTACTCTAGAAGTATCCGGAACGCAGGCTGGACTGCCTTGGTATTTGATCCAATAATCGGCAGACTCCATTTTACAAATGACCTGATGGACGGCGACAGTGGTCTAAACCTGCTATAGCAGGACACAATCCGCAACATGGGGATAGACCCAACCAAAATTCGCCATAGCAAAACCTCCTTTCAAGGGGTAACACCAGGCCCGGATGCTCGTTGCATGGGTTCTCTCCGGCTAGAAGTTATGTTCGGCTCCCCCGATAACTTCCGTTGCGAACAGCTAAGTTTCCACATCGCCCCATTCTCAAGTAGCTATCAAGCACTGCTGGGACGCGAAGCTTTCGCCTGCTTTAACGCAATACCGCATTATGCATCTCTTACACTTAAGATGCCCGATCCACGAGGCACCATCTCATTAAAGGGAAAACATTGAGTGTTCCTCCCGCGCGGAAAATAGTGCGGCTACCTTGAAAGCCCCACAATAAAGCGGCTTCACCAGCCAAAGCATCTAAACAGGTCGTCAAGACCACGGACACAGCTAGACGAGTCCAGCATAAACATACAATTGATAAAGGCTTAGTAACCGTATACCGCTGCACTAGGGGCTCCCCGCATATAAAACAAGAGACAATAAAGCTCAATTTTACCCATTTCGATTTATACTTTGTTTATTTAGTATAACTCATGTTTGGCACAATCTTTCTTTAACTAAGTTCCTCTCTTTTACAGATGAACAACCTGCTACGCCCGTCCAGGATACGGCACAACAGAGACACATGCGCATACGTGCAGCAAGGACCCGTTCCAAGGATTCTTTTCAGATTAAGACCCTGCGTAAACCTTTTTTACTGTCTCTTGTTGATACACATCCCCTGGTTTCTTGGTATAACCGAGGAGGAGGCTGGCGTTTTGGCATGTGGCCATGTCAGAGTTTTGCGCGTACCTGGACACTAGGGGCTTATTACTAAGGGCGTTATCCCGCCTGCCCTCATAAAGACCGAATACCTTAGGGAGTGTTCGACGTCGCGAGTTTGGCCTTATATGCATCAGCTCCGAATCATGTCTTTGGTCAAATGTTGGGTTTGCCCGGCTCCTGTGTTTTGCTGCCTTACGTTCCGCTCTATCGGCTAAGGCGGCACCAGGAGAACTACTGCGATTGTGCCCCGGTTCGGCCAGGCGAGCACCTCAGTAGAGAAAGCCGAAAACTGACTGTCATGATATAGCGTGAGACTGGTCAACCACTCGATGACTTACCGGAATCTTTAGGATTCCTCCGCATTAACAAAGGGCCGTTTCCCAGCCAGGCACATACGCGCCCTGAGTTCGGGCGAGCGCAGGCGCCACCAGGGGCTATATAAGTAGCCTCAATGTCAAACTCCTATGGCTAAGTGAAAGTGATAAAGGATCATAGTCCGATTGCCTAGTTCGCTGCGCTATCACCTCCTTTGTAGGACCAAGACATTGGATCAAGTGTGAAAATGCACCTTCTGCGAACACCCCCACATTATGTGCGTGGGGGCTGAAGCCGACGACTGCCATCTTTCAGATTATATACACGTATATGTTAAACGGCCACACAGGATGTATTCCAATACTTGCAGGCACAAGTATAAAAATCTTCTACAATTTATCAAAATATTGTTTTACAATAATACATGCTATTCGAATATAGTATCCTTCGAGCACTGCGTCTCTATTAAACGAGCGCCTTGCAAAACTTCCTAAAAATAGCGCTCGGCAGGTACTCGGCTTCCATCCGAGTCTGGGGATGCAACAGCGGTGGCTTCCATTTCTGACCAGTATGTCTTGACACGGGCAAGATCCATCCACGCACCCTCTATGCACGCTGACCTCTTCATCGCATTGATATGCGGTGCCGCACCAAGGAACTGCTGCACCAAGTTGAAATAACTTTTCGGCTCTGGCCTCTCTGGCCACAGATGATTCATGACATACTTCATGGCGAGTCCGGACAACCTATTTAGCTCGGCCCATTCGGCCAAACGATCGGCTAATGACAGTGGACTCTCTGGATTGTGGAACTGCGACCAGAAGAGCTTTTCCAGTTCGCGATCTTCTTGATCTTGGAAGTGTTCGGCCGCATCTGCGGCACTCGCTGCTAAATCTAGATAGGTGTCCGCCGTACTCCACATCTGGTCTAACAGAGCATGTTTAGGATCACAGAACTTCCTCCGCAGCATAAAGGGCTTTCCAGCTCCGATCTCTCCGGCCTGACGCAGCTCCTCCTTCATAGCTCTCATCGCAGAGCGAGCATCCTTGGCATCGGCAACGGCCTTCTTCAGGTCCGTCCGTTCCGCCCGATCTTCTTTTTCAAGAAGCTTGCAATGGTCAGCAGCGTTCTTCAGCCTCATGGCCATCTCGGCCATTTCCTTCTTGCTTCGGTAGTGAGGAGCCTGTTCGGCTTTCAGCTCTTCAATTGCCTTTCCGGCAGCCGCATCACTTTTCCTGGCTTGCTCCTTGGCTCGGGCAAGTTCCGCCCGAAGATTCTCCATGGAAGCAGCACCATCTGCATCAAGCGCACACATTGTAAGATACTGGCATAAAGCTCCTCTTACCAGTTGCCGCCGACGGAATTACATACCTTGTGCCTCGTCAAGCTGCTTGTGGACAAGCGCGATGTCGGCATCTGCCACGTCAAGTTGCCGCTTTAGCTCGGCAAATCCATCAGTCCGGCTGGCCACCGGACACTTCGCCACCTACGTATAAAGGCGGCATATTAGACCTGGGATTATGATCCTCTGTGCGCCGTCACTTTTGACAACACACAGAGTCTCAAGGGCTACTATCTACACAGGGCGCATCTTATTTATGCGCAACTGTCCAAAAAGGGTACATTGTTTCGCGTACCTCAAAACCTGTCAGCAAACTCCTAACGGCCTCGTGCAATCCGCTCTCCGTGGATGAAATCCTCTCAATCACCGTACCCATCAATGCATGATGCTCCTCTGAGATGGATGCTCGCCCTAGCAGATCCTTCAGCTCCTCTGACCGCGCACCAGACGGTGCCGGACTCGTCCGATGGCCCTTTTCGAAGGCCGGACGCGGAGGGCTTTGGGGGGCCATATGACTACCTTCCGGCCCCGCCGGATTTGGAGAAACTCTCCGCGACGATACCTCAGGGTCGCCCGCCTCGCAAGGCGGTACGGCAGGGGGAGGCGTTCCGCTCTCCCTCATCTCCGAAAGAAGATCCCCCGAAGATGAGCTCTGCTGAGAAGGGCTAAGGTCTGAGCTATAAGGTAAATTTTCGATTACTTTTCTCAGATATAAAGCAGGGATTTCTCTCGTTTCTTAAAAAAAACTCCTCTCTACTTACGGCTCAGTGGAGGGCTGATCCCCTTGAGGGCATAATTCGGCCGAAGTATCCCCCAGCACAGGACCCTCTGGCGAAGATTTCTTCCCCCGCTTTAAGGCCATGGTCTCCGGGTCTTCAGAGGCGGTCCTCTTCTTCCTCGGAGGAGAGGAATTTTCGATTCCTCCCTTCCGGACAACCTCCTTTGAGAAGGCTGTAGCTTCCTTGTCCCCTTCCTCGCTTCCCTTTGAAGGCACAACCTCCAACATCCTGAATAGCACGGGACCCGGCATGGTCTCGGGGAGGGGGGCCGGACACCTGATTAGCATTGCTTTCGCTACCCACTCCTGTTTAAAGGACAACTCTTTTAGGGGCAATTTCATGATAAATATGCGAGTCCGGGCACAAGGCTACTTACTTGAGTATCCGGACGATTGCAGCTCAGACCTGCGTCCTCTGTAGAATCCGGACACACTACTTGTGGTCCGAAGAACAATTTGTACATCTCCACGGGCGTCATGCCAAGAAAATGTTGGAGAACTCGTGGTCCCTCCGGGTTGAACTCCCACAGGCGGAGGGGGCAATGTTTGCAGGGCAGAACTCGGTGAATTAACATAACCTGCGTCACCATGACCAGACTGATGTCTCTTTCTAGGAGATCTTGGATGTGGCCCTGCAACAGGGGCACGTCCTTTGCCGACCCCTAGTCCAGCCCCATATTGACCCATGACGCCAGTCGTGGCGGGGGACCCGAGCGAAAGGCAGGTGGCGCCACCCACTTAGGGGGCCTGGGAGCGGTAATATAAAACCACTCTCGTTGCCATAAGCTGGACTCCTCTTGAAAAGAGCCCTTGGGCCATGGAGTACCAGCATTCTTGCTTATAAAAGCACCTCTGCACTCCGTGTGCCGTCCCTCGATCATCTTCGGCTCTACTTTGAAGGTCTTGAGCCATAGTCCGAAGTGAGGAGTGATACGGAGGAAGGCTTCACACACAGCGATGAATGAGGAAATATGGAGGATGGACTCCGGGGCTAAGTCGTAAAATTCCAGCCCATAATAATACATGAGCCCCCTCACGAAGGGATCCGTCGGGAAGCCTAGCCCCCGAAGGAAGTGAGACATGAACACCACACTCTCACCGGGCTTGGGAGTGAGAATGACCTGCCCTTGAGCAGGCAGCCTATGCGAGATTTCGCCGGTCAAGAACCTGGCCTCTCTCAACTTCAGCACATCCTCCTCCGTGACGGAGGAGGGCATCCATCGGCCTCGAAGGTCGGAACCAGACATTGTCGAAGGTCCAAAGCGCCTGAAATCTGGAACCTTGGGTGTTGGAACTCGAGGCGAAGGGCGAACTCGTTTGAGATTGAAAGAAAGGAGTAAGGCCTTGGTCTCTTTATAAGAGGTTGAATACCAAGGGCCTTCCCCGTGACCATTTGGGACTCGCCTTTGATCGAGAAAATATACCAACGGGTATGGTTGGGTTACCCACGCCCGTATTGATGAGAATCCCGGAATAAGAGGACACGATCTCTGCTTTAACAAGACGTGCCAAGGAAACCGCCTCGCTAAACGCGCTGAGGTGGGACAATAAAATGATTCGAATAAAGACTTGGCTGTGGTGTGATGTCACGCTACGGAATACGTCAGCAGATTAGATTTGTGTAAATATTATTCTCTCTATGGAAATATGTGGAAACTTATTTTGCAGAGCCGGACACTACCTTTGTGTTCAAAATCTTCTATGAAGTACTTGGAGGAGGAACCCGCCTTGCAATGCCGAAGACAATCTGCGCGCCGGACTCGTCGTCATTGAAGCCTGGTTTAGGGGCTACTGAGGGAGTCCTGGATTAGGGGGTGTCCGGATGGCCGGACTATACCTTCGGCCGGACTCCTGGACTATGAAGATACAAGATTGAAGACTTCGTCCCGTGTCCGGAAGGGACTTTCCTTGGCGAGGAAGGCAAGCTTGGCGATACGGATATGAAGATCTCCTACCATTGTAACCGACTCTGTGTAACCCTAGCCCCCTCCGGTGTCTATATAAACCGGAGAGTTTTAGTCCGTAGGACGAACAACAATCATACCATAGGCTAGCTTCTAGGGTTTAGCCTCTCTGATCTCGTGGTAGATCTACTCTTGTATTACCCATATCATCAATATCAATCAAGCAGGACGTAGGGTTTTACCTCCATCAAGAGGGCCCGAACCTGGGTAAAACATCGTGTCCCCTGCCTCCTGTTACCATCCGGCCTAGACGCACAATTCGGGACCCCCTACCCGAGATCCGCTGGTTTTGACACCGACACTTGGTATGATGACTACTTGATAGTTTAGTGCACCATGATTTATGGCTTAGAACCGGAACTTCAAAAACATTTTGAACGCCACAGAGCATATAAGATGTTCTAAGAGTTGAATTGGTATTTCATACTCATGCCCGTGTCGAGAGGTAGAAGACCTCTGACAGTACGTTGCCTACAAGATGGAGAAGAATAGCTCAACGAGTGAGCATGTGCTCAGAATTTCTGAGTACTACAATCACTTGAATCAAGTGGGAGTTAATCTTCCGATAAGATAGTGATTGACAGAATTCTCTAGTCACTATCACCAAGTTACTAAAACTTTGTGATGAACTATAATATGCAAGGGATAACGGAAACAATTCTCAAAGCTCTTCGCGATGCTGAAATCGGCGAAGGTAGAAATCAAGAAAAAGCATCAAGTGTTGATGGCTGACAAGACCACTAGTTTCAAGTAAAAGGGCAAGGGAAAGAAAGGGAACTTCAAGGCAAGCAAGTTGCCACTCCCATGAAGAAGCCCAAAGCTAGACCCAAGCCTGAAACTGAGTGCTTCTACTACAAAGGAAATAGTCACTTGAAGTGGAACTGCCCTAGATACTTGGCGGATAAGAAGGATGGCAAAGTGAACAAAGGTATATTTGATATACATGTTATTGATGTGTACTTTACTAGTGTTTATAGCAAACCCCTCGGTATTTGATACTAGTTCAGTTGCTAAGAGTAGTAACTCGAAACGGGAGTTGCAAAATAAACAAAGACTAGTTGAGGACGAGGTGACGATGTGTGTTGGAAATGATTCCAAGGTTGATAAGATCACCATCGCACACTGCCTTTACCTTCGGGATTAGTGTTGAACCTAAAATAAATGTTATTTGGTGTTTGCATTGAGCATAATATGATTCGATCATGTTCATTGCAATACGGTTATTCATTTAAGTCAAAGAATAATTGTTATTCTGTTTACATGAATAAAACCTTCTGTGGTCATACACCCAAGGTGAATGGTTTATTGAATCTCGATCGTAGTGATACACATATTTATAATATTGAAGCCAACAAATGCAAAGTTAATAATGATAGTGCAGCCTATTTGCGGCACTGCCATTTAGGTCATATTGGTGTAAAGCGCATGAAGAAACTCCATGGTGATGGACTTTTGGAATCACTTGATGCTTGCGAACCATGCCTCATGGGCAATATGACTAAGACTCCGTTCTCCGGAACAACGGAGCGAGCAACTGACTTATTGGAAATAATATATATCGATGTATGCGATTTGATAAGTGTTGAGGCTCGCAGTGGGTATCGTTAATTTCTGATCTTCACAGATGATTTGAGCAGATATGGGTATATCTACTTAATGAAACATAAGTCTGAAACATTTGAAAAGTTCAAAGAATTTCAGGGGGAAGTGGAAAATCATCGTAAACAAAAATAAAGTTTCTACGATCTGATTGTGGAGACAAATATTTGAGTTATGAGTTTAGTCTTCAACTAAAACAATGTGGAATAGTTTCACAAATTCATGCCACCTGGAACACCACAGCATAATGGTGTGTCCGAACGTCATAACCGTACTTTATTGGATATAGTGCAATCTATGATGTCTCTTACCGATTTGCCAGTGCCGTTTTGGGGTTATGCATTAGAGACAGCTACATTCACATTAAATAGGGCACCGTCTAATCCATCATACGACACCGTATGAACTATGGTTTGGCTAGAGACCTAAGCTGTCATTTCTTAAAGTTTGAGATTGTGATGCTTATGTGAAAAAGTTTCAGCCTGATAAGCACAAACCCAAATCGGAAAAGTTCGTCTTCATAGGATACCCGAAAAGAAACTATTGGGTACACCTTCTATCACAGACCCAAAAGGCATTATCTTTGTTTCTAAGAGTGGATCCTTTCTAGAGAAGAAGTTTCTCTTGAAATAAGTGAGTGGGAGGAATGTAGAACTTGATAAGGTAATTGTACCTTCTCCCGAATTGGAAAGTAGTTCATCACAGAAATCAGTTCTAGTGATCTCTACACCAATTAGTGAGGAAGCTAATGATGATGATCATGAAACTTCAGGTCAAGCTACTACCGAACCTCGTAGGACAACCAGAGTATGGTCCACACCAGAGTGGTATGGTAATCCTTTCTGGAAGTCATGTTACTAGACCATGACGAACCTGCGAACTATGAGGAAGCGATGATGAGCCCAGATTCCGCGAAATGGCTTGAGGCCATGAAATCTGAGATGGGATCCATGTACGAGAACAAAGTATGGACTTTGATTGACTTGCCCGATGATCGGTGAGTCGTTAAGAATAAATGGATCTTCAAGAGGAAGACAGACACTGATAGTAGTGTTACTATCTACAAAGCTCGAATTGTTGCAATTTTTTTCCGACAAGTTCAAGGTGTTGACTACGATGAGATTTTCTCACTCGTATCGATGCTTAAAAGTCTATCCAAATCATGTTAGCAGTTGCCGCATTTTATGAAATCTGGCAAATGGATGTCAAAATTGTATTCCTTAATGGATTTCTTAAAGAAGAGTTGTATATGATGCAACCAGAAGGTTTTGTCAATCCTAAAGGTGCTAACAAAGTGAGCAAGCTCCAGCGATCCATGTATGGACTAGTGGAAGCATCTCGGAGTTGGAATATATGCTTTCATAAAGTGATCAAAGCATATGGTTTTATACAAACTTGCGGTGAAGCATGTATTTACAAGAAAGTGAGTGGGAGCAACTACAACCTTTCTGATAAGTATATGTGAATGACATATTGTCGATCGAAAATGATGTAGAATTTTCTGGAAAGCATAAAGGAGTGTTTGAAAAGAGTTTTTCAAAGAAAGACCTCGATGAAGCTGCTTACACATTGAGCATCAAGATAGATCAAGACGCCTGATAAGTTTTTTCAATGAGTACATACCTTGACAAGATTTTGGAGTACTTCAAAATGGAACAGTCAAAGAAGGAGTTCTTGCCTGTGTTGCAAGGTGTGAAGTTGAGTAAAGACTCAAAACCCAACCACAGCAGAAAATAGAAAGAGAATGAAAAGTCATTCCCTATGCCTCAGTCATAGGTTCTATAAAGTATGCTATGCTGTTTACCAGTCCTATTGTATACCTTAGCATGATTTTGGCAAGGGAGTACAATAGTGATCTAGGAGTAGATCACTGGACAGTGGTCAAAATTATCCTTGGAGGACTAAGGAAATATTTCTCCGTTATGGAGGTGATAAAAGAGTTTGTCATAAATAGTTACGTCTATGCAAGGTTTTTACATCGATCTAGATCACTCTAAGTCTCGATCTGTATACATATTGAAAGTGGGAGCAATTAGCTAGAGTAGCTCCGTGCAGAGCATTGTAGACATAGAAATTTGCGAAATACATACAGATCTGAATGTTGCAGACCCGTAGACTAAACTTCTCTCACAAGCAAAACATGATCACTCTTTGGGTGTTAATCACATAGCGATGTGAACTAGATTATTGACTCTAGTAAACCCTTTGGGTATTAGTCACCTAGAGATGTGAACTAATCACATAAAGATGTGAACTAGATTATTGACTCTAGTGCAAGTGGGAGACTGAAGGAAATATTCCCTAGAGACAATAATAAAGTTATTATTTATTTCCTTATATCATGATAAATGTTTATTATTCATGCTAGAATTGTATTAACCAGAAACTTAATACATGTGTGAATACATAGACAAACATAGTGTCACTAGTATGCCTCTACTTGACTAGCTCGTTGGTCAAAGATGGTTATGTTTCCTAACCATAGACATGAGTTGTCATTTGATAAACGGGATGACATCATTAGGAGAATGATGTGATTGACTTGACCCATTCTGTTAGCTTAGCACTTGATCATTTTAGTTTACTGCTATTGATCTCTTCATGACTTATACATGTTCCTATGACTATGAGATTATGCAACTCCCGATTACCGGAGGAACACTTTGTGTGCTACCAAACGTCACAACGTAAATGGGTGATTATAAAGGTGCTCTACAGGTGTCTCCGATGGTACTTGTTGAGTTGGCATAGATCGAGATTAGGATTTGCCACTCCGATTGTCGGAGAGGTATCTCTGGGCCCTCTCGGTAATGCACATGACTATAAGCCTTGCAAGCAATACAACATATGAGTTAGTTGCAGGATGATGCATTACGGAACGAGTAAAGAGACTTGCCGGTAACGAGATTGAGCTAGGTATTGAGATACCGAGGATCGAATCTCGGGCAAGTAACATACCGATGACAAAGGGAACAACGTATGTTGTTATGCGGTTTGACCAATAAAGATCTTCGTAGAATATGTAGGAGCCAATATGAGCATCCAGGTTCCGCTATTGGTTATTGATCGGAGATGTGTCTCGGTCATGCCTACATAGTTCTCGAACCCATAGGGTCCGCACGCTTAACATTCGGTGACGATTGGTATTATGAGTTTATGTGTTTTGATGTACCAAAGGTAGTTCGGAGTCCCGGATGAGATCGGGGACATGACAAGGAGTCTTGAAAAGGTCAAGACATAAAGATCAATATATTGGACGACTATATTCGGACATCGGAAAGGTTCCGAGTGATTCGGGTATTTTTCGGAGTACCGGAGAGTTACGGGAATTCACCGTGAGTGTCAATGGGCCTTCGTGGGCTTTAGTGGAAATAGAGGGCAGCAAGGAAGTGTGGGGTGCGCCCCCTAGGCCCAAACCGAATTGGTTTAGGGCTTTGGGGGCCGACCCCCTCTTTCCTTCTCCTCTCCTCCTCTTTCCTTCTCCTCCTAGTTGGACTAGGAAAGGGGGAACCTACTCCTAGTAGGAGTAGGATTCCCCCCTTTGGGGCGCACCCTATGAGGCCACCGGCCCCCTCCCCTTGCTCCTTTATATACATGGCCAAGGGGCACCCCATAGACACACAAGTTGATCAGTTGATCTTTTAGCCGTGTGCGGTGCCCCCCTCCACCATAATCCACCTCTGTCATATCTTAGCGGTGCTTAGGCGAAGGCCTGCGTTGGTAGCATCATCATCACCATCATCACGCCGTCATGCTAACAGAACTCTCCCTCGAAGCTCTGCTAGATCGGAGCTCGTGGGACCTCATCGAGCTGAACATGTGCTGAACTCGAAGGTGCCGTACGTTCAGTACTTGGATCGGTCGGATCGTGAAGATGTACGACTGCCTCAACCGCGTTCTCATAACACTTCCGCTTAAGGTCTAGGAGGGTACGTGGATGATACTCTCCTCTCCGTTGCTATGCATCACCATGATCTTGTGTGTGCGTAGGAAAATTTTGAAATTACTACGTTCCCCAACAAGGGGCTGGTGCGCCCCCATATGGGCCGAACGAGAGGGAGAAGGAAAGAGGGGAAGAGAAAGGACAGGGGGATCCGGCCTCCCCTTTTCCTTTCTCCCCTCCTCTTTCCTTCCCCCTCCGGCAAATATGGCAGGGGGCGGCCATGGGGAGACCCCAAGTAGGATTCGTCCTACTTGGGCGGCTCCTGGCTGGCTCTCCTCTCCCTCCCACACACACACACACACACACACACACACACACACACACACACACACACACACACACACACACACACACACACACACACATATATATATATATATGTGCGGCGCCCCCTCCACCGTTTACTCCCTCAGTCATATTTTCGTAGTGCTTAGGCGAAGCCCTGCGAGGATCACTTCACCATCACCGTCACCACGCCGTCATGCTGACGAAACTCAGCTACTACCTCGATGTCTTGCTGGATCAAGAAGGCGAGGGACGTCACCGATTTGAACGTGTGCATAACGCGGAGGTGTCGTCTGTTCGGTACTTGATTGGTTGAAGCACGAAAAGTTCGACTACATCAACCGTGTTAAGAAACGCTTCCTCTTATGGTCTATGAGGGTACGTAGACACACTCTCCCCCTCATTGCTATGCATCTCCATGGATAGATCATTGCCTGTGCATAGAATTTTTTTGTTTTCCATGCAACGATTCCCAACAGTGGCGTCATGAGCCAGGTCTATGCGTAGATGATTTGCACGAGTAGAACACAAAGAGTTGTGGGTGGTGATAGTCATACTGCTTACCACCAACGTCTTATTTTGATTCGATAGTATTGTGGGATGAAGCGGCCCGGACCAACCTTACATGTCCATGACATGAGACCGGTTCCACCGACTGACATGCAACTAGTTTTGCATAAAGGTGGCTGGCGGGTGTCTATTTCTCCTACTTTAGTTGAATTAAATTTGACTGCAGCCGGTCCCTGAAGAAGGTTAAAACAGCAAACTTGACGAAACACCATTGTGGTTTTATGCATAGGTAAGAACGGTTCTTGCTAGAAGCCCGTAGAAGCCACGTAAAACTTGCAACAACAAAGTAGAGGACGTCTAACTTGTATTTGCAGGGCATGTTGTGATGTGATATGGTCAAGACATGATGTGATAAACGGTATTGTATGAGATGATCATGTTTTGTAAGATATCTGACAACCGGCAGGAGCCTTATGGTTGTATCTTTATTGTATGAAATGCAAACACCATGTAATTGCTTTACTTTATCACTATGCGTTAGCGATAGTTGTAGAAGCAATAGTTGGCGAGACGACCACCACGCTACGATGGAGATCAAGGTGTCGAGCCGGTGGCGATGGAAATCATGACAATGCTTTGGAGATGGAGATCAAAAGCACAAGATGATGATGGCCATATCATGTCACATATTTTGATTGCATGTGATTGATACGTCTCCAACGTATCTATAATTTTTGATTGTTTCATGATATTATATTATCTGTTTTGGATATTATATATGCATTAATATGCTATTTTATATTATTTTTGGGACTAACCTGTTAACCTAGAGCCCAGTGACAGTTCCTGTTTTTCCCTGTTTTTGAGTTTCACAGAAAAGGAATACCAAATGGAGTCCAAACGAAATGAAACATTCACGATGATTTTTCTTGGACTAGAAGACAACCAGGAGACTTGGAGATGAAGTCGGAGGAGCCATGAGGCGGGCACAAGGACGGAGGGCGCGCCCAGGGGGTAGGGCGCGCCCCCACCCTTGTGGGCCCCTCGTGCACCTCCTGACCTAATTCTTTCACCTATATATTCCCATATATCCCCAAACCACCAGAGGCATCCATGAAAACACTTTTGCACCGCCGCAACCTTCTGTACCCGTGAGTTCCCATCTAGGGACCTTTTTTGGCACCTTGTCGGAGAGGGATTCGATCACGGAGGGCTTCTACATCAACTCTATTGCCCTTCCGATGAAGCGTGGGTAGTTTACCACAGACCTATGGGTCCATAGCTAGTAGCTAGATGGCTTCTTCTCTCTCTTTGATTCTCAATACCATGTTCTCCTCGATGTTCTTGCAGATCTATTCGATGTAATACTTTTTTGCGGTGTGTTTGCCGTGATTCAATGACTTGTGGATTTATGATCAGCTTATCTATGAATATTATTTGAATCTCCTCTGAATTCTTTTATGCATGATTTGATATCTTTGTAATTGTCTTCGAACTATCGGTTTGGTTTGGCCTACTAGATTAGTTTTTCTTGCAATGGGAGATGTGCTTAGCTTTGGGTTCAATCTTGCGGTGTCCTTTCCTAGTGACAGTAGGGGCAACAAGGCACGTATTGTATTGTTGCGATCGAGGATAAAAAGATAGGGTTTTCATCATATTGCTTGAGTTAATTCCTCTACATCATGTCATCTTACTTAATGTGTTACTCTGTTCTTTATGAACTTAATACTCTAGATGCATGCTAGATAGTGGTCGATGTGTGGAGTAACAGTAGTAGATGTAGAATCGTTTCAGTCTACTTGACATAGACATGATGCCTTTATTCATGATCATTGCCTTAGATATCGTCATAACTTTGCGCTTTTCTATCAATTGCTTGTCAGTAATTGTTTCACCCACTATACTATCTGCTATCTTGAGAGAAGCCTCTAGTGAAACCTATGACCCCCGGGTCTATTTTCCATCATATAAGTTTCTATTTCCCATCATATAAGTTTCTATTTTCCATCATATAACTCTCCGATCTACTATTTTGCAATCTTTTACTTTGCGATCTATAAACTAAAAATACCAAAAATATTTACTTTATCATTTATCTATCTCTATCAGATCTCACTCTTGCAAGTAACCGTGAAGGGATTGACAACCCCTTTATCGCGTTGGGTGCAAGTTGTTTGTTTGTTTATGCAGGTATTCAGTGATTTGTGTGTTGTCTCCTACTGGATTGACACCTTGGTTCTCAAACTGAGGGAAATACTTATCTCTACTTTGCTACATCACCCTTTAGTCTTCAAGGGAACAACCAACGCAAGCTCAAGAAGCAGCAGTGATGGTTATCTTTTTATGCATCTTATTTTGCTTAGTACGGTGGTAGCATTATAAGATGATCCATTCACTAAATTTCAAGGTAAAAGTGTTCTCCCTAAATATGCATCGTTGCTATAGTTCGTCGTGTTGAGACACCACGTGATGATCAGGTGTGATAGACTCTACGTTCACATACAACGGGTGCAAGACAATTTTGCACATGTGGAATACTTGGGTTAAACTTGACAATCCTAGCATGTACAGACATGGCCTCAAAACACTAGAGACCGAAAGGTCGAATGCGAGTCATATAGTAGATATGATCAACATAGAGATGTTCACCATTGATGACTACTCCATATCACATGATGATCGGACATGGATTAGTTGATTTGGATCATGTATCATTTAGATGACTTGAGGGATGTCTATCTAAGTGGGAGTTCTTTACTAATTTGATTAATTTAACTTAATTTATCATGAACTTAGTCCTAATAGTATTGCATATCTATGTTGTAGATCAATGGCCCGTGCTACCATTCCCCTGAATTTGAATGCGTTCCTAGAGAAAGCTAAGTTGAAAGATGATGGTAGCAACTACACGGACTGGATCCGTAACTTGAGGATTATCCTCATTGCTTCATAGAAGAATTATGTCCTTGATGCACCGCTAGGTGAAAGGCCTGATACAAGAGCAGATGCTGATGTTTTGAATGTCTGGCAAGCTCGATCTGATGACTACTCGATAGTTCAGTGTGCCATGCTTTACGGCTTAGAATCGAGACTTCAAAGACGTTTTGAATGTCATGGAGCATATAAGATGTTCCAGGAGTTGAAGTTAATATTTCAATCAAATGCCCAATTTGAGAGATATGAAGTCTCCAACAAGTTCCATAGCTGCAAGATGGAGGAGAACAGTTCTGTTAGTGAACACACACTCAAAATGTCTGGGTATCATAATCACTTGACTCAGCTGGGAGTTAATCTTCCAAGAAATAGTGTTATCGACAGAGTTCTTCAATCACTGGCACCAAGCTACAAAGGCTTCATGATGGAGATGACAATTCCCAAGCTCTTCGCAATTCTCAAGGATGCGGAGGTAGAAATCAAGAAGGAGCATCAAGTGTTGATGGTCAACAAGACAACTAGTTTCAAGAAAAAGGGCAAGGAAAAGGAGGGAAACTTCAAGAAGAATGGCAAGCAAGTTTCCACTCCCGGGAAGAAGCCCAGAGCTGGACCCAAGCCTTAAACTGAGTGCTTCTACTGCAAAGGGACTGGTCACTGGAAGTGGAACTGCCCCAAGTATTTGGCGGATAAGAAGGATGGCAAAGTGAACAAAGGTATATTTGATATACATGTTATTCATGTGTACCTTACTAATACTCGTAGTAGCGCCTGGGTATTTGATACTAGTTCGGTTTCTCATATTTTTAACTCGAAACAGGAGCTACAAATTAAATGAAGATTGGATAAGGACGAGGTGATGATGCGCGTCGGGAATGGTTCCAAGGTCGATGTGATCGCTGTCAGCACGCTACCTCTAGATCTACCTTCGGGATTAGTTTTAGACCTGAATAATTGTTATTTGGTGCCAGCGTTGAGCATGAACATTATATCTGGATCTTGTTTAGTGCGAGACGGTTATTCATTTAAATCAGAGAATAATGGCTGTTCTATTTATATGAGTAATATCTTTTATGGTCATGTACCCTTGAAGAGTGGTCTATTTTTGTTGAATCTCGATTGTGGTGATACACATATTCATAATATTGATGCTAAAAGATGCAAAGTTGATAATGATAGTGCAACATATTTGTGGCATTGCCGTTTAGGTCATATTGGTGTAAAGCGCATGAAGAAACTCCATGCAAATGGGCTTTTGGAATCACTTGATTATGAATCATTTGATACTTCCAAACCATGCCTCATGGGCAAGATGACTAAAACTCCGTTCTCTAGAACAATGGAGCGAGGTAATGACTTATTGGAAATAATACATACCGATGTATGCGGTCCAATGAGTGTTGAGGCACGCGGCGGGTATCATTATTTTTTGACCTTCATAGATGATTTGAGCAGATATGGGTATACCTACTTAATGGAACACAAGTATGAAACATTTGAAAAGTTCAAAGAATTTTATAGTGAAGTGGAGAATCATCATAATAAGAAAATAAAGTTTCTATGATCTGATCGCGGAGGCGAATATTTAAGTTACGGGTTTGGCCTTCATTTAAAACAATGTGGAATAGTTTCAGAACTCACGCCACCTGGAACACCACAACGTATTGGTGTGTCCGAACGTCGTAACCACACTTTATTAGATATGTTGCGATCTATGATGTCTCTTACCGATTTACCACTACCGTTTTGGGGTTATGCATTTGAGACAACTACATTCACGTTAAATAGGGCACTGTCTAAATCCGTTAAGACGTCACCATATGAATTGTGGTTTGGCAAGAAACCTAAGCTGTCGTTTCTTACAATTTGGGGTTGCGACACTTATGTTAAAAGGCTTTAGCCTGATAAGCTCAAACCCAAATCGGAGAAGTGCGTCTTCGTAGGATACCCTAAGGAAACAATTGGGTACACCTTCTACCATAGATCCGAAGGCAAGACCTTTATTGCCAAGAATGGAACATTTCTAGAGAAGGAGTTTCTCTCTAAAGAAGTGAGTGGGAGGAAAGTAGAACTTGATGAGGTAATTGTACCTTATTTCAATTTGGAAAGTAGCACATCAGAGAAATCCATTCCTGTGATGCCTACACCAACTAGAGAGGAAGCTAATGATGATGATCATGAAACTTCAGATCAAGTTACTACTAGACCTCATAGGTCGAACGGAGCACGTTCTGTACCAGAGTGGTACGGTAATCCTGTTTTGGAAGTCATGTTACTAGACCATGGCGAACCTACGAACTATGAAGAAGCTACGATGAGCCCAGATTCCGATAAATGGCTTGAGGCCATGAAATCCAAGATAGGATCCATGTATGAGAACTAAGTTTGGACTTTGGTGAACTTGCCCGATGATCGACAAGCCATTGGGAATAAATGGATCTTCAAGAAGAAGAGTGACGCTGATGGTAATGTCACCATATACAATGCTCAACTTGTCGCAAAAGGTTTTCAACAAGTTCAAGGGGTTGACTACGATGAGACCTTCTCAACCATAGTGATGCTTAAGTCAGTCCGAATCATGTTAGCAATTGCCACATTTTATGATTATGAAATTTGGCAAATGGACGTCAAAACTGCATTCCTTAATGGATTTCTTAAAGAAGAGTTGTATATGATGCAACCAGAAGGTTTTGTCGATCCTAAAGGTGCTAACAAAGTGTGTCCAGCAATCCATCTATGGACTGGTTCAAGCATCTCAGAGTTGGAATTTACGCTTTGACGAGGTGATCAAAGCATATGGTTTTATACAGACTTTCGGTGTAGCCTGTATTTACAAGAAAGTGAGTGGGAGCTCTGTAGCATTTCTGATATTATATGTAGATAACATATTGTTGATTGGAAATGATATAGAATTTCTGGATAGCATAAAAGGATACTGAATAAAAGTTTTTCAATGAAAGACCTCAGTGAAGCTTCTTATATATTGGGAATTAGATCTATAGAGATAGATCAAGACGCTTAATAGGACTTTCACAAAGCACATACCTTGACAAAGTTTTGAAGAATTTCAAAATGGATCAGTCAAAGAAAGGGTTCTTGCATGTATTACAAGGTATAAAGTTGAGTCAGACTCATTGCAGAAGATAGAGAGAAAATGAAAGTCAAGACCGATAACTGCAGAAGATAGAGAGAAAATGAAAGTCATTCCCTATGCCTCAGCCATAGGTTCTATCATGTATGCCATGTTGTGTACCCGACCTGATGTGTGCCTTGCCATAAATCTTGTAGGGAGGTACCAAAGTAATCCAAGAGTGGATCACTTGACAGCGGTCAAGAACATCCTGAAGTAACTGAAAAGGACCAAGGATATGTTTCTCGTTTATGGAGGTGACAAAGAGCTTGTCGTAAATGGTTACATTGATGCTAGCTTTGACACTGATCTGGATGACTATAAATCGCAAACCGGATACGTATTTATATTGAATGGTGGAGTTGTCAGTTGGTGCAGTTCCAAGCAAAGCGTCGTGGTACATAGCTGCTTCGAAAGCAGCAAATGAAGGAATCTGGATGAAGGAGTTCATATCCGATCTAGGTGTAATACCTAGTGCATCAGGTCCAATGAAAATCTTTTGTGACAATACTGGAGCAATTGCCTTGGCGAAGGAATCCATATTTCACAAAAGAACCAGGCACATCAAGAGACGCTTCAACTCCATCCGTGATCAAGTCAAGGAGGGAGACATAGAAATTTGCAAAATACATACAGATCTTAATGTAGCAGACCCGTTGACTAAGCCTCTTCCACGAGCAAAACATGATCAAGACCAAGACTCCATGGGTGTTAGATTCATTACAATGTAATCTAGATTATTGACTCTAGTGCAAGTGGGAGACTGAAGGAAATATGCCCGAGAGGCAATAATAAAGTTGTTATTTTATATTTCCTTATTCATGATAAAGGTTTATTATTCTTGCTAGAATTGTATTGATCAGAAACTTTAATACATGTGTGAATACATAAACAAACACCGTGTCCCTAGTGAGCCTCTACTAGACTAGCTCGTTGATCAAAGATGGTTAAGGTTTCTTGACCAAGGACATTAGTTGTCATTTGATAATGGGATCACATCATTAGGAGAATGATGTGATGGACAAGACCCATCTGTTAGCTTAGCTTTATGATCATTCAATTTTATTGCTATTGCTTTCTTCATGTAAAATAGATATTATTTGGACTATGAGATTATGCAACTCCTGGATACCAGAGGAATGCCTTATGTGCCATTGAACGTCACAACATAACTGGTTGATTATAAAGATGCTCTACAGGTATCTCCGAAGGTGTTTGTTGACTTGGCATAGATCGAGATTAGGGTTTGTCACTCCGAGTATCGGAGAGGTATCTCTGGGCCCTCTCCGCAATACACATCATAAGCTTGCAAGCAAACGACTAAGGAGTTGTTCATGAGGTTATGTATTACGGAACAAGTAAAGAGACTTGCCGGTAATGAGATTGAACTAGGTATGAAGATACCGACGATTGAATCTGGGCAAGTAACATACAGATAGACAAAGGGAATAATAACGGTTCGACCGATAAAGATCTTCATAGAATATGTAGGAGGCAATATGAGCATCCAGGTTCCGCTATTGGTTATTCACCGGAGAGGTGTCTCGGTCATGTCTACATCATTCTCGAACCCGTAGGGTCCGCACGCTTAACGTTCGATGACGATATAGTATTATATGAGTTATGTGATTTGCTGACTAAATGTTGTTCGGAGTCACGGATGAGATCGCAGACATGACGAGGAGTCTCGAAATGGTTGAGGGGTAAAGATTGATATATAGGATGATGATATTCGTACATCTTGGTATTGTAGATATATGTAATTTCTTTATAAACTTGGTCAAAGTTTCAAAAGTTTGACTTTAAAAAAATATTGGCACTACACTATCGAACAAAGGGAGTAGCTCTTTCTCTCTCTCTGCTCTCTCTCACGGGCCTCCCCTCTCACTCAAACTCTCTATTCCGACGGATTATACGGTCACGGTGTCAGTGTATAGCTCCATATATTGTTTAGTTGACCGGTCAAACAGTCCATATGCTGCCTTATCAGCTCGTGTTCTCTATCTTCGTGTGCTGGCCCATGTGGCAGTGGGTGAAAATAAGTAAACTAGAGGCCCATATGACACGTGGTGAAGTAAAAATAGTTGAAACCACTCAGGGTAGCACCCCGCACGCTAGTAAATTGAGGGCACACTTCTTCCGCGTGAAGGACGCACTCGCGCACAATTCACCACTGCGCGGCGGCATGCACAGAAGGCCAGCACACAACACACACCAGCACACGTGTACACCAGTGTTGCCACTGGTTGAGATGGACGGCGAGGCAGCCAACAAGTGGAGGCGGCTTGAGCCAAAACCGCATCCGGCGAGCATGGACTTCATCAGCAGCCTCCCCGACGACATGCTGCTCATCATCATCAGCCTCCTCCCCACCAAATATGCCGTGCGGACCGCCCTTCTCTCCCGGCAGTGGCGCCCCTCTGGTGCTGCATCCCCCTCAACCTCATCGTCGACAGCTGCATCTGCGACGGGGATTGCAAACGCATGGCCGCAGTCTCCAAGATCCTTTCATCGCACCCTGGGCCAGCCAGACATCCGCATGTTCTGTACCAACTGCAAGGTCAAAGCCAAGTTCGACGAGTGGTTCTTATCCCCCGCCCTAGATCAGCTCGAGGAGCTCAGCTTTGAAGCTGGACGATGTCGCTATCTACTGCTGTCCGCGCTCCGCCTCACAACAACGCTGTGCCGCACCAGCTTCAGCTCCTGCTATCTTCCCCAGATTAATGCCACACCCGCCCTTCTTCTCCCTCAACTCAAGCAGCTCGACCTCTTCGACGTTGGCATCTCGAAGAAGGCTATGGAGCACTTGCTCCGTAGCTATACTGCGCTCGAGTACCTTCGTCTTGAGTAGATCCACGGGTTCATTAGCCTCCACATCGCCTCGAAGAATCTCCGATGGATTTATGTGTCTTGCTAGCCTCGCAACAAGACATCGATTGGGAAGAGAACACTCCAGCTGTTCCACGTTATGGTCATTGAGAATGCGCCTTTCCTTGAGAGATTGCTTGTATCTGATCTAGAAGGTCCAACAAAAATCAGGGTCATTGACGCGCCGAAATTGACAGTGTTGATGTACTCGTCTTCCACATTCTCTGAACTCTTTATTGGATCCGTAATCGTTCAGGTACAACACCCATCTTCTTCTCCATCTTCTTGAAATTCACATTTTTAAATTTCTTCTTGATGTATTTACGACTGTCATCCAGAAAATGATTCCCACAAGCTTGACCCAGTCTATCCGCACAGTGAAGATCTTGGCAATAAAATCTATCGACCCCAATCTGGATGAAGTTGTTGGATTCCTTACATGCTTTCCGTGCACGGAGAAGCTACTCATCGAGGTGAAACTTCTTTCCTATTAGTAAACGGTAATCACAACGTAGCTCAATTTTTTCAACAAGTGTAGTGTTCGAAACTGCATCTACACACTACACCGAAAGAAATGTTTTTAGTATTTTTTCTCACGTGGTCACCTACAACGTTTTTTTGTTGTACTACTATAGTAGCCTAGGCTAGTCATAGTGGAAAGTAACTTAGACTAGTAACTCTATGGTTACCCTAAGAGCAAGTACTACCTCCGTCCTAGTTTACTCTTCCTATTTTGTACTCCCTCCGTTCCAAATTAGTCGTCGTGGTTCTCCGTTCCAAATTAGTCGTCGTGGGTTTAGTTCAAATTTAAACTAAAACCACGACGAGTAATTTGGAACAGAGGGAGTAGTATGAAAATTTGACCATAGATTTAACGGACAAAATGTTAATGCATGTCACTAAAAATTATAGCGTTGGATTTGTATTTGAACATAATTTTAAATGGTATAATTTTTGGTGACATGCATTGGAATTTTCTTAGGTAAATCTATGGTCAAAATTTTACACTAAATACGAGGTAGTACAAAAGTGGGCTATAATGGCCCTCCACTATGTAGGCCAAAACACATGCCATCAATGCCCCTCCATTGCTCACCTGGTGCCCCAATCTGGATGACCTATTTTCCTCCGGTGCCAAATTAACTCACGCAATGAAAAACACTTGCATGGGAGAGGGAGAGGACCGAGGCAGTAAAAAAACACTTGTTTGGGAGAGTGAGAGGCTGGTGTAGTTGGTTTGATTGATTTCTTTATACATGTGGGTCGGTGTGCAAGACGGTGCCAACTCTCTCACATCGCGAGAGTGGTGCCAAAATCTTTTGATTTGACATCAATGTGTATTATGTGGCATAGTTTTGAGAAATATGGCATCAACCACATAGTGGAAGGCAACAAATGCCCAAGCTCTTCACGTGCTTCTAGGTAAATGAGAGGAAAGAGAAAGAGAGAGAGAGAGAGTGAAAATATATCACTAGCCAGCCAACCCTATCGTATGAGCGAATGATATTGGTACCTCTTGATGACACGACAATCTTATATAGCCAGCTGCTCTAATATGTTCTCTTCTTTAGCAGATAAAAAAAGACCCAAAAGTGAAAAATGTGTTGCATTATAACAATCTCAGCGAATGCCTTGATCTCCATCTTATAGAAATTGATTTGATCGACTACCGAGGTAGCACATCTAAGATTAAATTGGCCAGGTTCTTTGTTCTGGAGGCAGGTCTGCTCAAGGTAATGAGGTTTGGTGTTCTCTGGCGCAACAATGAATGGTGTGCTGATCACTGCAAGCATCTAAGCCTAAATGACAAAGTCTCCGCAGAAGCTGAATTTTTTTTTGAAATATCAAGTGGCCAGAGACTCGAAAATTTATTTTCCCATTAGTGACTTGTCAGGGCGGTAGATTTTAGTTTGTACGATAATGCTGCATCCATCTAAAGTAACAAAAGTTCTTACGTAAACTTCCTAGTAATTCCCTCTTCGTAGGTGCAACATTACTCTTAACATTTGTAATATCAGTTTGAAACTTGTAATATTGTCGTGTCCTATTCCTGCGTTTTCAAAATCCTGCGAATCAAAGAGGTCCTGAGTTGGTGATGATGTTGTGCCTGCCATCTTTCACCAATAGCCGTCAGATCTAGATCTGATGCATACAAACCAAACTTTTGCAGTTTTGCAAAAGTATGCCCGCACTTGTTCCGTATTTACAAACAACTCCTTGTCTATCACAATCAGCCTTATCTCCTCCCCACCACATCTAGAAGGCCATGGAAAAATCTGGCGTCATGGCCGCTGCCGGCGCCGTCCACCCCTGATCTCGGTGTTCCGTGCAATGCATGGGCATCTACGCACGGGAAATTATATCGAACATGGCTAGTTGTAAGCGGGCTAGCTCTATAGCCATGATGATATTGACTGCAGACGGTGATGCTGGCTATGGTTTGCCGAACACGGCGCCTACACTCAGGTGTCATATCTGGCTTAGGGTCTTGTCACTTCACCGTGAGGGGCAACACGTAATAATTTGACCAATGGGTAGTACAGTACTACTACATTGGTAGTACTACTACTAGTACTAGCACCACCGTCTAGATTTAGTAACTACCACGTCCATCTAGATTTAGTATTTGACTAACAATATCTAGTAATGCATGTCACAAAAATGTACTGCTCCCTCTGTAAATAAAATACATGGTGTATTGTTTAATTCCTTCCAGTAGATGGCTCAAATCTAAAGTCTCATCAATCAGACTACTATTGTGCTCAACGAGCGCTCAGCTTGGTAAGCTACCAACAAAAAATTGCAATCAAAGACTACTATTGTACTCCCTCCGTACTGGTGCATTAGTCCAAAGTAATCCCAAAACTTTTAGGCGCGGTGCATTAACTACCCACCTCGTTCCCTGTTTTTTGCCATGAAAAAAGAAATCACCCAATACGAGACGTGGGGTGCGTATGAATCCAATGACTTGAGACTACTCCCTTTGTCTAGGTGTATAAGTCATCTTAGAGCAAGTGAAAAAAAGGAGTGGTCTCTCATGCAAGAGCCAAGCTATATGCTGATTACTAGGCCGATACAATAAATATGAAGAAAGAGGGAGAGAAGATGAGAAAAAGTAGTACTCCTATAGCCAGCCTTATAGCTAACCTTATTGTATGAGTGGCTACAAGTGATGGCTCTATATGACATGGCAACATCATATAGCACTACAAAAAAATACACTTCCGTGATGATACATGTTTGTCACAGTAGGTCGCGTTTTTTTCATGCATGTACATCCATGACGAGTTTATGATAGAATCAAGATAGTCATACCTGTGCTGTCGTAGAAGTGTTCCATGACATTACCAAAATTATCATCACGGAAGTGTCCACTTCCATGACGATAAATCGTGCGTCACAGAAGTGCTTTCGTCAAGGGTGACTGACACGTGGCATCCACCGTAACGGAATGCCGTTAAGCTATCGGGTCGGATTTTGGATCCGATAACCCGTTAACAACCCTGACCAATGGGAAATTTCCACGTGTAAAATTCTGATTGGCTGAAGGGAACACCTGTCAGCTCATCAGTGGGCCAGATGTCGCCCGTCCATTGGAGCAGACCTGCCTATGATAGGTCGACACGTGGCTGGGCCCAACAGAGGCCCATATAGGTTAAAAAGGCCGGCCCAGTCAAAGGCCCGTAGAACTTAATCAGGTACTAGTGGGCCAGCCAATAACGACCTGCTTAATAAAGGCCCATTTACGGCCCGAAGCCAGATCTGGCCCGTTAATTGTCCACCCAATATTTGGGCCCATTTACGGCCCGAAGCCAGATCTGGCTCGTTAATTGTTCGCCCAATATTTGGGCCCATTTGCGGCCCGAAGCCAGATCTGGCCCGTTAATTGTTTGCCGAATATTTGGGCCCAACTACAGCCCAGTGACTTTCGGCCTGTTAGAGGCCTGATGTAGACATGGGCCCATTTTAGCCCGGTTTGACTTTCGGCCTGGGAATGGCCCGTGCTGCCCATGGGCCATATATGGTCCAACAGGACATCGGGCCCACTAACGGCCCGTGCTAAAGGTGGCAACAGTTAAGCCCAATGTGACTTTGGGCCTGTTAAAGGCCTGTCACGTAATTCGGCCCGTTGATGCCTGTGCTAAGCTTTCGGCCTCTTAAAGGCCCCTGATATTAGTGGGCCAACTAAGGCCCGAGATATGTTTCGGCCTGGTAACGGCCCGTGAGCTAACTGGGCCTAAAACGGCCCGGTCTACATTTCGGCCTGCTGAAGGCCCGTCGACGACTAGTGAAAATTGAGGCCCAACATGCATTTTGGCCTGCTAAAGGCCCGTGGTTTCATCTCATCCGTAACAGGCCAGTACAATATTCAGCCTGTTAATGGCCCAACGCTACCTGGGCCAAACTAAGCGCTGGGTCGACAAAAGGCCCAACTAAAATATAGGCTGGTGTAAGTTTGGTCCTGGCGCAATGTGTGAAGGCCCCAATCATTCAGGCCCAAGAAAGACGCAGGCTAGCCCAATTGTGGCCCGCTAAAAACCTGGCCTGTTAGAGTCGAATGTTTCGGTCCGGTCGACTACATCTGATTTTTTTTCAGATAGCGAATGTTGGCAGTAACTAGTAGGAATTAAGAACAAACCTACTCTATACAATAAAGAAATTACGGCATAGTAACTAAGAATAAACCTACACTATACAATAAAGGATTTAAGGTATATTACATCCACTGGGCATCAAATTTCGCCACCAGTGATCATAAAGCGCAATGAAGAAGCAGATTACAAAAACTGGGCACCATTGCAGCGTAACAAAATAATACTGAACCGAGACCACTTCCAAGACAATTCAAGAAAGGTTAGCCTTGCGGGGGAACTGCTACGCAAGCTGCTGAGCAAGGCTGTGAGACCGGCCTAGCATGTCGGTCAGAGCTTCCAGGTGTAGCTGTTTAGCGATGAGGTTCTCATTGGTGTTCTCCACAATCTTTCTTAGAGATAGGACTTCAAGTCGAAGTTGAGTTGCAGAATGCCTTTCTGCTAGAACTTGGGACTGAAGAAGTCGAACTGATTCAGACAACGAATTCTGTGAGCTTGTCTGACTGTTAGTCTCAAGTAACTTGAAAACTGCATCAATACAAGACTTTGGGGTTGTCTCGCTATCTTGAAGATGTTTTTCCTTCTTTGCTGCAATATATGTTGGGTTTGTCTCACAGCCTTCAGCAGACTTGTGCATGCCATCATGCATATCACCCTGAAACAAAAGCAGAGAGATGACAGGTTTTGCACGTGTATAAATAAAGATGATAACTGTTCTGTCAATTCTATCCAATTTCAAATTAGAAAATAAGTAGTAAGTTCAAAATATCAATAGCATAATTTGGCATTGTTCATAATGCGGGGAGCTTCACCACACTACTGGATTACCATGTCAACATAACAAGCATAGATGAAGGGCAAAGAAAATCATTGTATCTATTTTGGATAATGTGCATGGCATGTTGTTCATATCATCAGCCACATCAGTAAGCTAAACAGGAGATGACAAGGTGCAAACATGGGCTGCTTCACCACACACTGGATTATAGATCCACAAAAACAAGCATACATATAGGGAGTATTAAGTAATGTGCATGGTATGAATAAGGAATTTTGTTTTACAAGTAAAACTTAGAACTTATGGTTCTTACGAACATGCATTTTGGTAGAAACAGCAAACTAAACAGCAGTAAACGATAGGGAGTATGAGCAAATTAAACAGCAGTTGAGGATAAAGGCTTTAGAAGGACTGACTTACATTAACAGTTAACATCGGCTTTATAATGCCCTTCTCCATGTCAAGGGAAGGATAACTCAAGAATTTCAGCACAAAATCTTCTTCATAAGCATTGCATGTACTCTACATTTTGTAGAGAGTAATTATAGATATGATAATACCGGAAGGGATAGAGGATAATGAAGATAAGATGCATATTGATGCTACATAATCAACTACCAATCCCTGGAAGTACAAGTGTTACAGGACAAAATGTACTGACAAGAGCAATGGGCTACACTTCTGCACTGGCATCGTCTGTGTATTCTACTTGTTGGTAAGATTAAATATAGATCTGGTCATTTTTAGTAAATGGTGGGCGAGGGAGATAAGATGCAGAATGCTACAAAATGAACCAATCCCTCTTCCCATAATACAAGAGTGTTTTGAACACTGGTGTACTGTACAAAACGTTCTTATATTATGGGACGAAGGGAGTAGTTGTTAATGTAAGTACAATGATAGACCACGTTCAGTCCTTACAAGAGGACTGCAGAGCTAAACCTCTTCAAAAGCATTGGGTTGATTCTAAATTTATGTAAGAGTCCATACGGATCTTATAATGTCCACCAAATGGACGATTATGAGTCTAACATGTGCAGTGATGCTACATAATCAAACAGCTACGAAAGTAAGTATGGTCATACAGGGCAAGAGGTACTCACAAGAGAAATGAAGTGTGTAGTATAGTTGCAAGATTCTGTGGTCCCTTGAGAACGAATGTTCTTCTGCTAACAGTTTTTGTACAAGTGAGACATTAAGGCAAATGCAGAAATGTAGTTCAAATTGTGATGTGATATCATAGACAGTACCTTATGCTGCAGCCGAGACAAATGTGTAACAAGATTATTCCAGTCACCGTCGGATAAACGTAGCACCGGAGACTTTACAGAAATTTCGTTCAGAGGCTTGCCATTGAAGTGTGCTTGCCTCAGGTAGGAACGATACTTCATCAATGAGTGCTTGAAAAGCGCAACCAACCCTTGCTCGTCATCACAATCCAGTTTGCTCCTCGCCTATTTAAAATAATGAAATCTTGTGTCTTCTATCAGCAGAAACATATGCAGTAATGACCATGAATAACATTATTACATTACTTACGCGTAAGTTGCGGAGGAAGACTGGAAATTGTTCTGTGTCTGCGGTATAATCTTTCCATGAAGGAAAGATGCGCACAAAGTTCCTGACAACAACATAAGCTTCGTCTTCTAAACTGGGAAGAAATGGAACATGGGTCCCATTTGCTGCAATTGGGGCTCTCTCTGGTTCGAAAAGGGATTTGGCAACTGGATTTGGTGTACTCTTTGCTGGAATGGGGGGTTTGCGTTGTACAGCTGGTGCCATGTCAACTGGCATAATCATACTGTTTGCTGCAGTTGGGGTCTGCTGAGTTGGGGCATCAAAAATGACCAGTGTAGTAGGGCTAGAGTCTGCTAGAGTTGGGGTATTTTGTGGGTCAGGTGATATTGCAACCACACCTAATGGGCTATTTGATTTATCAGGTGCCACTACCTTTTCCAAATACTTTCCTTGTGCTCCTCCATGATCAGCAATCGCCCTCTTCCTTTTGAACGTCTGATACACAAGAACAGCATTTGAATGGATAAATATGGTATGATGACAGATGGAATATGTACTGAAAATGGATAGGCAGGGCTTATTCACATACACGATGTGTAAACTAAGCTAATGGCAGTTCAACAAAGTAGAAGCAATGCAAAGCATCAGTTGCAAGATATGTGCGAGCAATGTAACCTTGGAAAGTTAGAGCAAGTACCTTGATGGGTGAATAAGATAGGGCATCTTCCTCTGACTCCTCCACTAGGGAGCTACATTGACTTAGGTCTCCCTCTAGCTCAGAATCACTGTTAGGATCATATTCTGAGCATGAATCTGTAGGTGGAGAGCGTTTGCATTGCATTGCATCCAGACTTGATTTCAGTCCCTTAATGCCAAGTTTGACAGCCATGGCATTGTTCTGCTTTATTCTTTTCATGTGCGCAAGCTCATAATCATTATGATGCTGTTCAGAATCTGAGATTCATGAAAACATAAAAAGTAGTCAGATTGTCTATGGAATGCATTGCGGATTCAACTCGGAGAGTGTCTCCCTATAAACTCCTGCATATGCAAAGTTCACCTCCCCAACCATGCTGACCAGACCACACACAGAAATACAAACCCCTTATGTCTCTATAACAGGCAGGCACACATTTCAAAACTGAAGTAGGAACATTAGAATCATATGAAATTCATATTTGAACAAATAAACTAAGCAATTATGAGTGGCGTAATGTTTAGCTTCAAGGGTGGAGTGTTGGTAGTGCGACACAAAGCAAGTAGGCAGATTGTATTCCATGTAAAAGATCGAAACCTATGTAAAAGCTGGAAATGACACTTTCTTTCTATACAATGCAGTGTTCGTTACCCACACATGATGGAAGAGATCACATAGAGAAATACTATTCACTCATGTCTACGGTTCCAGTATTTAGAAACAGGGTGGTCCACCCTAAAAGAATAATGACAACAAATATGATAAGGCAAGCATAGATGTAGTGAATCAATCATTTACTTGTGAGCTTACTAGGACAAGTATGCAAAATTGTAACTGCAGTAAGAGACCGTCCAAAATCTGAATGAAGAAGTTTGTCTAGCACTTATTGTTTGCAACTAATCGACATGAATAATTGGATATTATATCGAATGAGTAAGAAAGACAAGTAAAATTGTCAACAAACCTGGCTTGCAGTAGTAATATGGGTCAATGTCACTACGACCAACAATCCAAAATGACTAGTTTCTATTTGAGGGCCGGAATTTTGAAAACCCTATGAACTTTAGAGGTACTAAAGATTACCGAAATACATCTGAACCATTAAGTGTAGGTAGCACTGCACAACAAACCCTAATGTCAGTCCAGCCTAATGAGTAATGAATCAATTAGAAAATGGGTGATGAGGAGTGGCTGCTGAGTGTTGAGGACGTATCTCAGGATAAATCGGCTTGGCTTGGTGGGTGCTGCACGCCTGAGCCCTGAACGGACTGGGAAGGTTGGCATGGCGGCGCGCCCGGGCAACGGTGACACTGTTGGGCGAGCGGCTCCTGGCCTCCTATTAGTCCGCGTCTCCTCCTAGCGTCATGCCGTCCGGGGACGGCAAGTCGCCGGCGAGGCAGGCGGCTGCGGGCGAGTAGAGATCGGAAGCGCGCAGTAGAACAGAGGGGAATCAGGGCCTGGGACGACCCAAAATTCCAGGGTGGGCCAGCCCACCATGGCCACCCTGTAGAGATACACACCCGAGCGGTGAACATGCATTTTCGAAACTAATTTAGGAACATTTAGCTTACCAATTAAACAACTCTATTTTAATAATATCAGATTCATATTTGAACAACTAAGCTTGTTTAGCTTGATGGGTGGAGTAGTGTTATTATGACACGAAGCACGTATTCTGATCGTATAGCGATCATAAAAGGGGGAAACTCTAAGCATATTTTTTTTAGCAAAAGAGGGTTTCCCCTCCGATTTCAATTAAAGAAACCACCACGGAACCAACATGATCAATTAAACCCTAAGCATGATCAATTAAATCGTATTATGGCTGTGCCATGGCAGATTTGAAGCTACAAATCAGAGAAATGATATTTAGCATCCATTGTTTGCTTCGAACTAAGAACTAAATTCTAAGAGCTGAAAAGAAAGTAGAGTAACCAAGTTAAGATCCATTTTTTGGTTGAGATCAAAAAGTTGAGGAGATATGAAGTACCACCTCTCTTGCGGCACCGTGTAGGCATCGGGGGTGCGATGGCTGTCGGTGGCGTTGAAGCAGATCTGCGACGGTAGACGGGTGCATTAGGGGATAAGTCCCATTGCGGTGGAAGACAAGGTCGAGTGAGCGGCCCCGACAAAGAGGACGACAGCGCCGATGAAGCAAGAGGACGCGACGCAAGGCTATTGGTCCGTCGCCGTGGATGAGAAACATCCATCTCTAGCAGTGGACGACGCGGTCTTGGTAGGCGCTCCGGCATGGTGGAGGATGGTGGCGATGGATGTGGTGGAGGACGGCGGCGATGGATGGGGTGGCGGACGGAGGTTGGTGTGGGGATGGGGTGTTCTAGCGCGGACGGTGTATGAATGGGAAAATGGAGGGAGAGGTACGGGGAACCATGTTTTCGGGACGCGCCTGTCTGAAATATGGGAAAGTTACGAACTTAGCCCCCGTTTAAAATTTGGACTTCTCGTCGGTTGGGGATAGGACGGTAATCTCGCATCTCGCCAATATTTGCCCAGAGCGATTTCAGGCGAGGAGAGGGTGGTTGGCGCCCATGGTTGGCGCCCACGGTGTTTGAACGGGGCTGACAGGTAGGGCGGTTGTGTCACGTCTGAGTGAAGTTACAAACCTGCCCCTATTGAAAATATTTGCCTACATCGATTTCGGCTGAGTCGAGTTTTTTTTGCCGCCCACCGTGTATGAATGGGGAATGGAGGGAGAAACAGAGGTCTTTCGGACGAGCTTGAATCAAATGAGTTTTGCCGCCCATGTTTGACGCCCACCGTGTCGGAATGGGCTCAGAGGCAGTCGTGTCACGTCTAATTGAAGTTACTAACCTACCCCTATTTAGAGAAGTGGAAATCAGGTGTAATGGGTAGACAGTAATTTCCATCTCCCAAACACTTGGCTTCGGGCAGCCGACGTGGGAGTGGACATTTTGCTGCTTCTTTCGAATTTTGGGACAATAAGCATCCACGTTTACCCTGACAACTAAATTCGAATCCATTTTGTATTCCTATATGAATCTTTATAAATCATTCTATGTGTTTTTATATATCTTCAAAAGGACGACACAGATGTATTCCATTGTCATATATGAATATGGTTTACAAATGCCGATACTCAAATTCAGAAACTAGAATCCAGTTTAAGGTGAATTAGAATATTTGAAACACTTCATGTCCAACTCAAATGTCACACACAACATAATGTGTACTCCCATTTAGATATGTACACAAGCGATGTATCAAGATTCAAATACCAAGTCAATCAACCAAGAATGTACAGAACTAACAGACATATAAACACTTATAGAGTATATGGATCAATAATATCAACTAACATACATAAGCCAGGCCGTTGTACTTTTTTTTGGCTACAACAACATCCTTTTTTAGCCAACATCTTGGCCCTTTCCGATGCGTGCCACTTATGGTCCATCTATACTACTACTATTGTTGAATGCACATTCAGCCCGATTGGCATATTTGTAGGTCTGGCACAGCAATCCAAATGAAATGTCTCCGAGTCTTATCAATTAATAAAGACTTGTGCTCAAATAAAATTACAAACCAAAAAAACAATTTTTCCATGATCTCTAAAACAAATGGTTTGATTGATTACATGAATAGACAACACAAAGCTTATTCAACTATGGAAAGAACATTTCACCTATGATTTACCAAGTAGGAATTTAATTTCCTTTTTTCCTTCAGGACCTTAACAATCTGGTCAGTCCCAGCTTGCTTCGTTTTGAAATCCACCAAATATTTAATGGTTGTCTTGAGTACTGCTTGTGATTGTGCTATTTGCTTCCTCAACATATCAACTTCATCTCTAAGTGCAGAAGCAGAATCTCTTTCTACCACTAGTTTAGCCTCTAGAGCATCAGCAGTTGGCAATTCATAATGCACGATTGGGCAGGTGCCACTGCTGTGGGATGATGCAACATCCATGGGGACCTTGCTCTTTGATCTTGGGCTAACCTATTTTGCCATTAAAGTTCCGATTGGATTCAGAAAAGTTGAAGTTAGCAAAACATCTCAACTGGGAGTTATAACAGCAAACCAGTTAAACAAACAAGGAATTAAAGAGTTTCAATTGGATGCTGAAAAGTAGTTATTAACATCATTGTAACCCGCCGTTGCAGCAGCAAAGCAGTTAAACAAACAATTAGATATTTAAGTTAATGCAAACAGGTAATTCTTAACAGTAAGTATCAAACACATAGATAGGCGCAGTCTACAATATCATTAACAGGCTGTGCCATTATGTAATCAGTAGCAAACTAAATTAAGCCAAGCAACATAATTGAACAATTTTGCAATAAGTGGCTAACTAAAATTCCGAGAAGCAGGTAACTGAACTTACGCTAGTTCTTTGTACAGGCACACTGCGACTTCTTTTTCGCTTACAAGGTTGTACGAAGGAGTCCATGGCATCAATTGCTTGGATAGGCAGTCCCAATACTTCTTTCTTCCCACACTGCATGGGTAAGTCGAATGGTTAATCTGGTAAGATGGTGCGTCCTTGATATGTTATATGAGGATGTGTAGTCAGACTAGTTGTAGCCAAACACATCACACTGGCTTTTACTGTATATTTCATGCGATTACTTTTGGCATATCGAGATCTAAGCAATCTACAATAGGATGAAAAGACTGGCATCCTTCACATTATTGGCGAACTCAGTTCATAGAAACAAGCAATTCAACCATTATGTGGGTAAATCAAAAGCGCCACTAGAATATTTTTCACTATCCAATCATACACGCAAAAAGGGGCGACGCCACCATAGGGGCTGGTATGGGCGGCCGCCTCAGGTGGTTGGAAAGTGTGCACCTAGTTTGAGTCGTCCAGGTTGGCCCATGCTAGTTTTGTTCGTCCCAACGCACGAGCAGGCAATGTAAAAAATGAAGAAAAATGTGTCAATTTGGATGGGCCAATAACATAAGTGCAAGGCAGGCCCTATAGCAGGCTCGCGGCCCAAACGAGCGCCTCCCATATTGATTGACAGCAGGAAAAATCCCAATTCATTCGCTCCAGCCTCCAGTCTAGTTCTCTCCTAACCTAGCCGCCACTGGACAGACCGACACAACACTTCCTCGCACCCTCGTTGGAGGGCGGTCGCCGGGCTTCAAGAGAACGGAAGGACAAGAAGATGAAGATCCAACCCTGGGTGTAGCCTGCGTGGGAGGCAGCGGCGGGAGCACGGGCATGACATCGAGCTTCGCAAATGGACAGTCGCAGCTTCCAAGAGTAGCATGCGCAACGAGCGGGTACATCACATCCCTGATTATATCTAATTCAACTCTTCAATTTCTGGCCAATAGTTAAAGCTAATGGTGTTGTAAAACTGCTTGTATGTAGGGAATCTATGATAAAATGAAACCAATTTCTACTTATTTTATAACTCCCCCAATCAATACTGAACTGACTGAATCTGATGTATCTAATCAAGTTTTCGGTGCAAACATACAAGCTCATGTTGTTCTTGTGCTTGAAGTGTCTAATGAACAGACTGCTAATGAAGGATTTGATGCAAACAATTTACATGCTCCTGGTGATGAACATATAGTGTCTAATTAGGGATCCAATGCAAGCATTTTGCAAGCTCGTTGAAGGATTTAGTGTCTAATGATGATCTACTATGTTGAGAGAGACAGAGATTTGCAGGCATTGATGACAAGCAAATTATAGTGCATTTTCATAGCTTGAGGAAACGTCGAGGCCATCCACCAGAAAGTCCCCTTATCATGACAACATAGCATAAATACTTTTCTAATCTGTTGTTTGAAACTATTGGCATACTTGTGCAGGATAGATATATTGATATGCAGTTTGCGCACTGGTTATACGTGCAATTACAATTCGATATTTTCAGCCAAAGAACAAATAATTCAAGCAGGTACAGACCATGTTTGTAGTCCTTGTACACCATGTTGCATTTCGTGTTTTTTGGTGCTTGCATCATTTAGTGTTTATAATCTGAACTACTTTGGATCATTAGCTGGTTTTCAAAGTGCATGTAGCTTCACATTTCTCAAGTTATGTTGATTTCCTGAGTGCAAGTGCCTTCGTATTTTTTAAGTTAAATGTTCACCCCTGGTAACTTGAATTCATGGATTAGCCACTGCACACAAATCATACACGAATGCCAGTACGAATTAAATGAAATGCTGGGACTTACGCTAGCTCATTGTATAGGCTCACTGTAGCTCTGCTTTGGCTTGGGATGTTCCATGTACAAGTCCATGTTACCACTTGCTTGGATGTGCAGGCCTTGTGCTCCTTGCATCCATCTCTGCATTTTTGACACGGCGAATGGTTGATCAAATAAGAGGAATCGACCTTGATGTTGTACCGGAGGACAGATACTTACAAGGTTATACGGGTGTGCAGGATGTGTACCCGATCCCGTAGCGCCGTCATGCTTCGCTGAAAAATGGATTTGCTTGTTTCAGATGATATCTCCAGAAGAAATAAGAGTTAAAGTCAGAGTTGCATGGGCGTGTAAGCTAAGAGAGCAGTGAAAGGATATCCAAACATCGTCGGAACAGTGCACAAGGGAGTGATGTGTGGATACGTAGTTCAGGCTGGCGTTTGGGCATGCTCGCCTAGCTAGAGTGCGGGTCACTTTAGAGCCGTTGAGGGTGATGCACTGGCGTTGGCTGGCTGCGCACGGATGCAGATCTTGAGTGGCAGTGGAGCGCTACGATGCGGTGGACGAG
>NC_041388.1:216152369-216153685 GCF_002162155.2 Triticum dicoccoides
GAAGTAGCCCCGGTGAGCTGGGAGACGGCGTCGGTGAAGCACACCTGATGCGGTGGAACTCGGTATCTATGAGGCACGGTGGTTGCGGCGGCCGACATTGTCGGTGGACCACCTGGTGCGGTGGACGAGGGCGTGGATGAGGTAGCTCCGGTGTGGTGGTGAAGCGCGACCGTCGTCTTCGTCATCGTCGTCCGGCACAGAGGTGGGGAACGGTGGGGAAAGAGACAAGACGAGGGGCGATTCGAGGGTTGGCGGTGAATTGGGGATTTGAGCAATCTGGGCGCGGAAGGGGATGGTGGAGAAGAGAGATTTTGTAGGGGTGGAATTGGGGCCGCCAGATATTTCAATCCGAAATGTGGAAGCACGAACTTATATTGTCATCATGGCGCCGAAGCATAGTCCTGCCGGGGTGGTCGCGTGTGTCGGACGGATGCGTAGCACCCAGCCACCCACCCCCCTCCCCCCAAAAAAGGACGACGACAATATAAGTTTGCGCTTCCACGTTTTGTACTATGCTTCGGTGCCTTAAGGCACCTGCCTTTGTGTCCATGACATGTGGGCCCAACAGGTGGCTGGCCCACATGTCAGTGACCCAAAGGTAGTTGCCTTTAAGGCACTGAAGCAGCGTCCACCCCGACACGACCCTGGTCTGCCTGGTGCGCCTACATTTGAGAATGCAAATGAATCTTCTGTCATTTCCAAACGAATCTGTATGTATTACCATGCCTGTGTTTTCCTTGCAATAATTAGTCATTCGAAACGAGATACTCCATCCGTTCACTTTTGTAAGTCGTTTCAGACAACTTAAAATGAACTGTTTTGCACATTGTCTGAAATGTCTTCAGGGTCTTATAAAAGTGAACAGAGGGAGTACTATAAATTAATTAATGAGGATTTATTTGAAAAAAACCGAAACGGTACCCACGCTAACGTGGATTAGAGTGTGTGTCACATAATTAGTTATTTGAATTAGAGTGTGTGTCACGTAGTTAGTTATTTGAATTAGAGTGTGTGTCATGTAGTGATCTCCAATTCTAACGTGGATTTCGCATTTCACTGTATCCATGCTACTTTTTTAATACAAATTCATATATATATATATGATGAACAACATGGTAGTGAGAAAACTTTTGGATGGATTCAAACATATGACCTACAAAAAAGCACAACAAACTGAGTCAATGTCAACTTTTCGAAACTTAGTATGGCACGAATTCGAAACAATTACCCGTATGCCTAGTCCTCGGTTCAAATCTTACAATGTACACTAAAATGAAACATCGATATAAGTCTCGTACTATGTACATTCAAATGTT
>NC_041388.1:216153878-216200763 GCF_002162155.2 Triticum dicoccoides
TATCGGTCAATCTTCCTCTCCTAACCACCTTAGGAAGCTATCGGTTTCCAACACACGTTCATTCTTTCTCTCCATGTTTCGATCTCTAAGTCTCTCAACTACACAACCCCCTTTTCCACTCTGTTACCACATGTATTGACCTCACACACCTGCCATTGCACCCAATGCCGAGCTCTCTCTCTCCCCCCTCTACCTCTCACCCTCTCGTGCTAAATACATGCATTGCCTATCTAGCCCCCCCAACCTCTCGTGTGCACACAGGCACGTTGTATATCTAGGTTACTCCCTCGGACTGTCTCACTCTTTCTTCCGCACGGCGGGCCACATTCTCTCAATCTCGCTCTCTTTATCTGAGTCTCATTTAACCTCGTTTTCTTTCACACACAAATGATATATCTCCCTGTTCGGGCCTCGATTGACACACTCTATACTCTCTCACACAGATTGTCTATCTAGGCCAGTCCATCCAAGCCGCCACCACTCTTTCGACCTCATGGTGGGCCACGCTCACTCAATCTCTCTCTCTCTCTCTGTATGTCTCGATTGACCTCGCTCTTTCTCGGACAAAAACGATATATCACCATGTTTGAGCCCAATTCGACCTATTCACATTGTATACTCTCTCACGCACATCATCTATCTAGGTCACTCTCTCCAACCCGTCTCACTCTTTCGATCGCATGACGACCCTATGTGATCGGTTGACCTTGCTTCCTCCCACGCACAAAATATATCTACACGTCTGTGACTGGACCATCTCTCAAGCTCTATCTTACAACCCTCACCCTTGCCAAAAAGCTGAATCGGACAATATCTCTCCAGAGCATATATATATTTGTTCAATGAATGTCGGACCACACTCACTTGTCTCTCTATCTATATGTCTCTCGATTGACCTAGCTTTCTCACACCGCATCTTCCACGCGTTGAAGCTACTACCTCTCCATCCCTCGCAAAGCCGGAGCTATTTACATTGCGAGGGCCACTCCAACCTTGGTTTAATTTGTGTAGGCATTTGTTCCGGTCGGTTTAGACTATATTTTCATAGCATTCGGCCCACAAATACTCCAAACACCGTTGCAACCCACGCAACTCCCCTAGTCGATTTCCCTCTGGCTTGGTCATCGCTCTCTCCCACGTCCTTTCTCGCCTTCAACGTCGCACCATGGTATTATTGAAAAAACTATGTTGTTCTCTTTAATTATTATAAATAAGCTACAAAACTACACACCGATAGTCCACTTGGAATGGAACAAATTTCGACCCACAAATTAAAGTGCTACAAACTACACACCGAGGGGCCCTCATGTCATGAAACAAATTTGGACCCATATACAAATCAAAAAAATAAAGGATGAGGATCAAACATGCGATCGGGCCTTCAAGGCACACGTCAATACGCAACATACGTAGAATAGCAATGTTTGTTGTACCCCCTTTGTTCACATAATGTTTTTATATTACCATAGCCTAATTAATGGTTAACATGTAATATTATTTTTAGTACTATTCGCCTTCACTTAGTGGTGGGTTCCATGTGTGCTCTCTCTCTCTCTCCTCCCCTTCTGCGTTTAGACGCACGGGCAAACAAGAAGAACTTGCGGGCGATGTTGTCGTTGACCATATCTGGACGCGTTCACAAGTCACGGCACCAGTTTCACGTACTAGCAGCACTAGTCAGTGTGTACGTGCAATGCACGTTAATTTGGAAGTATATTAAGTGCATGCGGATATTAACTACTACTAGGATATTATTTGCGTGTTGTCATGTGATTAGCACTATTTTGGCATGAAATTAACTGCACGCTAAACGTGTTGAGCGCTCGACATTGAAGCAGTCTAGGTCATTGGATGACAAGGAATACATGTGGCTTGATGACGTTTTATATTTAATTTGATACGGCTCTAGCAGAACATTTAATCGATCATACCACACATTTCGTTAAGTCTGACTCCGACTTTAAATTATACGACGATCGATATAAAATAAACGGAAATGATAAACGTTTGGATTTTAAGCATGGCAATCCGAACGTTTTTCATGGCAAATTTATGTTACGCGGCGGTGGCGGGGGCGTCTCGCGGTGGGAAGCGGCTCCTCTGCCGTGCTCTGTGTGTCGTTGGGCCACTGACCAACGGCGACGACGGCGTCTTGCGCCGTTGTTGGCGTACTCCTGGACGTTGGCCTAGCTTCAAGGAAGGCCAAATTGTTCTGGACTTCGGAGCAAGTCAACTGGCGGGAGGAGGCGACTGGCGTTGGTGGAAGGAAGCGGTCGATAGCGGCCATCCATGCCGCTGAGGGGGGCACTGGCACCCGCGCGGGGACATGCGCTGTCAACAATGCGGTGGAGACATTCATGTGCACGGGCACTGGCACAGGCGCGCACGTCAGTGCACGCGCAGGCGCATGTGCTGGCAGGTGCATCGGCACCGGCACAGGCGTGCGCGTCAGGGCAAGCGCAGGCGCATGCGCTGGCAGGTGCACGGGGATGGGCGCTGGCACAGTCGGGGCGACGGGAGCTGGAACGGGAGCGGGGACAGGCGCGGCGTCTTCCCGCAAGGCCAGTTCAAGCTTGTCCCAAAGCGCCTTATGTTCTTGAGACTCCGGCTGGGTGTCTTCCTCAGGAAACTGGGACACTAAGGGCAGACCATCGTGATGCGGCATGGCGTACGTTTAGGTCAGGCTAGTTGGAGGTAGACGACAGGAGAATCGGAGAGGAAGAGAGAGGATTGTAGCGATACCGGGTAGTACGGGGTTGATTTTAAACTGCGGCGCCGGTGACATTAAAAGTGGGAGCAGTTGGGACGATGGTGGGCGGCGGAGCCTGGTCAAAGGGCTCGCCTCCCGGTGAGCCTGCACAGCGGTCTGCTCGCACGCCTCCCTGACAGCCGGCGCAGCGGTCTGCTCGGACGCCTCCCGTCGACTCACATGCTTGCTCGGACGGCACCTGCCGATGAGAAGCGGGGACTCGTGGTGGCACGTAAACGCCCACGGTTTCAATAGTGAAAGCATTTGCCTTAACGTGACAGGTCTTTGTTCTTAAATACCTTGGCTCTTCATTTGTGCAACTTGTCATAAGCAGCTTGTCTCAAATTGAAGAAAAAACTTACGAAGTAATATTTGTGCCATATCACGTGACCATGCTTAGTTTCAAGAATTTGTGCTCACTTTTGGATTTTCTGAAATTTAAGATCCAGGATTCGAAACAATATCATAACCTGCATCATGCAATAAATTTTCAAGCCGTGCATCTGTCCTGTTGTATTTCTTAAGAAAGGATTTGGTCAAACATTTTGCTTAGTTAGACTTCAGACAAGTTATATATGCAGAGTAAAAGGACAATCCCTCCTTACCAGTGCATTGCCTGATATATTATCTCAAGTACTAGGAACGAACAAATGGGCTCAATTCTGTGCTCATCCTGGTGTAGTAGTAGTAGTACTAGGCAATGCAGTTGACGGGTGACCTTGACGAGTGGCGACCGAGGGAATTGAACCGTGCTCGTCACGGTAGGTAACATTGTCTAGTTACTAAAGCATCCCTCCATTGTTCATCGGTAGTCATTATGGACCGGGGACATGAGAGGAATTTCCTTGGGCTGGAATTCTGGCTGCCAGATATTTCGACTTGAAACGTTGAGGCTCGACTGGTTGGGGTTTCCTAATGTGCGTACCACGCACGCCATCGAAGGACACGAGCCCGTTTTTTTAGGATCAACACGAGCCAAGGTCTGGCTGGTATGCCATTGGGTCCTACCATTCGAGAATACGAAAGGAACCTTTTAAATTGCCGAACGAATCTATGTGTATTACAATACCCGTATTTTCCTTGCAAATACTAATCTCAACGTGGTAATTGATTTATGACGAGTTGTTGAATTAGAGTGAGTTTGTGATATAGTGATCTCAACGTGGATTTCACATTTCATGGTATCCCTAGTAAGTTTTCCAATGCAAATTCAAATTTAGAAGATGAACAATATGGAGGTGAGAAAACTTTGTATGTATCAAGCATATGACCACACACACACACACACGCACGCACGAACACAACAACAATCCAATAAGTATAGTGCATCTATTTTTCCAAACCATGCATGTATGACACGAATTCAAAAATACTCCTTCTATTCCTAAATATTAGTCTTTTATAGAGTTCAACAAGTGAATACATACGGAGCAAAATTAGTGAATCTAGACTCTAAAATATGTCTATATACATCCGTATGTGCCAGTCCATTTGAAGACTCTAAAACGACTAATATTTAGGAACGAAGGGAGTAAAATGTAAGACATCCATGGTCCTCAGTTCAATATTTAAAATGAACATGAAACTGAAACATGAATATTAGGTCTAGTACTACATTACTTGCAAATGTTGTGTTTAGGAGGAGGTATGATTGCCGGTGGTCAACCCCTCGACCTTAGATAAAATTGTGGAGCTCTGTTTAGGGTTGTTTAGATTATATTTGTCCCCACCCTCCCAACCACCGATTGGTTGTGCACCCCCCACCCCTCCTCCCCGGGAGAATATCATGTGCCCCCATACCTTAGATGCTATATGCCGATACGAGTTGCTTGGAGCTTGTAGATCTGAGATATAGCAGCTCACATGATGTGTCTTAATACTTTTGCAGGAAACCTTGATGAGTTTGAGAATTGCACACAATTTGTACAAAAACTACTTAGGTGCCCTTTGATCCCATATCCAACGACCTCAAAGCTCGTATCACCGTAGCATCTAAGATGAAGGAGGACATCATATTCTCCTGTATGTAAGAATATCATGTGCTACCACACCTTAGATGCTTTGGTGATACAAGCTCTTCGGAGGCGTTGGATTTGTGACCCAACACCTCCTCGGTGGTTCGAATGGTCTTTTGCAGAAAATCCCCAAAAGAGTTCGGCCACTGCTTACAAGCACAAAGACTGCTCAGATGCCATTGTATCTCAGATCAAATGACCTCCAAGCTCGTATCACCGTAGCATCCAAGCTGCGATAGCACCTTATGTTTTCTCGCACGGGAGAGTATGAGGTGCTCCCGCACCGTAGATTCTATGGTGATACGTGTTCACTGAGATCTAACGACCCACAGTAGGAGGTTTGAATGTTTTTGCAATATACGGCTGATAGAGTTTGGGAAATGCGCAGAAAGTACAAGTACTACGCATGTGCCATCTGATCACTGATCATACGACCTAGACGCTCATATCACCGCAGCGGGTAATTAAGCTACGGGGAGCACCTAATATGATTACCGGGGAGTCGTTGGATCGAAGATGCAGCGGCACACACGAGGCGTAAATGTTTTATTTGCAAAAAAACCTTTAGAGAGTTTGGAAATTGCGCATAATTACAAAGACTACTCCCAAGCCATTGGATCTCGCTTCCAACGGTGTAAAAACTCGTATCACCATAGTATCTAAGCTGCGGGGTGGATGTGATATTCTATGTTGTTGTCATTTTTGTTCGTAAACTTGCAAAATATGTGTAACTCGTGTCGTTACTTGTCTAACCGCACAAAGTGTTTGTTCAAAAAAACATCCTACACTGAAATATCAGAACAACACACGGGGGTCCCACTTGTCATTAATCAAATTTGGACCTAAAACTAACAAATCTAAAAGACGAGATTCGAACTGGCAACCTAGACTACAAAGCGTAAGTTGATAGCCTGAAAAAACGAACGGTTGTTGGCTTTGTCCCATAACTTGATTTTATACAGTACTTGCGTTGAGTAGAGTAGAGGGAGTGCCTCGTCAACATGTGCATGACCGTTGTCTCACTTACTGGTGGTTCCCAGGTCTACGATCTCAATCTCTCTTCTCACCATCGTCTAACCTTTGCACGGGCACACACGAAGAGCGGCGCTAGCTTGCCGTGGTGTTATTACAACTAAAAAAAGCTTGGAAAATAGAAGAATCGCCTAGAACAAGAGACGTTGTGGCTGGTCGAGACGGAGCTAACCACATCTATCCTCCGTGCCACGTTTGCATGATGAAGCTGTGTGGCTAGTGGGGTGTTTTCGACCCACTGGCTGGGTCCCGAGGTCGAACCATAGGTACTACGTCTGATACAGTATATTTTTACACGCACATTTTTCATCCGTGCCGAGACGTGGCACACCCTACCGCGCGGTTTCGGGGCCCTCCCGGGTGGTGCACGGATATATTCTTCCTGACATGGGACGCCCTACCGCGCATTTTCTGGGTCCTCCTCGGTCGTAGCGCCGAAGCAAGTAAATGAGTCGTCAAATCACGAAAGACCACCTTTCCCGTCGAGTACATCAGTGAAGCATGGTGGCTAGCTAGTTGGGCTAGTTCGACTGATTAGCTAGGACGCTGCCACATTTGTTTTTCACCCCTTTTTTATCTACTTGCCGACAAGTAAATTTGAATATCCACCGCGTCGTTGCTCTGGTGTTTGGGTGCAGCAGGATTTTTAATTTTTTGTTTCACGGGAGCAGGCGCAGCAGGATTTTTAATTTTTTGATTGACGGGAGCAGGCGCAGCAGCAATTAGTCATGATGACTCCGCTTGTAAAAACCCACTGCTCCCTGATGTGAGAAGTCCTCGACTGGTGTTTTACCGTGGTGAAAACCAAAAGATTCCCCGCTGCCTCCGCCTTCCCGTAGATTGCATTGCATTTCAGCCGTTTCGCCCCCTTTGCTTCCTCTCCCCATTGCTTCTACCTAGTGCCATGGCGGCGCAATAGATCATAGAGTATGAGGTGAGTTGCCTGACACTGGCTCCCGTCGACCGGGAGCGGGCGGTTGCACCCTGCATCACCAACGTCGTGCGCCTCGAGAAGCAGATGGACTTCGGTGGTGTTTAGGCGCCCTCTACATGGGCATGTCCATGTCTCGGCGCAACATGGCCGTTGGATCAAACTCAGACGATGCAGATCAGTCACTGTAGCACAAAGCGTGTGGGTGTGTTTGGTTGCATTCTCATCTCAATATAGTTGTTTCCTCTTCATGTATTTTTGTCAACCTACTAGTGTGGACTCATGCACCCTTCATGCACTCTGCCAAACACCCAAAAGTGGGTCGAGAAGGGAACTTTTGCTCCCATCCCGTGCACCCTTCATACACCCTGCCTAACACTATTCGTGCTTCATATGGTTCATGTTTCGTGGAGTACTGTAGCACCATACTCTCCGTGCGTTGTGGACCTTGTTCTGTTAACATTGATCTCACCGTTCATTCTTGACCGGACAGTCGAAAAGGCGGTACTATGTTACATATAGGAGTAGTTGACATGCGCACAACATCATTTGTTATCGTCATATCTTACTACACTAGCAACAAGATTGTGTAGTACCGACGTATGAACCACTGCACATGCCTAGTAGTAGGAGCACTGTGTATGTTCAAGTGGCTGCCATGTTTCGCACTCCTCCGTCATAAGAGTGGAAACGCTTGTTGTAATCATTTCCTTCTTCAGAAAAACAGTGGACACGCTCTACCATGCGGATCCTCCTCCAACCATGCACTAAATTACTCACTTTCGCTGACGTGTGGGACAGCCAGCACCTGGGTCCACCAGCCATGCACTAAATTACTCTGTAGTAGAGTGACGGTAGACTCCCCTGATCGAACCGCCACAGTAATGCCCAATGAGCCGTCAAATCACAAAACCCCCTCCTTTCCAGCAGTAAGTTGGACGGACGAAGCAACCATGATTTCACTCTTCTCTCTCAGCTTCCTCTCTTGAAGAAAACCCCCACTCGCTTTGCTTCTCCCTCATCTCGTTCCTCCTTTCACTCTTCTCTCTCAGCTTCCTCTCTTGGATGGACGCTGGAGCACCGGCCGATGTGATGTCTATGGCTCTGGCCAAAACCGTCGAGGCTCATGGTACGAAGAAGCGCAAGCACCCCACCGAGACTACCGCAAACAAGCTCAAAGCCATCGCCCTATCCAAGCCCCCCTCTCCGGGATCCCTCATTAAGCAAGTCCAGGTAATGTCTCTTGTTGATGATCTTTTTCTCGATGTCGATCGTGTTTTTTCATCTAACACGTAGTACTAGTACTGGTAGTACATCTTTCTGGGTGATCTTGCATGTGATTTTAGTGTGCCAAATGACGGTTCTAAATTCCTCTTTTGACCAAAACATGCAAGAGGTTGACACTGATTTCTTATAGACTACTTTCAACTACTCCCTATGTCCCAAATTTCTTGTCTTAGATTTGTCTAGATACGGATGTATCTAATACTAAAATGTGACTTGATACATCCATATCTAGACAAACCTAAGACAAGAATTTTGGGACGGAGGGAGTACTTTATGAACATCAATGCTACCTTTTAAGAGGGTATATTTGCCTCAGTGACTTGTGTTATGGATATTGCATGTAATCCCTCTGCTCTCATGCCTTTGAAGACATGTTCTAGTGTCTTTGTTCACTCATTTCTGTGCGTATATGTAGTCATATATGGAGTATAATATCGAAAATCATCCTATATTTCTGAAGGAGGTAGTAATAAAATATGGTTTCTGTTTGAATTAGAACCAGGTCCGCGGTGGAGATGAAGTTCTCAAAGTCATGCCGTGTGAACTGGAAGACCTGATGATGAGTTCTACTGCTGAACTATCCAGCTGCTGTGTCCTTGTCGCCACGTGTCCTGAACTAGTCTTTTCCTGTAGCATTGTTGTCAGGCGTGTTCTCGAGGCTGTACTTGACCACAACAATTTCCTGGCTGTGCCTTCGACTACGAATGGTGTGGTTCTTGTAAAGCTTCCCAACAAATCTGATGCAGCCTGTCTTCATCATCATGTTTATGAGTGGAAAGACCACTCTGTTAGGTTCTCCAAGGTTGACAAGATGGTGATGGTGCATGTATGTAGACGTCTCACACGAAGTCCATGGCCTAGTCAGTTATGCGGGGTTCATCCCATAGGTCGGTGGCAAGAAATAGTGTGCAGAGTTTAGTTAGTGCAACTTTGCTTGTCTGTAGTAAGTACTATTGTTCAATACTTGATTTGTGTTTGTGAACCCTGTATTGTTTATTAGTACTGCCGCTTTTGGTGTGTGGTCAGTCCTGAGAACGGTCTATGTTAATGTCTGTCCACTAAATTCAGTCTGTATATTTTGAAGTATCCAGATCATATTTTTTGTGAGGACGGTTTATAAATTATGGTTACACTCCAATATCTGTATGCATTGCAGGGTTTATCGCACCCACCAGGATTTCCAGTCCCATGGATGTTCGGTCCATATGATTTGTCATGACCTTTGGACTGTCCTGCTTCTGGGAGTAGGCGGGGCCCCTGCATGCCACATGTAGTTGGACGATCAATCTTCTGTTTAGTACTTCAACATAGTGATTTCCTGGTAAGGATTCACTCGTGTCACATCAAGTAAATCTTATTGATTTACTGTCTAAATCTTATTGATTTAATGTCATGTTTTCTTTCTTTTCCTGCAATTTTACGATGCATGTTTTGCCATGTGACATTCATCACAGAATAAACCGTTTGGTTTGCTCTACGATGGCTATTTTTGCAGGTTTCACTTCTTATGTCGTGTCAGTAACGAAGGCACTGTCCATCACTTATATTACTGGAAAAAATTGGATCAGTTTGTTGTCTGAGTACAAGCTGAATCCCTATGATGAACTGCAGTTTGGTTTAACAAAAACGCCACAATTAGTCCTTCCCGCGTTTAAAAGAAATGAAGAAAAAAACTGGATCACGGTCACGGATCCTAGTCAAGTTAGAAAGCTGATCATAGCAGACCAGACACGATCACCGCTGTCTCGCACAGATCGAGCACCGGCAGTTGCTCTAGCACTGACAGCGGCAACAGCTCAGTCTGATCCAGCTGAGGATTGGGAACCGACCGCGTCAGCGGATCAGTCTGATCTACCGGAGGATCGGGCATCGACACCGGCACCTGCTCCGACACCGGCACCAACTCTACAAGGAGCACCATCTCCGGTAGCAGCAGCGGCTTCGGCACCTGCACCAACACTTGCACTTGCATCTGCTCCGGCCCGTGCAGTTGCACCGGCGACAGACTGGGCTGCAGTTCGCACTTCATATACCAAAGTCCTTACAAAAACCGACATGTCCACCTTCTTGGTAAGCATTGGCCGCCCAAGTGCTTCGTTCTTTTTTCTTTCCATGTTGTTTCACATGATTCACTTTGTTGATCTAACTGTCTGGGTATGTCTTCTTGTTTGCAAACAGAGAATTCCTAGAGCAACGAGGGAGTCGTTCAACAATCTGGGCGACCGCGGCCAAGTTTCTCTTACCATGTGCAGCCTTGGTGTGAATGAACCTGCTCAATATACCGTAAGTACAAAGGATGGTCGCATGATGATTGATGCTAAAGGATGGTCAAGGTTAAAATCTAAATCATATCTTCTCGTAGGGGATGATGTCAAAATCGAACTTTCTCGGCAAGGAGAGCTGGTCCAAATCAACTTTGAAATTCTTCAGTAGCAGCACACAACTGCCGAACTGATCTATCCTCCGAGAGATTTTTATGTAATAATCTGGCATGGTGAAACAAGTGTCCTGTGTGTATAAGTAGTATGACAGTATTATTTATCACATGGTATATCATTGATAGAATTCCAACTCTGATTGCTGGTTAGGAACTGTTGTTCGATTTCATTCCAACAGCTGCCGTGCTTTATTCAATTTTGTGTATTCGCCTTGCGATAACATCTAAAACCAGCACCGTACCGATTGCTTGCAATATGAAAAGCGCTGAGGTAGAACACATGGGCCCCCAAACATGCAGGGTCAGCCTACGCCCAAAGTCCAAAACCGTGAGCCTGTCTGAGTATTATATTCTCAGCTGAACCCCCATAATGCCCGTGCGTTGCAGAGGGAGTATATTTCTCGGCAAGGTGAGCCTGTGATATAGAAGATTTGTATATTTCTTTACAGAGCGAGTATATCTCTGTCAAAAAATATATTTATGTGTAACTAGTTACTCCTGTCTTTCTACTTCCTTTCGCTGATATGTGGGGCAACCGGCAACGGGGTCCACGTGCCATATGCACAAATTAGAGTGCATAACTTCATGGTAGACACACCCCGGTCGTAGCACCGCAGTAATGCCTAGTGAGCTATCAAATCACAACCCCCCTTTCCAGCTTTAGCAGTAAGCTGGACGGATGAAGCGGCATTATTTCACTGGGCCTGAATCCCTTTCTCCCTCGTCTGCTTGTTCAGAGAAAACCCCCTCTCGGCGATTGCATAGGGTTTTCTCATGGAGAACCAGGTACGAATTCTTCATCCATCCCTGATAAATCCAAGTCCCTTGGTCGCAGGTAATCCTAGGATGGCCGCCGCCGCCGTTGATGCATTTTTCTTCCTACTGAATCTAGTGTGTTTCAATTGCAGTGCCCAAAGTGCGAGTACCCTATAGGTTTCTGCGCCCTCGGCGAGACGCCACACTTGTTCCTTCTCATCCTTACACATCATTTTGAAACGTGCACAATATGTTCCTAGAATCCTCTTTTCTATCCGGGAGGGTGGGGGTTTTTTGAACATGATGTGTTCTCATATTATTTTTCTTGCAGTGTATTATTTGCTCTGCCAGAACACATGTACTCAAGATGCTCGGCCTTACCATAACTTAATACACTAGTTTAATGGTCACAGTGAAGACAAGCCATGGATATAAGTTCCGAGTTGGGTTCATGAACCAAGAAGATTGCTGCTTTTTTATGGCCGAACTTGGATAAACTTTCTCAAGTGTTACGGACTGAAAGTTGGCGCACGAATGTTGATGGAAATAGCAGAACCTGGTCTCATCTTCACTGTGATCTTCCACCCTGACGTCGTTCCAATTGTTCATCCATGTTAGTTTTGTATTTGGTTCTTGCTTGTTGCCTCGATTACTTCTTAATCCACCTATTCTGTCTAACTAATCACAATTTAACTTTAGAAGTAGCAACGAATCTCTCACGAAGATGCTACTTCTAACTAATATTTTCTTATAATTGGTGGCACATGTAGGTTTTTTCAGAGTTAAGCAGTTTGCTCGTTTGTTACTCTGTAATAACTCGGTTGTTACTAATGGCGCTGAAGTTGACTGGATCGACATCCACAAGTTCCTACACTTTATTGATCGTCTTGAGGTCCTTGTGGGGCGTTTCAATGGTGGAAGGCCACATGGGATATGTGTGCCACTGCTGCACTCGTTGAACAGGTCCAACTGTGTTGAGAAACTTATGGTACGAGCTGTTTTCTGTTATATATGTTGTTCATAAACTATTGCTTATACACAGTTTTACAGTTGTGATCTTCTTGAAACAGGAACTACCGAGTTCTATTGTTCCTATACAGATGCCTGGCCATGGTCGGGTCAGACTTGCGCTTGGTCACAACATGATGTTTATGTCGACCTACTCAATTCCCCTTGGAGGTGAAAAGATACTTATTCATGGATGGTCTCAAATAATGAAGGTCCATCCATCTTGGAGAATAGGACAGAGGATTATGTTCATGCTTTTCCATGGCTCTAAAGCGAATATCTTGTTTATTGACCACGTTGCGAGATGAAGCCGCTTTCAGAAGGTTGTGGATGCGCGGGGTGGCGCCTGGGCCTTGTCCTGGGGCTTGGCGGCCTCACCCTTGGTTAACTGTAGGCAAAGTAACACTGTTCGAAGCGTGCTTTGTACGGTTGAACCTGTATAAGTACTCATACTGCTTTCAGCTTTGGTTGTTAAGTGCCCCTGCTGGTTTCAGTTAAGGTTGTTAGGTACTCCTACTGCTTTTATAGTCCGTCGTGTTTCTTCAGTCCTGTCTTCCTCCAGCCGCCAAAACCAAACCAGCACCGGCGGGGCCGCCTGCTTCCACCTCCCACGACTGGTTGCGCCTCAGCGCACGCATCGCCGCCCCACCGTCTCTAAAATCGTTAACGCCGACGTCCTCCGCACGCTTTGGTGCGCTCGCCGCGGCGCCGCCCTCTCGCGTTTTCAACATGGTCAACAAACAACAGGAATCGGCAGAAGTACGTGGAGAGGATGACACTAGGGGCCCACCACGTCAGCGTATGGAAAAATAAAATGCTTCCTCCTAGTGTTTTCCTGACATCTGGGACCCACGACATTGTGAGCGTATATAGTCAATAGACAAGAGAAAAACACAAGATTGGCTGACACCTGGGACGTAGCTACTCGAGCAGTATTTTTTGTTTGGTATTGTTGAGACGGAGTAGGGTTTGAACTAGGCTGTGGCCCGTCTAGCCCAGGCTTAAATTTTATGTTCACCATGTGACCAGCCCAGCTATTTTTTCTTTGTGAAAATGAGCCCAGTTTATTTTTTCTGAAGAATACCCAATCCAGGCCTACTTATTTTTCTACGCCCTGATGGGCTGCAACTCTTTCAAGACGCCTCCAAATCTTGAAAGTAATATGAAATGGGTTGTAAATATAAAAATAGATGACAAATTGGCAATTACTTTATAATTTCTGATTTCTTTCACATTTTCAGATTCCTATTTCGTTGGGCATTAACCTAATATAAATGTATCTTCAAAGTACTTTAAATCTGGCTTGACATTTCGGTATTAAAAATAGTTTGGAACCCATAGAAATATGCGAAATTGGCCCTGGCCAACCAAAAAACGATTGCAATAAATTGCATAAGAAGTTGCCATGAGCTATATATAAATTATTAAAAAAAGAGGAAGTGGTCTGACTTGTGGGCCTGCTTAGTTGACGCGTATGCAACATTTTTTTAGTTATTATATACGTCAACAAACGATTCTAGATGATGTAACCGTTGGATGTCAATCCAACGACCGTCGTGTTTCTTCAATCTCTGATCTTCTTGCTCCAGTCGCCAAAGCAGCGCCGGCGGGATCGCCTACTCCCGCCTCCCGTGGCCGGCTGTGCTGCCACGCAGGCCTCAGCGCCCCTACTACTCCCACCACTGGCCAGGGCATCCCTGTACTCACCCACACCCCCTGTTATTCTACGGCGACGACAGCCTCACACCGCAGCCGAACCGGTGAACCCTCGTACTCCTCTCCGCGCGGGCTTCCACTGCCGTGTCTTCCCCGGCTCCGTGTCGTCCCCTTCCTAGGCCTCTCCATTGTCCACCGCTGTGGTGCTCTCGGCGCGGCGTGGTCAATGTGGTCAACGACCGACTTCCATCAGAAGAGTACTGTATGTGGAGAGGCTGACAGTTGGGTCCACGGCAGCCGCAAGGAAGTGCCTGCTTATTACGCGGAAAATAATTATTCCTCCACCTGACAGCAGGGACCCACTGGACGGGCCACCAGTATTTCATGAAAAAAAAACGTTTCCCCCTGAATGCTGGGACCCACAGGACGGGCCACCGTATTTTGCGAAAAAAACATTCCTCCTGCTGTCAGCTCGGACCCACCGGAAGTGCCTCCTTATCACGCACAAAAAATGAATACCCCCTGCTACCTGGGACCCACCTTGGTGGGAGGCTGACTTGTGGGCCTACTAAGTTGACTGGGACGGAGGCCTTTGTCAACTTTAGTCAATATATGAACGATTCTAGCTCCAGTGACCGTACGATGTCCATACAACGGCCATAGTGCTTCTTCAACCTCTGGTCTTCTTGCTCCACCCGCCCAAAGCAGCGCCGGTCATAACGCTTGCTCCTGCCGCCCATGGCCGGCTGTGATGCCGCGGAGGCCACACCACCCCCTACTACTCCCACCGCTTGACAGGCCATCCCTCTATGCACCTACACCCCCTGTTATTCTACAACGACGACAGCCTCACACTGCAGCCGAACGAGTGGACCCTCATACTCCTCTATGCGTGGGCATCCACTGCCGCATCGTTGTCCACCACCCTGGTGCTCTCGGCGCAGCGTGGTCAACATGGTCAAGGAATGGCTTCCATCGGACGTGGACTGTACGTGGAGAGGCTGACAGCTGGGTCCATGGCTGCAGCAAGGAAGTGCCTCCTTATTACGCGCAAAATAATTATTCCTCCACCTGACAGCGGGGACCCACCGGACGGGCCACTGTATTTCACGAAAAAATGTTTCCCCCTGACTGCTGGGACCCACCAGCTACATCTTCGCATGCAAGGAAGTGCGTCCGAAAAAAACGATTCGCCTCTCTGACTGCTGGGACCCACTAGCTACATCTTCGCACGTAAGGAAGTGCGTCCGAAAAAAAACGATTCGCCCCCCTGACTGATGGGACCCCCCAGCTACATCTTCGCACGCAAGGAAGTGCGTCCGGGCAAAAAAAAGACGATTCCCCCCTGACTGTCTGGACCCAGCAGCTACATCTTCGCACGCAAGGAAGTGCGTCCGGGCAAAAAAAACAAAACGATTTGCCCCCCTGACTGCTCGGACCCACCAGCTACATCTTCGCAGGTAAGGAAGTGCCTGACAGTCGGGACCCACCTGGTCGAAGCGTATGTAGCATTGTCATTCTAGTCGCGAACGTGTACATACATATATACTAGTCGATGTAGAGGCGCGCATGTGTCAAAGTAGAGGCGCGTACGTGTCGTAGTAGAGGCGCGCACGTAGCATGTACACGTACGTACATCGGCCAGGGTGCAAGAAAGGTAATACGGCCACGTACGTACATACGGGCAGGGTCTCGAATGCCTACTCGCACATACGTACGGCCAGGGCTCGTGCACATGGCTGGGTCGGAACGGAGAAACAGCGTCGTCGTCGTGTTCATGGGGAGGCAACGGAATGCGTCGTGTTCATGGGGAGGCAACGGAATGCGTCGTTTTCATCGGGAGGCAACGGAACGCATGGGAGCCAACCGGCTGGGTCGGAACGGAATGTGTGGTCGTGTTCATCGGGAGGGCTTGGACGGAACAGGCGATGGAAACGAGGCCCGGCGTACCGCAAAACGGAGGAAACGGCCTTGTGTTCGACCAGCCACATTCGAAACGGGATCCTGTTCATTGGGAGAGGCCTAGCATACCGCAAAACGGAGGAAACAGACCTCCTACGATCGAAATGGGGGTCCTGTTGATCGGGAGGGGTGTGGCGTACCGCAAAACGGACGAAACGGACCTCCTACGGTCGAAACGGGGGTCCTGTTGATCGGGAGGGGTGTGGCGTACCGCAAAACGGACGAAACGTACTTGTGTTGGAGCGCTACAGTCGAAACGAGGGTCCTATTCATCGGGAGGGGTGTGGTGTACCGCAAAACGGGACTCCACGGGATACTGTTCATCTCCACCGTCGACCTCCTCCAGCCTCCACAGGCTACCGTTGACCTCCTCCAGCCTCCACAGGCTCCTGTTCATCCAACCTCCACCGCGCGCTACTCCACCGGATACTATTCAACCACCGCTCCATGGGCACCCCTCCACCGTCTACTGTTCATCCAGCCCTCCACACCACGGGGTCCTGTTCAACCACCCCTCCACGGGCACCCCTCCATCGTCTACTGTTCATCCAGCCCTCCACCACACCACGGGGTCCTGTTCATCCAGAGGCAACGCCACCGCTCACTGTTCATCCAATCCCCCCGCAACGCTCACTGTTCATCCCAAAGGCAGCATCGATCGGCTTCAGTTAGCAGCAGTAGTGCAGGAATCGCTCGATCGGGTTCAGTTAACATCCATCGATCGATCGCTCGGGTTCAGTAATGCGTAGCCTGCAGTGCAATCGCTCGGGTTCAGTTAGAGCCCAACACCTCGCTCACACGCGCGTACGTGTATGAGAGAAACGCGCATCGCTCGGCCCCCGACCTCCCACCGTAACTGGGAACTCCCCGAAATTTTTCCTTCCCCTCGCTTCTACCACGATTTTTTCCGTCATGGACGGCCCAAAGAATGTCATGCAGCTGCGTCTCCGGCCCTCCCAGGACGAAAAGCCCATTTTCTGTCATGATTTTTTATCATAGAAGTAGGAGCCCACCACATTTATGATGATACCGGGTTTTGTCACAATTATCGTCATAGAAGTGTCATATGTATGACAGAATTTTTTTTCGTTCGGCCCAAAATGTCACGGATGTGTCTTTTTTGTAGTATAGCCAGCAACAGGCTATACTATTAACCATGCTCTTAGGTTGTGCACTGTGACCAAGACGAAGGGGAAAGCGAGAGAACTTAATGTCTTTTTGCTAATTAATAGCATTACATGCAATGAACTTATACTAGTGTCATGCATATGCCACTAGTCTAAGTTACTACCTTCATAGTGCAAAGTAACATAGTAGTAGTGTCATAGATCGCTTCATTTATTAGCTTGTAGACTCATCTTTTCTTGGAAAATGCTATGTTACAGTAACATATTATGTTACTCTAAACACATCTCTCCTCATTAAATACATGCCACATAAGCAAACTTGTCTTGGACTGTGGTATGTTACTTGCTAAGTTACTCCCACTATGACTAGCCTTAGCACAACATTTTTGGTTACATGCATTAACATTTTATTAGTTAAATCAAGGGTCAAAACTTGGTGCAAAATGCAAAGGGGACCAAGAAACCAGTAAACATCAAAGATCTCTCGTTTGGCCCCAACTAGAGGTCCGGTGAGATGACTATACCGCACCGACATGGAGGGGGATGCGGCCTCATTGACTTACTGCACCTGCCTTTGGGTGTATGACACGTGGGCCCAATAGGTGGCTGGCCCATGTGTCATACAGCCAAAGCCAGGTGCAGTTAAGGCACCGGAGCTCAGTCCCACAGGGACACAACTTCATTGACTAACTGCACCTGCCTTTGGTGTATGATAGGTGGGCCCAACTAGTGGCTGGCCCACCTGTCATACAGCCAAAGGCAGGTGCAGTAGAGGTCCAACACACACGTCGCAAGATCAATTGACTAGAAGCTAGACCCATTGAGGCGATGAGGGCGAGCATCAGCCGGCTGTGCCAGATGGTCCACAACGCGGGCCTGCGGCCTGGCACCAAGGAATGTCTCCAGGTCGTGCTTAAGGCCGCCAGGGCGAGAGGCCGCTTGGACGACAGCTTTGTCTCCTTGTTCGATGAGGTCCTCGTCGGCTTCCTCGACAAGTTCACTTTCGTCAAGAAGCTCGCGGACGACCTTGACGTATGCCTCCAGCCCACGCGCCCAGGCTCTGCAATGCCCGCCACCCTCAACGGCCTCTATGGTGACAGCCTCTTTGATGCACTGGTGGCCCTGCGACTGCCCGCCGTCGCGCCGAAGAATGTCCACCTCGAGGTCGCGCTCACCGCGCAGCAAGACACCGTCGACATAATCACCCATGTCTACGCACAAATCATCCACAAGGACTACTATGTGCAAGAGGAGGAGATAGGTCACTGGCCTTCTTGGACCATAGGCCAACCTTGGACGGCATTTTTCAGAAGCATGTTGAGCACGCCGCCAACACCACTGCTCCTCACGCGTCAGTTGGTGACCCGGCGCACTAGGGCGTGAGGATGTCATTGATGGATCCGTATGTAGCTTTATCTTTTTGTCAAATCCATGTAGTAGTATATGGTACTACTAGTAATTAGCTTACCTTTCACATCAACTTCATAATTTTCGTACGTACTCCATGCATGAACCGCGCCAGAACCAAACTTCTCATTACTTTAGGTAAAATTATTATTTCTATCTATCAGCCGCGCCATGGAGCAGAACCAAAATTTACAAGTTACACGTTCAAAACGAAAAGCCTGGCGTGTTCGCATCACACTCCCACACGGTTGGTTCGGCACGCTGCTCAAGCGGGAATGCGTGTTGTGTTGCATTTTCACTTACAAGTGGGACCACAGTTGAGCAAACCGACTATCGGCAAACCCCCACCCCTCCTACCGTGCAATGGCTGAGAAAATAGGAGGGAGAAGAGATGGTTGTAGCATGGACTCCAAGAAAATTGGTGTCAGATGGGACTTGTGTTGGTGGCATGTGCCGTACTGCTAGACGTGAATGCTAGTTATGGCCCATGCCACCACACTATATCGAGCCTATATTGAGGTGCTGGTTATGTAGAACAAATTTCCTGGATTCCATGCTCAGCCCTCCTCTATCTCTCTTCTTAGCTAGCCAGCTGACGCATGGAGCCCATAGTCTGTTTGCTCACATGCGGCCCCACATGTCAGTGAAAACACAAGAGGACCCATTGAACCTGCACATCTTTCACCTCGACGTGCTGGTGATGAAAAACAAATCCAATAAATATCTTCCATGGCCGCTTTTGGAGTTACTCAAGAGTAGTAAGATTCTATTTATAGTGTAACCCAAGATGCACATCACGTGGCTTTAACTAGCACTCCATTTTCTTGCATGACACGACATGGATGGTGGATGTCCCACGTGTCGGCAAAAGGAGGAAGAACTTGACCAAATCTTCTCCACATTTAGACCAGAGGAGTAGGAAACACGCAAGCCATGTGCCTACATCATACTACGTACAAGCCCACCTCACGCAGTCACGCTATCACCATATTTCTTGACCTTCGTGCGACACCTAGCTCCAGTTGATCTAACTAGAACTAACTATTATGCTAGCATACTCCAATATTGGTTGGCTCTATGTGATGTGGCAACTTCATATAACCGGATGCTGGCTATACTACTACAGCACTAACACTCCAAGAAGTGAGTCGAAAACCATTTATAAATTGAGTTTATGACATGCATATGCAAATGTACCATTCATTACATACAACAAGTCAACAACACACACCGACAACGAGAATACATGTTGGATTATAGATTAGTTCCAACAAAATATTCTAGTAAATACTAAAGTTTTCACACAACAAATAACAAGCAATGAAATGAAATTAAGCTCAACCAATCCTCAACGTTGGAAACGCTTGCTTTGAACCAGAAGAGTTTCTCTGGGAAGGTCCGGCTACTGTCAATCTTGAAACCAACGCAGGACTGATCATCCAGGCTGAAGCGGCCTATTTCATGACCCATATTGTGATAGCCACGGTAGGGAAGCATAGCGATGTCCGAGGTATAGATACAGTTGCTTCTCATAAATGGTAGTAACATTGTGTGAACAACAGCTGGATCGCCTTTCACCATCATTGGATAGTTTGTCCAAGGAAGAGCGAGTTTCCTCCAAGAGCATCAATACTAAACCAGGGACAAGGTGTTCGCGCTAGCACAGTAGTATCCATCCCGAATACCCTGCAACGGATGTTGGAATAGGTCTGGAGAGTGCGACCATGGGAGAAAACACCTGCTTCCTTAGTAACATCAGCAGTGCCCTATATACAGACAAGAAGAGGTGATCCATCGGAATAAGTTGCCAGGCGCCACTGAGTATATGGGTCCTCATGCTCGTGATCATCATCATCGTCATCTCCCACTTGGTTATAAAATTTTTCAAGTATAGGTGGTGGAATGTTCACAGGACCTTGGAAACACAAGAAGGTTAATTAGTAAAGGGAAACTAGCTAACCAGCATGCATGTGGATGAAACAATTATAATTATGGTGGAAGAGAAACGTACCGAAAGCACCAGGATTCCATGCAAAAATAGTGCCACGAGTGGTGGCAGCAAACACAAGACCCTTGTATTGAATCGCATCACAGTACACATTCGTGTATAGAAACTGATTTTTGAGCAATATCCATCCAGTCGAAGTATGAAGGATGACAACAAGCTTGTTGAAGATAGCGACAACACAAGCATTCCTATAACCCCAATAGCGGTCGAGAACTCAACAAATTGCTATCTTCTATAGACGACAGTCACTATGATCATAGTTGAACATACGTAGAATACCGGTGTGCTCAACCTCTGGGCAGTCTGAGATTTTTGGAAGTGGAACCCGGTGACGAGTGTACACTTTCACAAGTTCCCACTCGCAGTTGTACCCAGTATAAACAATCCAATGTCCATTTGCGCCTGCCCAAGCCTTACCCTCAATTGATGGCATCTTAACATCACACGTATAATTATCAAGCGGCACCAACTTGCACAAGGCGAGGCTTGCGTCGTCCGCATGCTAGTGATCAGGGTCACGGTGAAGAAGATAGGGGAGATCAAACCATTCCTAGACCCTTGGGTTCTTTTTAATGATGTTATTAGTTGAGTTGAGAATGTTCTTGAACGAACCTGCCATGCTAGCCAAGGTGATGATGTTGCACTGATCAATGAGTTCCTCCACCACGTCATCATTTAGATCGGGGCAAGAATAGCGGGGTTGTTTCCGGCCTGTTCCCTCCATGGAGAAAACGATCAAACAATGGCAGAAGGAAGGGTGAAGGCAAATGGAGGAGGGAGGAAGAGCGTGCGACAACAGTACCAAATCAAGAGGGAAAGGCGAAGAGGCGGTGGACGGTTGCCACTGTACACGAAGAGGCGCACCAGCCTACATAGACGTCCGCTCGGAAATTGTACAAAAGGACTCGCCATCGTCTCACTGACATGTTGGAACGGGACCACATGTCAATGAAGAGGCTAGTGGGGAGCGGACGGTTGCCACAGAGGTCACACACTGACGACAAGGTCGTCCTATCATACCTAGTGCACGCACAGGATGGCTTCTTTCCCCCACACGAGCGAAGCCACTTCGCACCCCCACACAGTTGGTCCACCATGCCGCTAGGCCAACTCCAGCATGTGCAGCTCGGACGCGCACTCGCTTAGCCCCCTTTCCCTCGACGCCCCTGAGCTACCCAACCACGGCTACGTGTTTTGCGCACTCGACGGCCGAATTTGGAGCGGATTCGGTCGGGCTTGAGCTTGCCCGGCTGTGGGAGGCCGCGTCGTGCCATGGACTAGCCGGGCATTGGGCTAGAAGGCCCCAGCAAGGCCGCAAGGCTGCATGCATGTACTGACTCCTCCTCTAGCCGCTCGGATCTACACCATCGGTGGTCCGTCGACAGATACATGAATGGCGGTCGGCCAGACTCGGTGTTGGCCCAAAAGCTCGTCGGTGCACCGTTGCCACTCATTACGTGCGACGACTGCCCAAAGAAGGTCTTGTGCCGCATGTCTACAACGCCGGAACATCCTGGATGGGTGTTCATCAAGTGCTCAACCGATGGGGTATGTGCTACTTTAGCTTCGGTTGTGCTCTCGGATTAGACTAGTTGTGCTAACTTAAAATTTTATTGTGTAGAATGGATGCAAGTTTTGGTATTGGGAAGAAGAGTACATCGATATATTGATAGGGCGCAATTTAGTAGATGTTCTAGCACTTTTAGCTAGCATAGAGGCTAGAGATGAGACTAGTGCACTTGTTGATAGAATAGAGGCTAAACATGAGATTAGATGCGAGGAAGCAACATCTACTTCTTTACACTCGAAGAAGAAAGAAGCACGAAAGATCGAGCCTCCGCAGATCAACAATGGATGCATCGAGAAGGCACTAATCCAACTTACTGGAGCAGTTATGGAAATTGGATATCTTCTAAAATGTATTCTTGTGGTTCTTATTTTCTTTGGTCTTGCTTTTCTAGTCAAAATTTGGTGATGTATTTCCATGTACCAAAAATCAATGATGAAAAAAATATGTGTTTGCAAAGAAAAATGTAAGTGCCCGGGATGCGTCCGCATGTTGGGCGCATGACCACCGCATCGGAGAAATGGCCCACACACGACCCCATTGCCCTGCCCAAACAGACAGAATCTGGGCAAAATGGACGTCCGTTTGGGGTCGTGTGTTGGAATCAGCCTTACAAGTGGGTCCGCAGTTAGGAACCCGACTATCGGCAAGCCCCCACCCCGTCCGCCGCGCGATGGCTGAGTTAGAGAAACGAGGAGGTTGAAGAGATAGTTGTAGCACGGACTCCAAGAAATATGGTGTCAGATGGAAGTCATGCTGGTGGCGTGTGCCATACTCCTGGACGTGAAAGCTTGTTCTGGCCCATGCTACCCTACTATATATCGAGGATTCAAGGTGCTAGTTACGTACATCGAACACATTAACATATGGCCTGAAGGAAATATGCCCCAGAGGCAATAATAAAGTTATTATTTATTTCCTTATTTCATGATAAATGTTTATTATTCATGCTAGAATTGTATTAACCGGAAACATAATACATGTGTGTATACATAGATAAACAGAGTGTCACTAGTATGCCTCTACTGGACTAGCTCGTTGATCAAAGATGGTTATGTTTCCTAACCATAGACATGAGTTGTCATTTGATAAACGGGATCACATCATTAGGAGAATGATGTGATTGACTTCACCCATTCCATTAGCTTAGCACTTGATCGCTTTAGTTTACTTCTATTGCTTTCTTCATGACTTATACATGTTCCTATGACTATGAGATTATGCAACTCCCGATTACCAGAGGAACACTTTGTGTGCTACCAAACGTCACAACATAACTGGGTGATTATAAAGGTGCTCTACAGGTGTCTCCGATGGTACTTGTTGAGTTGGCATAGATCGAGATTAGGATTTGTCACCCCGATTGTCGGAGAGGTATCTCTGGGCCCTCTCGGTAATGCACATCACTATAAGCCTTGCAAGCAATGCAACTAATGAGTTAGTTCCGGCATTATGCATTACAAAAACGAGTAAAGAGACTTGCCGGTAATGAGATTGAACTAGGTATTGAGATGCCGACGATCGAATCTCGGGCAAGTAACATACAGATGACAAAGGGAACAACATATGTTGTTATGCGGTTTGACTGATAAAGATCTTCGTAGAATATGTAGGAGCCAATATGAACATGCAGGTTCCGCTATTGGTTATTGATCGGAGACGTGTCTCGGTCATGTCTACATAGTTCTCGAACCCGTAGGGTCCGCATGCTTAATGTTCGATCGGTATTATGAGTTTATGTGATTTGATGTACCGAAGGTAGTTCGGAGTCCCGGATGAGATCGAGGACATGACAAGGAGTCTCGAAATGGTTGAGACGTAAAGATCGATATATTGGACGACTATATTCGGACATCGGAAAGGTTCTGAGTGATTCGAGTATTTTTCGGAGCACCGGGGAGTTACGGGAATACGGGGAAGAAGTATTGGGCCTAATGGGTCAAGTGGTGGAAGAGAGGAGGCAGGGTGCGTGCCCCCCTAGCCCAAACCGAATTGGACTAGGGGGCCGCCCCCCTTTCCTCCTTTCCTCCCTCTCCTTCCTTCTCCCTCTCCTCCTTCCTTTTCCCCTCCTAGTAGGAGTAGGAAAGGGGAGTCCTACTCCTACTAGGAGGAGGACTCCTCCTCCTGGCGCGCGCTGCAAGGGCCGGCCGGCCTCTCCCCTTGCTCCTTTATATACGGGGGTAGGGGGGCACCCTAGAACACAGAAGTTGATTGTTCCAAGCCATGTGCGGTGCCCCCCTCCACCATAATCCACCTTGATCATATCGCATCGGTGCTTAGGCGAAGCCCTGCGTCACTAGCAACATCATCACCGTCACCACGCCGTAGTGCTGTCGGAACTCTCCCGTGAAGCTCTGCTGGATCGGAGTTCGTGGGATGTCATCGAGCTCAATGTGTGCTGAACTCGGAGGTGTCGTGCGTTCGGTACTTGGATTGGTCGGATCGTGAAGACGTTCGACTACATCAACCGCATTCTCATAACTCTTCCGCTTGCGGTCTACGAGGGTACGTAGATGATACTCTCCCCTCTCGCTGATGTGCATCACCATGATCTTGCGTGTGCGTAGGAAAATTTTGAAATTACTACGTTCCCTGATAGTGGCATCCGAGCCAGGTTTATGTGTAGATGTTATATGCACGAGTAGAACACAAGTGAGTTGTGGGCGGTACAAGTCATACTGCTTACCAGCATGTCATAGTTTGGTTCGGCGGTATTGTTGGATGAAGCGGCCCGGACTGACATTACGCATACGCTTACGCGAGACTGGTTCTACCGACGTGCTTGGCACACAGGTGGCTAGCGGTTTCAGTTTCTCCAACTTTAGTTGAACCGAGTGTGACTACGCACGGTCCTTGTTGAAGGTTAAAACAGCACTAACTTGACGAAATATCGTTGTGGTTTTGATGCATAGGTAAGAACGGTTCTTGCTCAGCCCGTAGCAGCCATGTAAAATTTGCAACAACAAAGTAGAGGACGTCTAACTTGTTTTTGCAGGGCATGTTGTGATGTGATATGGCCAAGACATGATGCTAAATTTTATTGTATGAGATGATCATGTTTTGTAACACGGTTATCAGCAACTGGCAGGAGCCATATGGTTGTCGCTTTATTGTATGAAATTCAATCGCCATGTAATTGCTTTACTTTATCACTAAGCGGTAGTGATTGTCATGGAGGCAATAGTTGGCGTGACGACAATGATGCTTCGATGGAGATCAAGGTGTCAAGCCAGTGACGATGGTGAGCATGACAATGCTTTGGAGATGGAGATCACAGGCACAAGATGATGATGTTTATCATTAAATTGATAAACATCAAATTGATAAATATCATATCACTTATATTGATTGCATGTGATATTTATCCTTTATGCATCTTATTCTGCTTGATTGACGGTAGCCTTATAAGATGATCTCTTATTAAATTTCAAGGTACAAGTGTTCTCCCTGAGTATGCACCGTTGCCAAAGTTCGTCGTGCCGAGACACCACGTGATGATCAGGTGTGATAAGCTCTAAGTTCACATACAACAGGTGCAAGCCAGTTTTGCACACGCAGAAATACTTGGGTTAAACTTGACGAGCCTAGCATATGCAGATATGGCCTCGGAACACTGAGACCGAAAGGTCGAGCGTGAATCATATAGTAGATACGATCAACATAGTGATGTTCACCATTGAAAACTACTCCATTTCACGTGATGATCGGTCATGGTTTAGTTGATATGGATCATGCGATCACTTAGATGATTAGAGGGATGTCTATCTAAGTGGGAGTTCTTAGATATGATTAATTGAACTTTAACTTATCATGAACACAGACTAAGGCATAGCCTAGTGGTGGGAAGGGGCTGATGCCTTCCCACCCACCCAGGTTCAAGGCTTGGTACTTTTAATTTGGGTTTGTTGCATCAATTATGCTGTAGGGGGTTCCTTACAGTCTTTCTATCAAAAAAACTTATCATGAACTTAGTACCTGATAGTATTTTGCTTGTCTATGTTGTTGTAGATAGATGGCCCGTGCCGTTGTTCTGTTAAATTTTAATGCGTTCCTTGAGAAAGCAAAGTTGAAAGATGATGGTAGCAATTACACAGACTGGGTACGTAACTTGAGGATTATCCTCATTGCTGCATAGAAGAATTACATCCTGGAAGCACCGCTAAGTGCCAAACCTGCTGCAGGAGCAACGCCAGATGTTATGAACGTCTCGTAGAGCAAAGCTGATGACTACTTGATAGTTCAGTGTGCCATGCTTTACGGCATAGAACCGGGACTTCAACGATGTTTTGAATGTCATGGAGAATATGAGATGTTCCAGGAGTTGAAGTTAATATTTCAAGCAAATGCCCAGATTGAGAGATATGAAGTCTCAATAAGTTCTACAGCTACAAGATGGAGTAGAATAATTCTGTCAGTGGACATATACTCAGAATGTCTGGGTACCATAACCACTTGACTCAACTAGGAGTTAATCTTCCTATTGATAGTGTCATTGACAGAGTTCTTCAATCACTGCCACCAAGCTACAAGAGCTTCGTGATGAACTATAATATGCAAGGGATGTATAAGACGATTCCCGAGCTCTTCACAATGCTAAAAGCTGCGGAGGTAGAAATCAAGTAGGAGCATCAAGTGTTGGTGGTCAACAAGACCACCAGTTTCAAGGAAAAGGGTAAAGGGTAAAAGAAAGGGAACTTCAAGAAGAACGGCGAACAGGTTGCTGCTCAAGAGAAGAAACCCAAGTCTATACCTAAGCCTGAGACTAAGTGCTTCTACTGCAAAGGGACTGGTCACTGGAAGCGGAACTGCCCCAAGTATTTGGCAGATAAGAAGGATGGCAAGGTGAACAAAGGTATATGTGATATACATGTTATTGATGTGTACCTTACTAAAGCTCGCAGTAGCACATCGTATTTGATATTGGTTCTATTTCTAATATTTGCAACTCGAAACAAGGACTACGGATTAAGTCAAGATTGGCTAAGGACGAGGTGACGTTGCGTGTGGGAAATGGTTCCAAGGTCGATGTGATCACCGTCGGCACGCTACCTCTACATCTACCTTCAGGATTAGTTTTAGACCTGAATAATTGTTATTTGGTGCCAGCGTTGAGCATGAACATTATATCTGGATCTTGTTTGACGCGATACGGTTATTCATTTAAATCCGAGAGTAATGGTTGTTCTATTTATATGAGTAATATCTTTTATGGTCATGCACCCTTGAAGAGTGGTCTATTTTTAATGAATATGATAGTAGTGATACACATATTCATAATGTTGAAGCCAAAAGATGCAGAGTTGATAATGATAGTGCAACTTATTTGTGGCACTTCCGTTTAGGTCATATTGGTGTAAAGCACATGAAGAAACTCTATTCTGATGGACTTTTGGAGTCACTTGATTATGAATCACTTGGTACTTGTGAACCATGCCTCATGGGCAAGATGACTAAAACGCCATTCTCCAGAACTATGGAGCGAGCAACAGATTTGCTGGAAATCATACATACTGATGTATGTGGTCCGATGAATGTTGAGGCCCGCGGCGGGTATCATTATTTTCCCACCTTCACAGATGATTTGAGCAGATATGGGTATATCTACTTGATGAAACATAAGTCTGAAACATTTGAAAAGTTTAAAGAATTTCAGAGTGAAGTGGAAAATCATCGTTACAAGAAAATCAATTTTCTACAATCTGATCGTGGAGGTGAATATTTGAGTTACGACTTTGGTCTTCATTTGAAACAATGCGGAATAGTTTCGCAACTCACGCCACCCAGAACACCACAGCGTAATGGTGTGTCCGAACGTCGTAATAGTACTTTACTAGATATGGTGCGATCTATGATGTCTCTGACTGATTTACCGCTACCATTTTGGGGTTACGCTTTAGAGACAACTGCATTCACATTAAATAGGGGACCATCTAAATCCGTTGAGACGACGCCTTATGAACTATGGTTTGGCAAGAAACCAAAGTTGTCGTTTCTTAAAGTTTGGGGCTGCGATGGTTATGTGAAAAAGCTTCAACTTGATAAGCTCGAACCCAAATCGGAGCAATGTGTCTTCATAGGATACCCAAAGGAGACTGTTGGGTACACCTTCTATCACAGATCCGAAGGCAAGACATTTGTTGCTAAGAATGGATCCTTTCCAGAGAGGGAGTTTCTCTCGAAAGAAGTGAGTGGGAGGAAAGTAGAACTTGATGAGGTAACTATACCTGCTCCCTTATTGGAAAGTAGTCCATCACGGGAACCGGTTCTTGTGACACCTACACCAATTAGTGAGGAAGCCAATGATGATGATCATGAAACTTCAGATCAAAGTACTACCGAACCTCGTAGGTTAACCAGAGTAAGATCCGCACCAGAGTGGTACGGTAATCCTGTTCTGGAGGTCATGTTACCTGACCATGACGAACCTACGAACTATGAGGAAGCGATGATGAGCTCAGATTCTGCAAAATGGCTTGAGGCCATGAAATCTGAGATGGGATCCATGTATGAGAACAAAGTGTGGAATTTGGTTGACTTGCCCAATGATCGGCAAGCCATCGAGAATAAATGGATCTTCAAGAAGAAGACTGGCATTGACAGTAACGTTACTGTCTACAAAGCTCGACTTGTTGCGAAAGGTTTTCAACAAGTTCAAGGAGTTGACTACGATGAGACCTTCTCAGCCATAGCAATGCTTAAGTCCGTCCGAATCATGTTAGCAATTGCCGCATTTTATGATTATAAAATTTGGCAAATGGATGTAAAGACTGCATTCCTGAATGGATTTCTGGAAGAAGAGTTGTACATGATGCAACCTGAAGGTTTTATCGATCCAAAGGATGCTAACAAAGTGTGCAAGCTCCAGCGATCCATTTATGGACTGGTGCAAGCCTCTCGAAGTTGGAATGAACGTTTTGATAGTGTGATCAAAGCATATGGTTTTATACAGACTTTTGAAGAAGCCTGTATTCACAAGAAAGTGAGTGGGAGCTCTGTAGCATTTCTAATATTATATGTGGATGACATATTGTTGATTGGAAATGATATAGAATTTCTGGATAGCATAAAAGGATACTTGAATAAGAGTTTTTCAATGAAAGACCTCGGTGAAGCTGCTTATATATTGGGCATCAAGATCTATAGAGATAGATCAAGACCTTGATAAAGTTTTAAAAAGGTTCAAAATGGATCAAGCTAAGAAAGGGTTCTTGCATGTGTTACAAGGTGTGAAGTTGAGTAAGACTTAATGCCCGACCACTGCAGAAGATAGAGAGAAAATGAAAAGTGTTCCATATGCTTCAGCCATAGGCTCTATCATTTATGCAATGATGTGTACCAGACCTGATGTGTGCCTTGCTATTAGTTTAGCAGGGAGGTACCAAAGTAATCCAGGAGTGAATCACTGGACAGCGGTCAAGAACATCCTGAAATACCTGAAAAGGACTAAGGATATGTTTCTCGTTTATGGAGGTGAAAAAGAGCTCGTCGTAAATGGTTACGTCGATGCAAGCTTTGACATTGATCCGAACGATTCTAAATCGCAAACCAGATACGTGTTTATATTGAACGGTGGAGCTGTCAGTTGGAGCCGTTCTAAACAAAGCGTCGTGGCGGGATCTACGTGTGAAGCGGAGTACACAGCTGCTTCGGAAGCAGCAAATGAAGGAGTCTGGATGAAGGAGTTCATATCCGATCTAGGTGTCATACCTAGTGCATCGGGTCCAATGAATTTTTTTGTGACAATACTGGGGCAATTTCTTGGGCAAAGGAATCCTGATTTCACAAGAGAACCAAACACATCAAGAGACGCTTCAATTCCATCCGTGACCAAGTCCAGGTGGGATACATAGAGATTTGCAAGATATGTACGGATCTGAATGTTGCAGACCCGTTGACTAAGCCTCTCTCACGAGCAAAACATGATCAGCACCAAGGCTCCATGGGTGTTAGAATCATTACTGTGTAATCTAGATTATTGACTCTAGTGCAAGTGGGAGACTGAAGGAAATATGCCCTAGAAGCAATAATAAAGTTATTATTTATTTCCTTATTTCATGATAAATGTTTATATTCATGCTAGAATTGTATTAACCGGAAACATAATACATGTGTGAATACATAGACAAACAGAGTGTCACTAGTATACCTCTACTTGACTAGCTCGTTGATCAAAGATGGTTATGTTTCCTAACCATAGACATGAGTTGTCATTTGATAAACGGTACCACATCATTAGGAGAATGATGTGATTGACTTGACCCATTCCATTAGCTTAGCACTTGATCATTTTAGTTTACTACTACTGCTTTCTTCATGACTTATACATGTTCCTATGACTATGAGATTATGCAACTCCCAATTACCGGAGGAACACTTTGTGTGCTACCAAACGACACAATGTAACTGGGTGATTATAAAGGTGCTCTACAGGTGTCTCCAATGGTACTTGTTGAGTTCGCATAGATCGAGATTAGGATTTGTCACTCCGATAGTTGGAGAGGTATCTCTAGGCCCTCTCGGTAATGCACATCACTATAAGCCTTGCAAGCAATGCAACTAATGAGTTAGTTGCGGGATGATGCATTACGGAAACAAGTAAAGAGACTTGCCGATAACGAGATTGAACTAGGTATTGAGATACCGACGATCGAATCTCGGGCAAGTAACATACCGATGACAAAGGGAACAATGTATGTTGTTATGCGGTTTAACCGATAAAGATCTTCGTAGAATATGTAGGAGCCAATATGAACATCCAGTTTCCGCTATTGGTTATTGATCAGAGACGTGTCTCGGTCATGTCTACATAGTTCTCGAACCCGTAGGGTCCACACGCTTAACGTTCGATGACGATCGGTATTATGAGTTTAAGTGATTTGATGTATCGAAGGTAGTTCAGAGTCCCAGATGAGATCGGGGACATGACGAGAAGTCTCGAAATGGTCGAGACATAAAGATCGATATATTGGACGATTATATTCGGACATCGGAAAGATTCCGAGTGATTCGAGTATTTTTCGGAGAACCGGGGAGTTACGGGAATACGGGGAAGAAGTATTTGGCCTCATGGGCCAGGTGGTGGAAGAGGGGAGGCAGGGCGCGCGGCCCCCCTAGCCCAAACCGTATTGGACTAGGGGGCCGTCCCCCTCTCCTTCCTTCTCCCTCTCCTCCTTCCTTTTCCCCTCCTGGTACGAGTAGGAAGGGGAGTCCTACTCCTACTAGGAGGACTCCTCCTCCTCCTGGCACACGCTGCAAGGGCCGGCCGGCCTCTCCCCTTGCTCCTTTATATACGGGGGCAGGGGGTACCCTAGAACACAGAAGTTGATTGTTCCAAGCCATGTGTGGTGCCCCCTCCACCATAATCCACCTCGATCATATCGTAGCGGTGCTTAGGCGAAGCCCTACGTCGGTAGCAACATCATCACCGTCATCACGCCGTCGTGCTGATGGAACTCTCCCGTGAAGCTCTGCTGGATCGGAGTTCGTGGGACGTCATCGAGCTGAACGTGTGCTGAACTCAGAGGTGCTGTTCGTTCGGTACTTGGATCGATCTGATCATGAAGACGTTCGACTACATCAACTTCGTTCTCATAACGCTTCCGCTTACGGTCTACGAGGGTACGTAGACGATACTCTCCCCTCTCGTTGCTGTGCATCACCATGATCTTGCGTGTGCGTAGGAAATTTTTGAAATTACTACGTTCCCCAACATGGCCCACCTCACACTGTGGCCAAATTTCCCGGGGTCCGTGCTAGGTTAAAAAGTGTTCTTTGTGAGGGTGGGTGGCTGGTCTCAAGTTTAAAACTTGTTGTATTACGTATACATAGACGAAGAGATAGTGCAACAGTTTTGAAAGTTTGAACCCAAACATCAGAATGCAATTTCTACTGGAATCATCCGAGGACCTAGGATGATGGGATTCACAGCTACAGTAAATACACCCGCCCGACGCGCGAAGCATGTGAAGCTAGTACAAATAGTAGTACTATTGTTTGTTGGACTCATCCGATAACCTGTTGCAATGCACGTACAATTATCTATTCGGAAAATATATTTTTGCCTCGTCATAGCACCCACTCAGAGAAGCGACTCGAAAGCCATTCATAAATTTAGTCAGTTTATCACAGGCATATCATTTTGCATTACATACAATAGGTCATCAACCCATAACGACAACTAGGCCACATTATAAATACTAAAGTTTTCATCAGACAACAAATAATAAGCAATGAAATGAACTTCAGCTCAACCACTCATCGGCGTAGGAAACGCTTGCTTTGAACCAGAAGTGATTCTCTAGGATGGGCCAGTACTGTCACTCTTGAGACCAACGCAAGACTGATCATCCAGGCTGAAGCGGCCTATGTCAGGACACATATTGTGATAGCCACGGTAGTGAACCATAGCAATGTCCGAGGTATAGATACAATTGCTTCTCATAAATGGTAGTAACAGTGTGTCAACAGCAGTTGGATCTCCTTTCACCATCATTGGATAGTTTTGTCCAAGGAAGAGTGAGCTTTTTCCAAGAGTATCAATACTAAACCAGGGACAAGGTGTTGGCGCTAGCACAGTAGTATCCATCCCGAATACCCTGCAACGGATGTTGGAATAGTTCCTGAGAGTGCGACCATGGGAGACAACACCTGCTTCCTTAGTAACATCAGCAGTGCCCTGTACACAGACAAGAAGAGGTGATCCATCGGAATAAGTTGCCGGGCGCCACTGAGTATATGGGTCCTCATGCTCGTGATCATCATCGTCGTCATCTCCCCCTTGGTTATACAAATTTTCAAGTATAGGTGGTGGAATGTTCATAGGACCTTGGAAACACAATAAGGTTAATTAGTAAAGGGAAACTAGCTAACCCGCATGCATGTGGATGAAACAATTATAATTATGGTGGAAGACAAATGTACCGAAAGCATCAGGATTCCATGCAAAAACACTGCCATGAGTGGTGTCAGCAAACACAAGACCCTCGTATTGAATTGCATCAAAGTACTCATCCATGTATAGAAATTGATTTTTGAGCAATATCCATCAAGGTGTGGAAGTAAGGACGGCAACAAGCTTGTCAAAGATAGGAACAACTTCATAGTCCGTGTAATCCCAAGAGTGGTCGGGAACTCAACAAATTGCTACCTTTCGTAGACGACAGTCACCATGATCATAGTTGAACGTATGTAGAATACCGGTGTGCTCAATCTCTGGGCCGTCTGAGATTTTTGGAAGTGGAACCCGGTGACGAGTGTACACATTCACAAGTTCCCACTCGCAATTATACCCAATATAAACAACCCAATCTCCATTTGCGCCTGCCCAAGCCCTACCCTCAAGCGATGGCATCTTAACATCACACGTATCATTATCAAGTGGCATCAACTTGCACAAGGCGAGGCCTCCGTCGTCCGCGCACCAGTCAGCAGGTTCACGCGAAGAAGATAGGGGAGATCAAACTGCTCCTAGACCCTTGGTTTCCTTGTAATGATGTTATTAGTTGAGTCGAGAACGGTCTTGAAGGAACCTGCCATGCTAGCCGAGGTGATGATGTTGCACCGATCAATGAGTTCCTCCACCATGTCATCTTTTAGACCGGGGCAAGAATAACCGGGTCGTTTTTGGCCTGTTCCCTCCATGGAGAAGACGATCGAACAATTGCAGAAGGAAGGGTGAAGGCAAATGGAGGAGGGAGGAAGAGCATGTGACAGCAGTTCCAAATCGAGAGGGAAAGGCGAAGAGGCAGTGGATGGTTGCCACGGTACATGAAGAGGCGCGCCGACCTACATAGACGTCCGTTCGGAAATTGTACGAAAGGACTCGCCATCGTCTCACTAACATGTTGGAATGGGACCACATGTCAATGAAACACGTTGTGTAATTTCTCGTGCAAAATGCGATCTGGCCGCGTTGGCCCGAGGTGCCACATTAGTTATCGACCTTTATTTTTTAATGGCGTGCCGTTCAGTTTTGAAGCACGACTAAATGGTACTGTATGTAGAGAAAATATAAACTACTCTACCACTACTCCACCTCTAGTACTAGTAGTATCAAAAAAGATATGTAGGCTGGAGCTTCAGCGCTTTCTTGCTAAGGGCTGCCCACTTGCTTCTCACACTATCACCCTCTCTTCGGATCTAAAAAAGACGGCCTCTCTCTCCCTCCTCACTGGTGGTCACAGATCCACCGGGGAAGAAAAGGACATGCAACATTGACGCACTCGTCATCGTTGAGCGAGGTCACGCACTGATGACAAGGTCGTCCTCTCACACCTAGCGCCCGGGTGGGATGGCCTCCGTCCCCAAGCTTGCTGCCGTAGTGTATGCAGAGGACGACGACCATGAGCGAAGCCACTTCCCACCAACCCTCAGGTATGCTACCTCTTTTCGAACCATACCCTTGTTCTATTGCCCCATCTGCCACGTCGTTGCATGTGGATCTTTTCCACTCCACCATCTCCCCAATTTGCTATCTTCTGCTCAGCTGGTCACACAGACGAAAACCTTAATTTGCACTATTAAAGGAAACACTACTTAATGCAGACTAATCCATGTCTGGGTTGAATAAGGAAAGGAAGGGAGAATGTACTGTCCAAGAGACTAGGCATCGAACCCGCATCTAGGTTGAAAAGGGGGAAAATCAGTAGCTAAGGAACGAGTCTCACGTCTCTTGGTTGAAAAAGGGTAGAAAGGCATGACAACACAATAGAGAATGACCAGGTCGATCGGTTTGTTGTCCTCACATAGGAAAAGAGTGGCTAAAGAGAACAAAAATGGGACGTAATCCACATATGCTGCCTGGATATTTGTTGCTCTGGGCAAACATACCTCCCTCACCAATCTATGCATCCGTGGACGTACATCGTACTGGTGCGCCCACTGTACGAATGGGCCTCCCATGCTCTTATTGCCACTTTTTTGCTGTTAGTATAACGCCAGCGGTCAAGTCAAGCAATGTTACTGCTAAAGTGATGCCACATTTAACTAATGCTGCACTCAGTCTAATGCCACCAATAAATTTAAGCAATGCCATTTAATGTCACTGGATTATTTCAGGGTTAACTGTTGATTGTGGATGTATTAAAGATTTTTCAGCTAAGGCATTCTAATGATGTTGCACAACCAGTATACCAATGATGAAACTTGTTACTACCTTTAGATTTTTTGCATTGTTAATGCTTATACATTACATACCTCACTTTCATGAGATAAGTCAATTTTTTTGTATGGTGTCACCAAAATGCCAAGGCACATATGTCATTTTATTTTGGTTAAACTACACAAAAATTTATGAAGACAAGAGGAGAGTTCAAGAGTGGGCACCTCCTCCTCTAGCTGTTCTCTTGATTCGTTCGATCAAGTTTTTATGTTTGATCGATTATCAAGATTGGGATAGCAATTTTTAGGTCCCCTCGAGTTCAAAATGATATTTACCTTGAAGGTACATGGTTTGCAATTTTTTAATACTGTCATTAGTTAATAAGGCTAGTTACCTTTATACTTTTGTATTTGGTTTAAAGCTCTTGCACAACTAGTATACCAATGCTGAAACTTGTTACCTTTACATTTTTGTATTGTTAATGCTTATAGAAATCTTCCAGTGCTAGAGCTTATGGAAATATTTTCAGTAAAACCATTGTACTGTACCCTGTAATAAAAAACTACTCTACAGTTACACTAGCCACTGGATTACTATATATTTGTACTATTCGAATGGTGTTGCATTAGCATATGGACATATATAAAGTGTGGCAAGCTTTTCCAGATATGTGCTCAAGAAAACTAATACCTGTTTTTTCTAAATACTAGATGTTTGGGTACTTTAAATTGAACTATGAAAACGTCTTATATTAAGGAACAGAGGGTGTAGAGTTCACTCAAATTATCTCGGTAAAGCTAGTCACACCTTTGTTAAAATTAATGTTCATTATGTTATCGGAGGAGGTCTGTATGTTTGTCTCTAATGCCTGTCGAATACATACCTAACATCATGATGTAATGTTAAGTCATTTCTTTTTGTACAATGTCACTGAATTGTCAAGGCGGTGATGGCATTTTTTTAGTTGAACTGCAGAAAATATGCTTAAAAGAAAAGGAAAGGTCAGGAATGGTTCAATTTTTCAGAAAAAACTATGTATGCCTTCCTGACATCAGCCGATGTTTCCTTATTTATTCCTTCAAACAGGTGGTTAGAAACAGTCTTGCTACCTTTTCCCATTACGAAATTGGAATGCTTATATTTGTGAGTCTCTGCTTCAACTAGTGCCAATTTTATAGTAATCACACTTCCAATATCTATGCAAACAGAGATGCTCGATTTTAGTGGAACTGCACAAAAAGTCCAAATGGTTCAACATTAGGAGCATGTTTTCTTCCAAACCTTTATATCCAAATGGTGGCACTATGAGTTGTTCATTACGAAGGTACATGGTTTGGTACTATTTTGTACTCTTTTTGTACTGTCATTAGATAGTAATATTAGTGGTTTTCATGTGAATTTATTGGTAGGGTGGACCTACATTGGAGGTGCAGGACATGATTCAATGATTGGATGCTCAATTTTGGTTGTATTGATTTCACCTCTTCCATCACTGCGAACATGGATATCCTTGGTCTGATGAAGAATAGGCGCCATATTTCTGCTCTGAACCAACAAATTAATTCAGTATGAAATTGTCCAGGGAAAAACATGAAAGTATCAAATTGTCAAGTGCAAAACATGACAGATGCTAAGCGGAAGAGACGTGTTTAAATTGAAAATACAAGGTGGGGTATATGTTTACTAGCTGCTTGATATTTGTACAGACAGAGATGTCTACCCGTTGCTATTTGGCAAACAAACAAAATGACCGCAATTTTGGTTGAATAGCACAAGAGAATAGTATAGTCCCTGCATGCAGTTCCATATGAAAATAGACACAGAAAGATTGGATAGTCACTTCATGGGCTGCACAAAAGTAGTACTGTACTATTTATTGGCCAACACTAGGTGCATCATTGCTTTTGTCTGATTATACAATGGGCATCATTTTGCCTAAGTTAAAGTTTGTATTATGATAGTCTTGCCGTGGATGTTCCTTCATCATGTGTGGTTCATTCTCATGGTTCCAGCTGTTGGTGAAACCACTTACGTTTGCAAGAGGAATTGTAGACTTCACAAACAAATTTGTCTTTCACTCTATACTGATTGTTGGCCAAGAGAAGCATCCATGTTAGTAGGAAGAACAAATGTTTTTTCTAGATCTTTGCTTTTGGAGCTCCATATTTGTATATGATCGGTGAATCATTGAGATGCATTAATATGTTGATCTTACGTATGGGAATCGTACTAGTTGGTTTTGAATTTCGGCTACTAATGTGAACATATTACAATGCCAGGCCCGTGAGTCTCGTGTGAACATTTCGAACGGATCGGCTCTTACTACTGTGCACAACATGATCCTTATTTCTGTGTTCTCGGTGTTTACAAGTTACTAAAAGTTCCTTATTTCTGTTTGCTTAGTGTTTACAAGTTATTGATCGATCACTAGCTAGCCTACTAATGCGCTCCCGGCAGTTTTAGTTGCGATGCAAGATCCGAAGTGGCAGTTTTTTGAATAAAAATGCCTACCTCTGAACAAACTGACAAGCTACTCTGAATAAAATGCCATGCGAATCTGAAGAAACTACCAACAAAAACGTTCGCAAATGCCTTATCTCCTAGCGAACGTTCATTAGCTAATGCGATCCTACACGCACACCATCCGACCTACTCGATCGTACACGTACACTATCCGACCTACTCGATCCTACACGAATAAATAGCGGATCATGCACGTACTACCTCCTTTCTGTTTGCAGGGCTCAATTCAAAAATCTCACCAACCAAGGTATATGATGAGTGGTGGAATCATTTTTGACAAGGATGGAGTACCTCATCTGGATGATTCGAGTGCACTCGTTTGACCATCATGTCGACGTGCGATCCAGCATGGATGGGACGGGACAAGACGGGACCACACAGTCATGATTCCAGTTTTTCGAGTTTTCCATGGCAAGCTGGCGCACTAAGACATGACTACTTATGCATTGAATTTTGATGACCGCGATGACCGCCACGCTTCTCGCGACACGCTGGTTCGCCTACCTTCTGCCTATAATTACTGTTTCCCGACCTTCTCCGGTGGCACCATCACCCAACTCGCCCTATCCTCATAAGCCCCCACCGGCCCGACACCGCACGCCACTTATGCTTGCTCTCGCCACATCCGCCATGCCCCCGCCCATCTGCAATAGGCGATGCCGGAGGCGGTCACCGCCGGAACTAGTGTTCGGTTTTTCACAGGAATGCAGACGGAGGGAGGAGGCATTCTATCGGTCTTTAGACGGCAATGCAGAGTATGAGGAGTTGTTGGAGCATGACCGCCTAGTGGAGGAGCAGTGTATCGCCGATTTGTGCCGCCAACGGGGCATGGAGCCGCAGTGCACCGACGCTCTGAGTCGCGAGCAGAGCGCCCGCAACTGGGCCGACTATGTGGAGGCTGGTACCCGGCAAATAGCCCTGGAGGCTGTCGGGCATGCACGCGTTTGCGACGCCGAATTTTACTACCAGCTCATCAAGTGGGTTTCCCGCTCAGAAGATGAAGCTTCAGTGGACCACGCCGGCATGGAAAGGGCCAACACGTGCGAGCAACGCGCCCTATCACACCTCTGGCAAGTCCGAGGCGAGGCGGAGGACGTCGGTGCAAGCATTTCGCGTGTACCACAGATGTCGGCCGGCATCGTCTAGTTATCTAAGAGTAAGTCAGTACTTGTACACTACTAGAGTATTAGTGGGAGTAGATAGTTAACTTGGCTATGATGGTTGTCAATGTGGAAGTTCAGTACTCTATATCTGGATCAGACCTGTTACTTTGCTCTGAATGTTGAACTTTCCGTTTGAACGTATGGAATGGGCTGTTATTTTTTAAATGGGTTGTATTTGTCTGCCACGGGTTTAGAGGCTGACTTGTGGGCCTACCAGGTTGACGCGTACATAATCAGGAGATGATTGTACGTGGAGAGGATGACAACAGGGACCCACCAAAGTCATGGCAGTATGCAAGCAAGTGCCTCCTTATTTCAAGCCAATAAAAAATGGCTCATCCTAATGGATTTCTGACATCTGGGTCCCATGCCATTGTCAACGTAGTCAATAAACGAGAGAATTGCACAACGAGCGGCTGACACCAGGGACCTAGCAGCTCGCCCAGTTATTTTTGTTTTGGGTTAATTTGACAAATTCCACTCCAAACCTGGTGATTTCGACAAATGCACTGCAATTTCTAAACTTTGAAAAATGCCATTTCTAGTGGCAATTTTCAAAGTCTGGGGTGGCGTTTTTCAAAGTTTGCAAAAATTGCAGTGGCAGTTTTCAATGTTTGGAAATTGCAGTGGCATTTTATGAATTGCCATAATTGGAGTGGCATTTATCTAAATTTTTTTTGAGATAGAAGTAGGGTGTCAACTGGGCTGTGCGGGCACTCTGGCCCTCTAGACAACCTTTTCTTTTATGTTTACCACAAGACCAACCCAATAGTTTTTTCTTTCCGAAAATGGCTAGCCCAGTTTTTTTGTGCTTTGTCAAGTAAGTCGCTTTGTCAGGCCTATTGGGTTGCAAATCTTTCAAGAGGAGGAGAGCTTCATTTGGTTGGCCAGAAAATGGCCTATCAGTAATGAGAAATGGGTTGTACATTTTTAAAACACATCAAACTGGCAATTAGTTTCAAATTTCTTTTTTTTTCATTTCGAGATTTTAAATTCCATTGATTTTTATGCGTAGACAAGTTGTTGGATTTTATATTGATATACATCTATATCTATACCTACTATTAATGGGAGGTGATATTCTTGGTTTCGTCCCGCTTCGTTTGGTCTTGCTTCAATTAATTTCATGTAGGATATCTTGTTTCGTTACATGCCACTCTTTTTGGCCCAATGGAGGAAGCCCACCTGACGGCACACTGTGGCCTAGGTCCGGAGAGCTGGCAAAAAATAAAATACCCGATAGGAGGGTTCGATCTCATAACCTGCCAACCGGCCACGCATAGTTTGTCCAACTGACCTAGCTAGAGGTATTATCCTACGTTATGTGAAATACTCGAGGTGGGACTAATTTGTAGTGTCTCTTTTTAGACAACTAATTCATAGAGTAAAAAATGTTCGAATTGGCCAGGCCTGCGCTTAGTCCATCCATCGCATAGGCTGACCTGAGACTAATCTGCAGTTGTTTTTTTCACCTCAAGGTTTGAACTCAGGACCTCACCGGCGATACAGAAGGACAAAGCCAACCGACCTAGCTTTCTTTTTTGCCATACTAAAGGGTTCCCCATCTAATATTCTCATCTCAATTTTTAAATATCAAATCCCACCAATTGTATTGATTTGCATGTTGTCTTAAATATCACCAAGTCACCTCCAAAACCAAGAAAGAGAGAAAACAACATGCCAAAAGGAGAGAAAACTCCATAAAGGACGGGACATGCACCACACAAGCATGTTGTATTGGCTCTAATTAGAAGGATTTGTGGGTTGGCATGGCGTCGTTGGCTCTAATTAAATTAAATGAGAGGAAGGACATGCTTGGCTCTAATTAAAAGGAAATAATGACATGATAAAAACGTACATGCATGATGCATATGCCTCGCTGATCGGTGTTTTGGTGAATGGCGAAACTAGCTTTTTTCTCAAATCAATGCATCAATTTTCTCCCCCGTTGCAACGCATGGGCATTTGTGCTAGTTTATCTTTAAAATCAGTTTGAATGTGACTCGAAATTTCAGGATTAAAAATAGTTCGGACCGCATCGAAATATGCAAAATTTCGTATAATATTTTAACCATGGCCCCAATATGGGCTATAATGCTAACAAAAAGAATATGGGCTCCAAAAAACCCTTAATAATTAGCAAACATGCTGTAAATTATTAGAAATAATGGCAGATGGGATGTATGCTATTTTCCACAAATTTGCGGCTTTCCTAAAAGAAGGTTGACGCACACGCAACGCCGTGTCAACTTAGTCAACACACGAGAGTAGTGACTATTGGATGTCCATCCAACGACTGTTGTGCTTCTTCAATCTCTGCTCTTCCTGCTCCAGCCGCTCAAACAAGTGCTGGCGGGACTACCTGCTCCCTCCTCCCGTGGCCGGCTGTGCTGCCGCATAGGCGTCACCGCCCCAGCCTACTCCCATAATTGGCCTGGCCATCCCTCTACTCACGCACACCTAATGTTATTCTCTAGCGATGATAGACGAACCAGTACACCCTCATAATCCCCTTCGCGTGGGAAATAGCTACCAAGTCTTCCCTGGCTCCGTGTCGTTCCCTTCCTAGGGCTCGCCATCGTCCACCACCCTGGTGCTCTCAGCATGGCGTGGTCAATGTGGTCAATGAACGACATCCATTGGAAGTGGACTGTACGTGGAGAGGCTGATAGCTGGGTGTGATGCCCTCGATTCAATCATACACTAATCATACACACAAATGTGTACAATCAAGATCAAGGACTCACAGGGAGATATCAAAACACAACTCTAGACACAAATCAAAATAATACAAGCTTTATATTACAAGCCAGGGGCCTCGAGGGCTCGAATACATAAACTCGAATACACAAGAATCAGCGGAAGCAACAATATCTGAGTACAGACATAAGTTAAACAAGTTTTGCCTTAATAAGGCTAGCACAAAAGAAACATTGATCGAAAAGGCAAGGCCTCCTGCCTGGGAGCCTCCTAACTACTCCAAGTCGTCAGCGGACGTCACGTAGTAGTGGGCACCCTCGGGGTAGAAGTATTCATCAGTGGTGTCGTCTGGCTCCTGGGATCCGTCATCTGGTTGCAACAAATGGGTATGGGGGAAAAGAGGTAGCAAAGCAGCCGTGAGTACTCATCCAAAGTACTCGCAAGACTTACATCAGATCTAAACTAAGTATGCATCTGTATCAAAGGAAAAGGGTTGTATCTGTGACTAAACTGCAGAATGCCAGAGGAGAAGGGGAAATCCTAGCCTATCAAAGACTAGCATCTTTTGGAAACCACCATCTTGCAGCAACAGGAGGGAGTAGAGTAGCATAAAGTAAAGTAGATGTAATGTTATCAACCTCGGCCAGAGATCCTTTCTCGACTCCCTGCGAGAAAGCAATCCCAGAGCCATACTATCCAGTTATCATCTCATAACCAAGTCTCATCTCCATGTCTCATCTCAAGTATCCAGTTCTAGTTGTATCGATCGGGATACAACTCCAACTGTCCGTTACCATAGGACAGGCAATCGATAGATGTCTCATCTCAAGTATCCAGTTCTAGTTGTATCGATCGGGATACAACTCCAAGTGTCCGTTACCATTGGACAGGCTATCGATAGATGTTTTCTTCCTTGCAGGGGTGCACCAACTTACCCACCACAATCGATTAACTCCAACCAGACACACTTTCCTGGGTCATGCCCGGCCTCGGCCAAACAATACGCCACAACCCGACCTAGGCTTAATAGAGAGGTCAGCACGCCGGACTAAACCTATGCCCCCAGGGGTCATGGGCCATCTCCCCGGTAACTCCTGCAGTTGCGTGGGCGGCCGGAGAGCAGACCTAGCTACCTCCTTCAAAAAGGTAGGTGCTTACCAGTCCAACCCAGCGCGCACCGCTCAGTCCCTGACGTGTATTAAGCTTCGGCTAATGTATATGACGCAGAACGCCCATACAATGCCCACGTGATGGTTAGTGCTATCAGGCCAGAGTCCCCTCGGATCAAATATCCAAATCGTAGTGGATTAGGAATGCGCGGTAATGAGCAGAGACTCACAATCGGTGTGACCCCGTCGCCCCGTCTCGAGTACTTGCGGTAAGGGCTAAGAATGCCCGGCCACGCCTCGTAAGTATCTCGCGGGCACCTTCCAGGTCAACCCGACTCCACATCACTCGCTATTAAGCTTGCGCGGGTACCCCTCAGGGTCGACCCGTCTTAGTATCATGGCTCAGTGCAAAAGTCATAGTAACCATAGTAACTGTGTGTCTAACACCAAGGGGAAAACCCGAGGAATCACCCCCGGTGAATTCCACTCGATGTTATCATCAAGGTGAACATAAGAGGATCCACCCTCGAGGTTCACACTTGAGGGGTTGCACGACAGAGCCGTAATGGAAGGGGTTAAGGAGGAAATCACCCTCGATGACCTCGACCGTATAGCTACACTACAGAGATCTCATCAGGAGTGATGTAAGAGGTTCCACCCTCGGCACTCGATGGTAGCTCTACAGAGTCGTACAACTAGGGGGGTGATGTGAAGTGTTGGGGCCTGGACGTCGATCGTGTTGATCGAGTCATCAAACATAAAGCGAGGCAACTGGGACAAGGTGGGGGTCACTGATGGATCACTAACCATCCTATACTAAGCAGTTTAGGATAAGCAGGTAAGGTATGAAAGCAGGTAACAACAAGAGGCTATGCATCAGAGTAGGATCATACAGAAAGCAGTAGCAGTTCTAATGCAAGCATGAGAGGGAAAGAAATGGGCGATATCAGAATGCTCAAGGGGGGTTTGGTTGCTCAGACAAGAAGGAGGGGTCGTCGGTGACGTAGTCGATCACAGCGGCATCATCGGTCTCGGGGTCTACCGGAGAGAAAAGGGGGAAGAAACAGTAAATATAGAGCAATCAATGCATCACAAGGGATAACATGACGACGGCCAGAGCTAGGGTTGCCCTAACGTAATACTACATGTTGTAGACGGAGGGGATAAACATCCGAGGATGAATTCCCGGCGTTAGGCGGATTCCGGACAAATGAAAGAGAGGGGACGGTTCCATGTTCAGCATGCTAGGGGCATGTGACAGATGAATTGATCGCATATTTAGATTCGTTCAATTTTTCTGAGCAATTTTCATATAGAAAACATTTCCATCCGAGCTACGGTTTAATTACTATGATTTTTCAAAGATTAAAGCATTTCCAGAAATTAATTAAATTAACAGAAAAGGAAATATGACGTCAGCATGACATGTTGATGACGTCAGCAGTCAATAGGACTGCTGACCAGGTCAAACTGACTAGTGGGTCCCACATGTCATACATAGAGGGCTAACAGTGGGTTATTTTAAATAAACAGAGTTAATTAGCAATAGGGCCCCACATGTCAGTGACTGATTAGGTTAACTAATTAGTTTTAATTATAAAAATGTTTTAATTGGTTTAATTATGCGGTGGGGCCCGCATGTCAGTGACACTGTGAGCCCAGTCAGCACAGTTGACTACGGTCAACATGGTCAACTGGGGCCATGGGGCCCATGGGCAGTGACCCAGAGGCGGGCCCCAGGTGCGCCACGTCGGCGGCGTCGGGGTTATGTCGCCGGCGACCAAAACAGCGGCGGGGCTCGCCGGTCTTCGCCGGAATCGCGCCACAGGGGGTCTTTTGGCGCGGGACTTGGCGCGTTCGAACGAGGAGAGCTCGCCGCGTCGCGTGGTGAGGCCAGCTGGAGCTGGAGCTGCCGGAAACGGCACCGACGACGAGCGGACGCGGTGGTGTCGTTCGGGAGCGTGTCGTGAAAAGCCTACAGGCGGTTAAAATGAGCGTTGTGACGCGCGTTTGAACGAGGGGAGCCGCACACATCCAACGCCAGTGGTCCCGCGTGCTGGGATGGCCTAGAGCCACGGCAACGCTGACCGGAGCGGCGCCGGAGTTCGGGCGTCGATGGATTCGAGCGTCCAGGGCACGCCAAGGGTGGCGGAGGGGCGCGTTGAGCAGCTAGGAGCTCCAGGAGCTCGGTGGTGGCATTAGCGCGGCACGAGGGGCATCAGGTCGACGACAATGAGCTCAACGACGAAGCTCGGCTTGGCCATGGCGGGTCCAGCCGCTCTGGGCGCGTACGGGAGCAAAAGATAGGGGGGAGGAGCATAGCTCATACTGAGCCTGCAGATGTGCATCGGTGGGCTCGGGGAAGGCGCGAGGTAGCCGAATTCGACGACGGTGTTCGTCGGAGCGGAGGAGGAAGAAGAGGTCGCCGCGCTTGTTGTGGGGGCTCCTGGCTTGGTCCGATGGTCGAGGGAGACGTAGCGGGGCTCATCAACGCTCGGGGACTCGTCGGAGAGGGACAGGGACAGTGGTGGCCGCGGTGACGGTGGAGGACGACGACGGGCGCGCTCGGGCAGTGGGGAGAGAATCTGGAGAGCGAGGGAGAGAGCGACGAGGGAGAGAGGGGGCAAGTGGGTGAGTGGGGAGGGAGCCCGAGGCGTCTTGGCTGCCCTTATCCTCCCCGCGGCGCCTGCAGCGGCGTGGCCGGCGAGGTGGTTCGGCGGCAACGAGCGGGCGCGGTCGCTCGCACAGTGGAGGAGGGGGAAGACGACAGGGGGAAGTGGGCCGGCCTAGCACGGGCCAGTTGGCTTGGTGGAGGGGTGAGTCGAGGCCCAGGGGGAGGCCAGGGGCTCTGGCCGTTTCCTTTTTTTGTTTGCTTTCCCTTTTTCTTTTCTTTTATTTCTTTTAGCTTTTTTCTGTTTTAGCTATTTTAGGCCACCTACACATTTTGCAAAAATGTTGGTTCACCACCAATATTACCAGAAGAATACTTTCCACATGACGAACATTTTACTTTTCATGTTTGAGCATTTTGAATTTCACACAAAATTTGAATTTGAATTCAACTGGAATTTGAAATGGAATATTGATCAAAGTGACCAAGCACTGTTATAGCCAAATGATTAGCTTGATCTTAGGGATTACTGTAGCATCATTACACCGGGGTGTTACACTGGGCCCACGGCCACACACAAGGAAATGCCTCCTTATTACGCAGAAAATAATGATTCCTCCACCTGACACCTGGGACCCATCGGACGGGCCACCCTATTTCACAAAAAAACGTTTCCCCCCTGACTGCTGGGACCCACCAGCTACATGTTCACACTCAAGGAAGTGCGTGCATATTACGGGAAAAAAATGATTTGCCCCCTGACTGCTGGGACCCACCAGCTACATCTTCGCACAAAAGGAAGTGCCTCCTTATTGTCCCTGACAGTCGGGATCCACCTGGTCGAAGCGTATGTAGTGATGTCATTTTGGTCGCGGACGTGTACGTAGATACTGGTCGATCGGTCTGTCTGCAGGCAGCATCGATGAACCATGGACGAGTAAGGAAGGGCATGTGTTGTAGTAGAGACACGCACATAGCATGTACACGTACGTACAGCCAGGGTGCAAGAAAGTAAATACGGCCACATACGTACATGCGGGCGGGGTCTCGAACGCCTACTCGCGCATACGTACGGCCAAGGCTCGTGTACATGGCTGGGCCGGAACGGAAAAACTGCGCCGTCGTCATGTTCATCGGGAGCCAACTGGCTTGGATGGAACAACCGATCAAAACGAGGCCCGGCGTACCACAGAACGGAGGAAACAACCTTGTGTTTGATCGGCCACGGTCGAAATGGGATCCTGTTCATTGGGAGGGGTTTTGGCATACCGCAAAACGGAGGAAGCGGACTTCTCTTGGACCTCCTACGGTTGAAACGGGGTCCTGTTGATCGGGAGGGGTGTGGCGTACCGCAAAACGGAGGAAACAGACTTGTGTTGGAGCGCTACAGTCGAAACGGGGGTCCTGTTCATCGGGAGGGGTGTGGCGTACTGCAAAATGGGACTTCATGGGATACTATTCATCTCCACCGTCGACTGCATCCACGGACCACTGTTCATCCACCGTCGACCTCCTCCCGCCTCCACCTTTGACTGTTCATCCACGGGCTCCTATTCATCCAGCCTCCACCGCTCGTCCACCGGCTACTATTCAACTAGCCCTCTCCACGGGGTCCTCTTCAACCACCCCTCCACGGGCTACTGTTCATCCAGCCCTCCACCGGCTACTGTTCAACCAGCCCTCCACGGGGTCTTGTTCATCCAGCCCTCCATGGGGTCCCCAACCGGCTTGATCGGGG
>NC_041388.1:216201265-216207371 GCF_002162155.2 Triticum dicoccoides
GTTCATCAAGAGGCAGCATCGATCGGCTTCAGTTAGCAGCAGTAGTGAAGGAATCACTCAGGTTCAGTTAACAGGAAGGGATCAATCGGGGTTTAGTAACATAGCTAGTGCAATGCTCGGGTTCAGTTAGAGCCCAACGCCTCGCTTGGGTTCAGTTAGAGTGCAATGCCTCGCACACACGCGCGTACATGTACGAGAGAAACGTGCAAACCTTCGTGCATCGCTCGGCCCCGACTACCCACCGTAACCGGGAGCTCCCCGATATTTTCCTCGCCCTCGCTTCTACCATGTTTTTTTTCCATCATGGACGGCCCAAAGAATGTCATGCAGCTGCGTCTCCAGCCTGCCCAGGACGAAATGCCCATTTTATGTCATGATTTTTTTTCATAGAAGTAGGATTCCACCACATCTATGATGATACCGGGTTTTGTCATAATTATCATCATAGAAGTGTCATAAGCATGACAGAATTTTTTTCCGTTCGGCCCAAAATGTCACGGATGTGTCTTTTTTTGTATTGTTCATCATCCAATAGTTATAACCTAGGGTGACACAGAACTAGCTCCAATTCATCAATATAATGTAGGCATGTATTTCATATATAGTCATACGTGCTTATGGAAAAGGACTTGCATGACATCTTTTGTCCTACCCTCCCGTGGCAGCGGGGTCCTAATGGAAACTAAGGGATATTAAGGCCTCCTTTTAATACAGAACCAAACCAAAGCATTAGAACTTAGTGAATACATGAACTCCTCAAACTACGGTAATCACCGGAAAGAATCCTTATTATATCACCTTGGGGTATGCGGATCATAACTCATAGTAGGTTTAGATCTAAAATCATGCCACTTGGGCCCTAGTGATAAGCATTAAGCATAGCAAAGTCGTAGCAACATCAATCTCAGATCATATGGATACTAGGGATCAAACCCTACCAAAACTAACTTGATTACATGATAAATCTCATCCAACCCATCACCATCCAGTAAGCTACGATAGAATTACTCACGCACGATGGTGAGCATCATGAAATTGGTGATGGAGGAAGGTTGGTGATGATGATGGCGACGAATCCCCCTCTCGGGAGCCCCGAACAGACTCCAGACCAGCCCTCCCGATGAAGAACAGGAGGCGGTGGCGGCTCCGTGTCGTAAAACGCGATGAATCCTTCTCTCTATTTTTTTCTCCACGGATGTGAATATATAGAGTTGGAATTAGGGTCGAAGGAGGTCCAGGGGGCCCACAAGCCACCTAGGCACGCCCCAGGGGGCGCCCCCAGGCTTGTGGCCAATGGGTGGACCCCCTCTGGTTGATTCTTTCGCCAATATTTCTTATATATTCCAAAAATATTCTCCGTAACTTTTGAGGTCAATCTGAGAACTTTTATTTCTGCACAAAAATAACACCATGGCAATTCTGGTGAAGACAACGTCAATCCGGGGGAGTTGATATGTCCATTTTGCATCATGATTTTATATTGATCTTCATTGCATTATGGGCTGTTATTACACATTATGGTACAATACTTATGCCCTTTCTCTCTTATTTTACAAGGTTTACCTGAAGAGGGAGAATGCCGGCAGCTGGAATTCTGGACTGGAAAAGGAGCAAATCTAAGAGACCTATTCTGCACAACTCCAAAACTCCTGAAGATTTACGGAGAATTATTTTGGAACATATACAAAATATTGGGTGAAGAAAGCACCAGAGGGGACCCGCCAGGTAGCCACAAGGGTGGGGGCATGCTCAGGGGTAGGGCGTGCCCCCTTGTCGTGTGGGCTACCTGGCAGGCCTCTGGTGTCTATCTTCTGCTATATGAAGGGTTTTGACCTGGAAAATAAATCAAGAGAGATCTTTCGGGACGAAGCATCGCCGTCTCGAGGCGGAACTTGGGCAGAACCAATCTAGGGCTCCGGCGGAACTGTTCTGCTGGGGAAACTTCCCTCTCGGAGGGGGAAATAATCGACATCGTCATCAGCAATTATCCTCTCATCGAGAGGGGGTTAACCTCCATCAACATCTTCACCAGCACCATCTCCTCTCAAACCCTAGTTAATCTCTTGTATCTGATCTTTGTCTCAAAACCTCAGATTGGTACTTGTGGGTTGCTAGTAATGTTGATTACTCCTTATAGTTGATGCTAGTTGGTTTAGTCGGTGGAAGATAATATGTTCAAATCCTTAATGATAATTAATACTCCTCTAATTATGAACACGGATATGCTTTGTGAGTAGTTACTTGTTCCTGAGGACATGGGAGAAGTCTTGTTATAAGTAATCATGTGAATTTGGTTTGCATATGTTTGCTTGTTTAATGATTCTATTTGAGAATAGGAGTATTAAATATGCAGAGGCATTTAGTATAAAAACTTCAATAATAATTTTAGTGATTTTCTACAGTAGAGAATGATAAGGTTTTTGCATTGATTTATGCTAACTCATCTCACGAGTTCTTGTTGAGTTTTGTGTGGATGAAGTTTTTAAGATTTAGGGAAACCATGATATAAAATTAATTAAGGAGACACAAAATCTCAAGCTTGGGGATTCCCAAGGCATCCAAATATACTATTCCAAGAAGTATCAAGCATCTAAGCTTGGGGATGCCCTAGTAGGCATCCCACCTTTCTTCATCAACAATTATCAGTTAGTATCGGTTGCGCCTAAGTTTTTGCTTCTTCACATGAGTTGTGCTATTCTTGGAATGTTAGTTTGTTTTGTTTTGCTTGATGTTTTAATGAAATACTTAGATCTGAATGTTTTAAATAAGAGAGAGTCCTCAGTTAGCTACCCATTTACTTAACTACTCTCGCTTGATCTTCACCTATATCTTTTTGGAGTAGTTTGTCTTTTACTCTTGTGCTTCACCTATATCCTATGAGTAAATTGTTGAATGGATTGAATATCATGAAGTTGAAATTATATGTTCATATTATGCCTAGTAGTAGCTTCACATTGTGTTTAGAAAGTGAAATCTTTTGAAGCTTGACAATCACAATATGGTCATACAAGCAATTCATGAATGATTAGTATAAGGAAGAGAACTTTCACATGCAAATATATTATCTTGGACATCTTCTATGATTGTGAATACCCATTAATTATTTTCAAACTTGAGAAAATAGTTGAAGTTGGATAAGGAAGACAACGTAATGAGTTATGGTTGTGTATATTTGCATAGAAGTTATATTTTCATGGATCCTCCAACATATGGTGTTTTCCTAGGATCTTTTGGTAGCCAAAAATTCGTACTAAGTAGAGATACTACTTGTGCATCCAAAAACTCTTAAACCTAGTTCCTTGCCATGAGTGGCCACCATGCCTACTTATGGATTGAATAAGATCCTTCAAGTAAGTTGTCATCAGTGCATAAAGCAATAAAATTGCTTTTAAATATGTTTGACATTTTATTGTAAGGGAAAATTGAGCGTTGTACGAACTTGTGATGGCAAAGTAATAAAAGTGGTGGACTGCATAATAAATGTTGCTATCATAAGGGGTAATATAACGTGACGTTCCTTTGCATTAAGAGCTTGGGAATCCAAATAAAAAGCACATGACAACCTCTGCTTCCCTCTGCGAAGGGCCTATCTTTTACTTTTTAGTATTTACTTTTATGCAAGAGTCAATAGTATGCATTCTCATTTGAACCTCAATTATTTTCTAGTTGGCAAACATCATGTGGTGGGGAAAGATCTAGGCACATATGGCTAGTCAAATATATTTGATCATGATTTATTATTGTTGACAATTATCTCTTTGATAATTGAGTTGGGAGGCGAAGCATTAAGCCCGTATCTTTCTCTGTGTTCGATGGATGCCATTTGTTCTAAGAATATGTTTTGAGTACCGGCAATCATGGAAGACTATATGATGATTGAGTATGTGGAGCTCTTACTTAGACTCTATTGAATAAGTTGAGTTGCAATTGTTTGGTGACTAAGAATATAGGTTGTTGAGTTTCAAGAGAATTCATTGTTTAAACCTTAACATGTGAATTTATTGCTACTTTTTCATGATGAGTTTTATGAGAAAGAGTTACTGCTATGATGCTAGGAAAAGTGATTGAAATTATCATTGATCAAACTTATTTACTATGCTAGCATCCACACTTCATAAATTATTTCTTTTATCATTTACCTACTCGAGGACGAGTAGGAATTCAGCTTGGGGATGCTGATACGTCTCCAACATATCTATAATTTATGAAGTATTCATGCCATATTTACAACAATTTTATATGGTTTTGGTATGATTCGCATGGAACTAACCCGAACCGACGCTGTTTTCAGTAGAACTACCGTGGTGTTGTTTTTTGTGCAGAAATGAAAGTTCTCCAAATGAGCTGAAACTTTTTGACGATTTCTTTTGGAACAAAAGAGACCCCCGAAGCTTCGTGGGAGGGCCAGAAGAGCCATGAGGAGGGCACAACCCACCAGGGCGCGCTTGAGGGGCCCGACTTGCCCCTGTGGGTTGTGCTCACCTCGAGGCCCATCTTTGCGTGAAACTGACCCCAAAAATACTATAAATAGAGAAATCGTCATAAATAACCCTAGATCAAAAGTTCCGCTGCTACAAGCCTCTGTATCCACGAAAAACCAATCTATACCCTATTTCGGCACCCTGCTGGAGGGAAAATCATTACCGGTGGCCATCTTCATCATCCCAGCGGCCACCAAGATGAGGAGGGAGTAGTCCACCCTCGGTGCTGAGGGTTTGTACCGGTAGCTATGTGTTTAATCTCTCTCTCTCTCTTGTGTTCTTGAGATGTCACTATCTTGATGTATCGTGGGCTTTGTTAATATAGTTGGATCATATGGTGTTTCCCCCTCTCTATCTTGTTGTGATGAATTGAGTCTTCCCTTTGAGATTTCATTTTTATCGGATTGAATACTTTTGTGGATTTGAGAACACTTGATGCATGTCTTGCTATGAATACCCATGGTGACAATGGGGTATCATATTGATTCACTTGATATGTCTTTTGGCACTCAACTCACGAATTCCCGAGGTGACATTAGGGTAATCTATGCGTAGGGGTTGATGCACGTTCTCTTCTTTGTTTCTCCGGTAGAAATCTTGAGGCACTCTTTGAGGTTCTTTGTGTTGGATTGGGTATTATGAATCTGAAAATGTTTGATGCATATCGTATAATCAACTCACGGATACTCGCGGGGACATTGGAGTATCTAGGTGACATTAGAGTTGGTTGATGTGTATCATATGGTGTTATTTTAGTACGAACTCTTTGTTAAACCGATCGAAAAGAATAGCTTGGTGTTATTTTAGTACGTACTCTAGGATAGATTGATCGGAAATAATAGCTTTGAGGTGGATTCGTACCCTACAAACAACTTCTTCTTATGTTCTCCGCTAGATAGGAAATTTGGAGTGATTCTTCATCACACGTTGAGGGATGGTTATATATGATCCAATTATATTAGCATTGTTGAGAGATTGCACTAGCGAATGTACGAACCCTAGGCCTCATTTTTAAGCATTGCAATACTATTTGTGCTCCGTTTTATTAATTGCTACCTTGCTGTTTTTATTGTTCTTATTACAAAAACCAATATCTACTATCACTACTGGAATCAGCTACTTTGCCATCTGCCACCTCTTTGCCGTCTGCTAGCAGACGGCAAAGAAGCTCTTTGCCATCAGCTACCCAAAAGTAGACGGCAAAGAACTGGCTGATGGCAAAGACCTTCTTTGCCATCAGCCAGTTCTTTGCCGTCGGCTAGCAGATGGCAAAGAGGGAGGGGGCCCCACTGACGAGCTGCTTAAAAAAACTTAACGGGCCCCCCTCTTTGCCGTCTGCTAGCAGACGGCAAAGAACAAATAAGCGGACGACAAAGGGGGGCGGCCGGCAAAGATTTAACATAACGTTAACGGCCGCGCCCCACCCCGCCCCCTTTCTCTCTATTTCTCTCCCTCACACGCACGCCACCGCCCCCACCAGTGACCGCCGCCCCGTCGCCCCACCACCCCGCCGCCCCACCGGCCCCCCGCCCCATCGCCACTGCCGCCCGGCGCCGTCGCCCCACCACCTGGCGCCCCACCAGTCCCCCGCCCCGTCGCCCCCGCCGCCCTGCCGTCTCGGCGCC
>NC_041388.1:216207581-216208253 GCF_002162155.2 Triticum dicoccoides
CCCCGTCGCCACTGCCGCCCGGCGCCGTCGCCCCAGGACGCCCCGCCCGCCTCCTCCACCGGCCACCTCCTCCATCGGCCGTGCCCCAGGTGAGCTCTACCTCCTCTTTTTCTGTTTTTTTTCTTCTGTTTTTAATTTTAGGTTTATGTTTAGTTTAGATTTAGTTTTAGTTTTAGGTTTAGTTTTAGGTTTAGGTTTAGTTTTAGTTTAGTTTTAGGTTTAGATTTAGTTTTTTCCTTTTTCTGTTTTTTTAGTTTTAGGTTTATGTTTAGTTTAGATTTAGTTTTAGTTTTAGTTTTAGTTTTAGTTTTAGATTTAGGTTTAGTTTTAGTTTTAGGTTTAGGTTTAGGAAAGAAGAAGAAGAAAAAAAGAGGATAGGAGGAGAAGAAGAGGAAAAGGAAAGGAAGAAGAAGAGGAGGAGGAGAAGAAGAAAAAAGAAGAAGAGGAAGAAGAAGAAGAAGAAGAAAAGGAGAGGAGGAGAAGAAGAAGAGGAAAAAGGAAAGGTGGAAGAAGAAGAAGAAGAAGAAGAAGAAGGAAAAAAGGAAGAAAAGGAAGAAAGGGAAGAAGAGGAAGAAGAAGAAAAGGAAAAAAGAGGAAAAAACGACCCGACACGGCACCCCGACCCCGACCCGGCACCCCGACACGACCGCGAGACCCCGACCCCGACACCCC